>NC_134558.1:40584420-41184420 GCF_025594145.1 Primulina tabacum
AGAGAGGTTACGAGCATTCGCATGGAAGCTTGAGCTCAGTCTTGCAGTTGTAGAGTCATTCGGAGAAGCTTCTAAATGGGTAACTTTGTCCTGTGGAGGTACAAGAGGAGCTGAGAGGAAACTTGGAGAATGCGCTGGGTAATGCTCTAAAGAGGCATGGGAACGCTTACCACCTTAGAGAATATCTTTACTTCATTTTGATGTATTTCGTTCCTGAATTTGTCTTACGTTATCAGTTGATATTTAATAAAGCCAAGTTCTTATATTAAGTTCGTGGTTGTTCTTGTATTATGAGGATTATATGAATTTTATTTTACCTACTTAGGCTGCGCCTAGTAGAGAAGAAGAGTGGGGGGGAGAAAAGTTAAATTTTTCCTGCTAAGGCATCGCCTAGCAGAGGAGTAGAGGGTGAGGTGGAGAATATTTATTTTCCTGCTAAGGCATCGCCTAGCAGAGGAGCAGAGTTGGGGAGAAGAAAAATTTTATTTTCCTGCTAAGTTGTCGCCTAGCAGAGGAGTTTGAGGGTGAAGGTGGAGAATATTTATTTTCCTGCTAAGGTATCGCCTAGCAGAGGAGTTAGAGGGTAAACGCGTTGAATTTTATTTTTCTGCTAAGGCCCGGCTTAGCAGAGGAGTTAGAGGGTGGACGCGTTGAATTTTATTTTCCTGCTAAGGCATCGCCTAGCAGAGGAGTTAGAGGGTGGGCGCCTTGAATTTTATTTTCCTGCTAAGGCCCGGCTTAGCAGAGGAGTTAGAGGGTGGAGGTGTTGATTTTATTTTCCTGCTAAGGCCCGGCTTAGCAGAGGAGTTATGAGATGATGAGGTGAGAGTTTGATTTTTCCTGCTAAAGCCCGGCTTAGCAGAGGAGTTAGAGGGTGGAGGTGTTGATTTTATTTTCCTGCTAAGGCATCGCCTAGCAGAGGAGTTAGAGGGTGGGCGCATTGAATTTTATTTTCCTGCTAAGGCCCGGCTTAGCAGAGGAGTTAGAGGGTGGAGGTGTTGATTTTATTTTCCACTAAGGCCCGGCTTAGCAGAAGAGCTATGAATGATGAGGTGAGAGTTTGATTTTTCCTGCTAAGGCCCGGCTTAGCAGAGGTGTTAGAGGGTGGAGGTGTTGATTTTATTTTCCTGCTAAGGCATCTCCTAGCAGAGGAGTTAGACGGTGGGCGCGTTGAATTTTATTTTCCTGCTAAGGCATCGCCTAGCAGAGGAGTTAGAGAGTGGAGGTGTTGAATTTTATCTTCATGCTATGGAGTCACCTAGCAGAGGAGTCAGAGGGTGGAGGTGTTGAATTTTATTTTCCTGCTATGAACTATTTTAGCAGAGGAGTCAAGGGCACGGGGAAGTGGAAACTATTTCCCTTCAAAAGCTTAGTAGAGGACCTTGAAGATGGGGGCGAAGAGGGCATACTGTGTTAGAAAAATTTATTTCGTTTGTCGTTAACAAACAATGTTTGTCGCTGCGAAAATTAAGGGGATCGACCGGGTCGCAGGGATCGACCTGCCCGGTCAGGTCGTGGGGGTGTGGGGGCAACGCCCCCATAATTTTTTCAGAAATCACACAACCCTTCGCAAGGGAATATATCAAAATTCTCATCACTGGGCGAGCGTGGCACGGGGCTGGGCGAGCGTGCCGAGGTGTTGGGCGAGGTGTTGGGGCGAGGGCGAGGTGCTGGCCGAGGTGTTGGGCGAGGTGTTGGGGCGAGGGCGAGGTGATAGGGCAAGGCGAGGCTAGCTGGTGGGGCGAGGGCGAGGTGACTGCTGGTTGGAGCGAGGGCGAGGTGCTGGCCGAGGTGTTGGGCGAGGTGTTGGGGCGAGGGCGAGGTGATCGGGCAAGGCGAGGCTAGCTGGTGGGGCGAGGGCGAGGTGACTGATGGGCGGGGCAAGGGCGAGGTGACAGGGCGAGCGTGTGTATGCGCGGGCCGATGCGCGAGGGTGGCGAGGTGATGGGGCGAGCTGCGTGACAGGCGAGCTGCTCGTGTGGCGGGCGGGCGCGCAGTAGGGGCGATGTGCGCGCGGCGAGCGTGTGTACGGGCGGTCTGATGCGCGAGGGTGGCGAGGCGCTGGGGCGAGACGCGCGCGGCGAGCGTGGGCATGGCTCGGCGGGGAGGTGATGGGGCGAAGCTGCGCGCCGGGCAAGCTGCTCGTGCGGCGGGCGAGCTGCTCGTGCCCGCGGTAGGGGCGATGTGCGCGCGGTGCTGGCGGCGTGAGGCGTCAGGCGTGGCGAGGCTGGTGCAGGCCGAGGGCAAGGACTCGGTAGGCGAGATGGATTGAGGTGGCGGCGCGAGTGGTGGCGTGATGATAGTGAAGTGGTGCTAGGGTTAATGCATAGGTGAAGCGTGGGCCTGGAAGAGCTGGTGAAGTTTTTGTGGGAGAAATGAGAATGAAATGAGAAGGTGACCTCTATTTTTAGGGGAGTTCAAACCAAATCTTGCCATTCAGGACGAGATTGCGACTTGATTTGTTTCCAAATTTTTGGGGACTGACGAACGGCTGGAAAAACATGCACAACTCGCACCCGGTAACTCGGGGACAGCACAACTAATCGAACTTCGAACCTGCGATTCAGTTCGACTCGGGAGGGGGAGACTGGTGATACCCCATGGATGAGCCCACTACCCCTGGCCCATCCCTAGCCCAAATGGAAGACAGGCCCACCAAGGGCCCAGGTATTCTCCTATAAATACCAGGTTTGGGTGTTCAGTTGATGAATTCACTATATTGTTTTCAGTAGCACCCTTAGCTGCTCCCCAATATATCCTCAGTCTCTGACTTGAGCGTCGGAGGGGTTATGCCAGGACACCCTCCTGGCCCCCTCCTAACGGTCTTATTTGTGATTTCAGGCCCATGATAATTCTGAAGCCCGTGTATGGACTAGTGACGCTCGCTGGGATTGGACCCTCAATTTCCCGTGTGTATCAATACCTAGTATTTCAACATATGAGAAATTAATAACGTAATGTTTTAAATAAATAATTTATAAAATAAGTAAATTTTTCTTTTAAAAAATGGCAAAACTTTGTAAAAAAATAAAAAGACGTGTTTATTTATCAGTCTAGTCGTCAACTTCAGCCCAACAAAATAAAAAGAATACTATAGGGTTCATTTATTTTTCTATTTTATTTATATATATATATATTTATATTTATATTGCTGTAATATATTTATAAGAAAAAATTAACTCAACAGGCTCAGAAAAATCAATGGCGGCTGCTGTTTCTTCTTCTTCCTCCTCCATTTGCTGGCCGTCACGAATAACGCATGCAATCCCTAAAACCTCAACCCCCTTCCATTCCTTATACTTCTGTAAACACAGGGATGCTTCCGCTGCCGCCGTCATTCGCTGCTCGGTCCGTCGCCCCGAGTACGTCCCCAATCGTATCTTGGACCCTAGGTACGTGCGCGTATTCGACACCACTCTTCGCGACGGCGAGCAGTCCCCCGGAGCCACCATGACCACCGAGGAGAAGCTGGACATCGCACGCCAGCTTGCTAGGCTTGGTGTCGACATCATTGAAGCTGGATTCCCAGCCTCTTCCGAGGCGGATTTCGAGGCCGTTAAAAAAATTGCCCTCGAGGTAGGGAACGACGATAGTTCAGATTACGTTCCGGTTATCTGTGGATTGGCGAGGTGTAACAAGAGGGACATTGACAAATCGTGGGAAGCCGTGAAATATGCGAAGAAGCCTAGGATTCACGCTTTTATTGCTACTAGTGAGATTCACATGAAAGAAAAGTTGAAAATGACACCAGAACAGGTGATTGATAAAGCTAGGAGTATGGTCACTTATGCCAGAAGTTTGGGATGTAATGATGTCGAATTCAGTCCTGAGGATGCTGGAAGGTTTTTCAATAACTTTCTTTATGAAGATTTATAGTTTGTAATCGATTATTTTTTATTTTTATTTTTATTTTTTGTTTATTACAGATCAGACAGGGAGTTTCTTTATCAGATTCTGGGAGAAGTTATTAAGGCGGGAGCGACAACCCTTAACATTCCTGATACAGTTGGCTTCAATTTGCCGGGCGAATTTGGGCAAATGATCGCTGATATAAAAGCGAATACCCCTGGAATTGAAAATGTAATAATTTCCACACACTGTCAGAATGACCTTGGACTTTCAACAGCTAACACTGTAGAGGTATGAAATTTCTTGCCCTTTATCGTATGATTTATATTCCCAAGTTCATTCTGCATTTAAGTGGAAGCTTATCTTACAACAGGGGGTACGTGCTGGTGCAAGGCAAGTTGAGGTCACTATTAATGGAATCGGGGAAAGAGCTGGTAATGCTTCATTAGAGGAGGTGCGTCCTCTTCTATCTATAAATCTTTTACGTTTGGTTTTACTTTTGAAAACCTGTCTTTTTTTAGTTAAGAGGAGAAACCTCTTAGTATATTTTACAGGTTCTTTCCGCTACTACTATTATACAATTTTGTACACTAGTTTGAGTTTATGCATATTTTGTAAGAGGGTCATTTGCATTTACATCCCCCACATTCCCCTACTTTTTATGCAGTCGCCTTCCTTATCAAATGTAAAAATTATAACATGCAAGGGAGGTGAACCGAAAACATAAAGTGCATGGAAGTTGAATGCAAATTACCCTATTGTAAGATCAGGGTGCAATAACTTTTCTAGATTATTTTACTTTCCTGCAGGTAGTAATGATCTTGAAGTGCCGTGGAGAGGAAGCATTGGATGGTCTTTATACAGGGATTAATACTCGGCATATTGTCATGGCGAGCAAGATGGTATGCTGTCCTCAGCTTCTTTTTAGTTTATTTCTTCTCTTTGTAAGTTTGTGTCACACTTCATTCATAGGTAGAAGAATATAGTGGGCTGCGTGTTCAACCGCACAAAGCGATTGTTGGAGCTAATGCTTTTGCTCATGAAAGTGGCATCCATCAGGTTGGTGTTGAACGCACTGAATGCCCGAAAAAAAATTACTCAGTTTTACTTGTTCATGCTTCTTCATTTTAGTTTGACAGGGAAAATATATTCTGTAACTCTTATTTAGGGAAAGGACAACTTTTATTTTTAAAGGGAGTTCTTAATTTTAGAAACACACTTTATTCATGATATCATGTATCAATCTGTTTTGCTCTCATACATTTTCTTGTTTCTGGCATGCAATGAATTCCTTCCTGAGCAATATGGTCATTTCTATTTTGTGGAACTCGTGCAAGTTTAAATCCACGCATTTATTCCAACTCATTGTTGTAAATCCTCTTTATAACAGGTTTTTCAATTTTTTTTGTAGGATGGAATGCTTAAAAATAAAAATACATATGAAATTATGTCTCCTGAAGATATTGGACTTCTTCGCTCTAATGAATCGGGTATAGTGCTGGGAAAACTCAGGTGTGATGGAAAGCCCAATATGGTTTCATTTCTTTTGTGTCTGTTTTTTTCTTTAAATTTTTTTTCCTATTGCAACATTTAAATGTTGGTCAAACCAACGTACCAAACTCATCATGAAGGATTATGATTTACTCAGCAGGTCCATCACCTTGTGCTTTGGCTTGTTATATTGTCCATTTGAAACTGGTTTTCGTACACGAATTTAGTCTGGAGCATTAAGATTTCCAACTGTAGTTTTCATTTCATCTACTGTCTGGTAAAAAACAGTTTGCCCAAAGCACGGGAGAATCTTGTGTTTCACCAGGTAAGGCTCAGTTTATGAGATAACTACCTTGGATTGTGTGCAACATACTTGAGATGGCTGTGAAATCCATATGAGCTCATATACCCCATTGATATTAAATGTACTTGGTGTATTTCACTGGCAGCATAGAAAAATTGTGGATAGTTGAAACTGCAGGTTTGCAACATATTCTGTATGTTCAGATTTTCTTTAAGATGCTATTTAGAATAAAGCAACACGATCAGTAACAGCTTTTTGAAACAAAACGAAGATGTGTAGGCAAAAGATGGATTAGTGGGTTTGCAGGTGTTGACCCTTTTATATTTTACTGCTGAAAAAACAAGTTATTTCATAAGTGACATTTTCATACCATACGTTCTTTTTGCTCATCAGCGGCATTTGTCGTTCATTCTTTCAGGAGTAAAGAGTAAGTCTCCAGAAATTATGTCATTTATCCATCTTCCTGTATCTGAATATGAAATTTGTTTGTTCTTGCTTCTTTGTATGGATAGTTTTCGTATGAGTTTATTGATGTAACTGCTATCAAGAAAACGATCGTCACATTGTGGATTTTTATATCGAGGGAGTAACTTTTGTAATATTGTTTGTTTGCATACTTTTTTGAACAGTGGACGCCATGCTTTGAAAGCCAAAATGTTGGAGGTAAATTACACATTCGAGCTTAGTTAATAGTGATCAATATAGTTTGTGAATTATTGTTATCTTGTACGAACTTGTCTTTTATGAATGTGATTGCAGCTTGGATATGATATTGATGGCAAGGAACTTGATGATCTATTCTCACGTTTCAAATCTGTTGCTGGAAATAAAAAGGTACCTGAATTCTCTGATACCAAAGGTCTAGTTATATCTATAAAATTCTGATTAGAATAGAGTATTCATTCTTTAGTTCAGTTGCCGACGAATCATAAAAGTGAAAACATGCTTAGGACAAGCATGATTCACCCTTTGAGACCATTCTTGATGTATTGAATTGGCCTGTTAGATTTCGTTGTTGTTGGCGTTCTTGTATTCATGGGAGTAATTTTTTCCAGCTTATCACCGATGATGACCTAATTGCTCTAGTTTCCGATGAAGTTTTCCAACCACTAGTGATTTGGAAGTTTGAAGATGTACAGGTACAGCAACTAGCGTCATCTTAAATTTCAATTGCAGTTTGCTTTCTTGAATAGTTCAGTCAATTTGTTATCAATGTCCCTCGTGAATAGGTTACATGCGGTACTCTTGGCCTTTCGACTGCAACAATTAAACTTACTGATGCTAGCGGAACTGAGCTCATTGCTTGTTCAGTTGGGACTGGACCTGTTGATGCAGCTTATAAGGCCAGTTGATCTCATTGTTAAGGTTTGGAATTTCAGCTGGACACTGTATTTATTATTGTTATTCCCACGTTAATGCACTCAGTAGATTTTGTAAATATAAATGGTAAATTGGCGATGTATCATCCAAATTCCAATACTTGGTATTTAATCATTTTTACTGCTACTGTACTTAATGTTAACTGGCAATGGAAATGAAGCTATGGGTGTTTTAAAGCTGTATTATCGTGCACAGTTCTTTCTGAGATCTGAATGACCTTATCACTCCTTTCTTCTGTTTGTAGGTTCCTGTCAAACTTCTAGAGTATTCCATGAGTTCAGTCACAGAAGGTATAGATGCTATTGCAACGACAAGGGTTCTAATTCAAGGAGTAGATAGTGTGCCTGCAACCCATGCTTCGACTGGACAAACTGTTAACCGTGCATTCAGGTATGAGCCAAAATTTAATTCCACTCGTTCTCAAGGTAAATAATCACAATTGTGTTGTACGTCAAGAGTCATTTCTTTTGCAACTTCTATCGACAGTGGAACTGGAGCAGATATGGATATCGTGATCTCTAGTGTTCGAGCCTATGTTGGTGCACTGAACAAGTTGCTTGGGGTAAAAAATCGTTTGAAAGTAGATGATGTCAATGAAAACAAGGCGTTGGAAGTACATGTAAAATGATTTATTTCTTAAGAAAACCTGTCGCAATTGTCTTGGCAGACGATGGATATATATATATATATATATATATATATATATGGCGACCGATGGAGTTGGCGAGGATGATAATTTTCTTCAATTCTTGCAAAATTATATATATATATGTATATGTATAATATTATCTGTTTGAAAATAAATCTTCTTTGGTATTGCTCGTTCGTTTGTTTGGTGCTGAATGTTAAAATGTTTTATTTTGTATCGAGACGTGATGCTTAATTTCAAAGAAATATCTGAGATGTTTGTCCGCATTCACGAGCTGCACCGACTGTGTGATCATCATCAGGTGGGGCTGCTGGCCTGCCTACAGAAAAAAATGACAAAACTGTGGTGGACAAGTTTAACCAAAGTTTTAGCGTCAGAACAAATTCACGAGTTTAATGAGGTTCAAAAGCTGGATTCACAAAATAGACAAAAGCAGGAGACTTGGATTCCATGTAGTTGAATTCCACATTACACTGATCTAAAACACTATGAGAAAATAAAAGGAGGAGATCTCATTTTTGCTTGTGTTTTCAGAACCCTAGAAATACCTTCAAGATATGAGATTTCCTTGGTGGGTTAATTTTATTGACATTTACGATACTAATTATATTTTTTCTGTTTTATATAAGTCTTTCGATATATTAATATGTCTCATCTTTCAATTGTCAAATATAATATACAATTGCAATTACAATTAATTAGAGAATTTATTTACGATAACCCATATTAAAAGTGTATTTTCTTTTCAAATATAATACAGCGACGTGTAACACAGTACATAGAGATATTCTGTGTTATATTATATGAAACAAAATCAATAAAATTTAGTATGAATGTGATGGTTATGAATTTTATTTAATTATTTTATTCATCCCACTTCGATTAATCATTTATTTGGATTAAACTCATCAGGCCCACAAACATCCAAACGAGTGTCGGAGGTTTTCGTCTTTGACGTATTTTCGTGACATAAGTGTGACCTGGGAAACGTATCTTCTCTGTAGATGTACTATATCTATCTAGGGGTCAAAATAATTAATATGCTGTAAAAATAGTCTCTGCACACGTGTCGTTTCTCTAATATTTCTCGGTAAAATCCAGTCTCCTGACTTCGGACTCTCCAGTGTGCAAATACGGACACTTAAATCTCTTTTGTTTCATATTAATTTTTAAATATTACACTCGACCTATGTTGTTCATGATCAATAATTAAAATTTAATTTATTAATTTTGATCAATTATTCGTTCTTGGATCAGACCGAATTATTTATGTTGAAAAAAAAAATGAAATTTTCGAGTTGTATTTAATAATCTAAATTCATAAAATTTTCAGATGAGTTGGAAAAGGAAAAAATTTTCAAGCCGTATTTATTGCCAATTGTTAGGACTTTGTTACTCGGATCTCGAGAATTAAGGTAGTTACGTTTTTTTGACTGCATCAGCTTTACATCATTTGTGAGAACCGGTTTACTTGATCACTTCAAATGCAGATAACCGATCGCACACGAATCAAAACACCAACGACTAGCAGGGTTCATCAGCAATGTGTACAGCCGGAGTTGCACATCACTCAATAGGCATTGAAGACATCAATGGAAGAGACTGCCAGCAACGGAAATGGTTGCCAATACGAGGCATCTCTACAGCACATGAATATATTGAACTGTGATATTTTTAGTTTATACTTATTTTGTTGAATCAATTGTAATTATGTAATTATATTTAAACGATAATAACTCAAATAGATAAACGACACACAATTACATGAATATAATTGATTCAACAAATATGACTACAATCTATATTTTAACTATATTAAATTTCAACTAAAATATTTACATTAAATTTATAAAATAAAATACTATAAATATACATGCATACTATAAATATACATGATTATAGGGATGGCTCGCCCCCAGCTAGGCGAGTTTAGACCCGGCCTAACTGGCTTACAAACTGGTTCGGGTGGGTACCAAATTTGGTCAAATCCACTTCATATCTAGGGATGTAATCGAGTCGAGCCGAACTCTTGAATGTTTGAGCTTGGTTCGTTTATAATCGAGCCGAGCTCGAGCTTTATTTTACAAATATATGCATCGTTCACGAGTTTATTCAAGCTTTTATCGAGCCTAAACAAGCTTAATAAATATGAATTATACATTTAAATTTTCATTAAATTAATTAAAAAGTAAATTATATATTTAAAGAAAAATATATTATTCTTATTAAAATTTGTAAAATAAATAAATTTAATAGATTTTTTCTATATATTTCATAAACAATATGCAAAATCAATAAATCAAATATCAAAACTATTATTTTTTCATCTAAAAGATTACTAATGAACTTACCAACGAACATGTTCACGAGCTAACGAGCCGAATACTGTAAAGCTTGAGTTTGGTTTGTTTATCTTAACGAGCCTCATTAAACGAGCTCAAACGAGCTTTTATCGAATCGAGCTTCGAATAGCTCACAAACGGTTTGGTTCGTTTACATCCCTATAATCATATCCATCTCGTCAAAATATGCTTATATATTTAAAATATAATATATATATATGTAAATATAATATAATATATATATATATGTATATATATTATTATCGATACAATTATTTTTTAGACTAAATAATTAATACATTATCTATAATTTTAATCTATAAAATTTTTGGATTGAATTATTATTTTTTATTATTATATGTTTAATATGAAAATATAACATTATAATTTTTTATTATCAATTAAATACAAATCGATATATTTTAACTTTTTATAATATTTTTCGTCTTAAATATTATTAATTAAGTTTAGACATATAAATTTAATGATTTGTTAAATTTTAAATTTTTTATTTAATAAATATAAAATTATATATTTTCAACAAGTCCAACAAACCAACCAAATTGAATCCATCGGTTAGCGGGACGGAGCTGATCTAAAAAAGGCATGAGGGTGTCAAAATTGGAACCAGATCCTCTGCTGTGCAAAGGAACTCAGCACACTATGCAGTGCTATCAAACGACATTATATCATTAGTTTTTTTTTTTTTTTTTTCCAATTAGGCTTGCTAACGACATGGGCCCAAATCATTGATTCAACTTAATAGAATTAAATTATATAAATTATTTCATATAACATAAATTTAATTAGAATTTAATGTGTCATTAATTAAAATTTTATACTTTAATTAAATTTTTTTGTTTAGTTTAATTTTTAAGTAAAGTTTGTCAATTATTTATCAGTGAATTATTTTTTGATTTTTTAATTTTAATCGGGACCCGTCAAAATTGGCCAAACCCTTCCCAACCGAGACCCGTGACTGAATCCGTCCCTTTGGTTCATTTGCCTGCCTGTACGCTTTGCTTGCATGTATCTCCACCTCACTTTTTCTTCGATCTTCCTGAACTGATCTTGAAAAATCCAGCGCCACGCCCCATTTTCTTATATTCAATTCTACACACAGGGTTTCGTACACGCTTAGATTAGAGCCGGTGGAGAGGGAGGGAAAAAAAGAAAGAAATAGGCCCATAAATTTCGGTGGGTTTGATTATCTTTCTTCGCCTCTCTTGTTATTGTAATCTGATTTTCAAAATCCCCCTGCCCTTTTTCTCTCTTATCTTTGTGACGCTGGTTGTTTATTTAAGACTAGATCTCTGTTTCTGTTCGTCTGCGGTGATTGTTTTTGGGTTCTTTAAATTATCGTCATTTTGATATATTTGACCTACCCATTTTGGTGATTGTGTTTATGGATGATAATTATATTTGAGGGCGTGGTTTGGTGGTAAGATTGTTGATTGAAATCATCTAATGGGTTTTCTGGGATACTTGTTTTTTTTTTTTGCATTTCTTCGAGGAATTATTTGGGGCGATGGTTTGGTTTCAGTTTGTGGATTGTGATTATCTTAGACCTGGAAATCTTCGTTTACCCAGGACCCATGATTATATTTTAAATCTAAAGGCGACTCAATGTGTTTTTGGTGAACTTATATCTATTCTATTCAGATAAATTTAGCATAAATTTGATTTTTCCATCTACTGGTCATTGATTCTGTATATATCTGTGTTGATAGAAGTGTGAAAGGGAGATTAATTCTAATGTCTTAATAGACAAACCTCGACGATGGTGTGAATACCCTGTCCCCTTATATAGTTATTTCGGCTAGTTTTCACTGATTATCTTGTCTCTACATGCAATTTAAATTGTTCCTCCACTTTTTTTTTGTATATTTGTAATAAAATCTTCAAAGAACTTCTGTTTAAAAAAAACTGATGCTGTTGCTGAATTGACACCGTTGTCTGGCAATAAATCTTAATAAGAATTTTAACTGCGATGAGGTTCCTGTGGGACATGTTTTTGCCTGCACTAGTATGGATTTTACGTAATGATGTTGTCTGTTCACCTAGTAATATTAGCTTTACTTTCCTAACATTTTAGGCTCATGCACCTCCTCCTGGTTACTTTGTACACTTGGAGAGCAGGAGTGCCGAAGACGATATTTATTTGAGAAAAAGAACAAGGATGCGTAAGTGGTTGTGTTGCAGGTGTCACGTCGAGGAATCATATGACTCACATGAAAATGAGCACCTTAAGAGCCCAAGGACTCATGCTGATGGTAAGTTCTTATCTCTTCTCCCTTATTTCCTCCTATGAATGGAACGAAAATACTTTGTTATTTTTCTGATGATTCCAAAATAGAGAAGCTGCTTGTTATTGCTGTTGATGAAAATGTCGATAGCTGCGCTCGAAGGGATGAATCGAGTAGTGGTCTTGTAAAATTGAACGCGCACCTATTCACTAATGGTTAATTAACTTCTCTATAACATTTATCGCTTGGTGGCATCTGGCATTGACTACTCCATCTATGTTATGCAAACAACAGGAAATCAAAGAGGCTTGAGGGCATCAGCTCCTGTGAAGCCTGAAGTTCAGAAGTCTGTACCTCCTATTGAGGTTCCTGAACTGTCTATAGAGGAACTAAAAGAGAAAACTGACAATTTTGGATCAAAGGCCTTAATTGGTGAAGGATCTTATGGAAGAGTGTACTTTGCACAGTTAGACAATGGCAAGGAGGTTGCTGTAAAGAAGCTTGACGTGTCTTCTGAGCCCGATTCAAATAATGAGTTCTTGACTCAGGTATAATGGAAATTTGGGGATTTGATGCACTCAGTTCTGTTTCTCTCTTATCTGCATGGTGTGTGTTGACCAGTATGTTGCAACTAATATCTCCCTAGGTTTCCATGGTGTCAAGATTGAAGAACGAAAATCTTGTTGAATTGCTTGGTTACTGTGTTGATGGCAATCTCCGTGTCTTGGCTTATGAATTCGCAACTATGGGATCTCTTCATGACATATTGCATGGTATGTAAATCAGATTGCTCTTGATTTGGTTTTGGACGTGGTGTGAGCACCGAGAGCAGTTTTTTTTATCACGTCTGAATACAGGGAGGAAAGGGGTACAGGGGGCGCAACCTGGTCCTGTACTTGACTGGATGCAACGAGTAAGAATTGCTGTTGATGCTGCAAGGGGACTGGCATATTTGCATGAGAAAGCACATCCTTCAATAATTCATAGAGATATCAGATCCAGCAATGTGCTTCTATTCGAAGACTACAAAGCCAAGATTGCAGATTTTAACCTTTCAAATCAGGCTCCTGACATGGCTGCTCGCCTTCATTCTACTAGAGTTCTTGGAACCTTTGGCTACCATGCACCAGAGTAATCTTTCCTCATCATTTGGTGATTCTTACATGTAGGCATGTATTAACTAACGTACATGTCTTAAAAGCCAATGATACTGATGGACCGTCATGCTTAAACTATCGATTCTATGTGGTTGTACTAGAAAAACTTCAATTGGACAGTTGGCTTCATTTGGTCTATCACTCTATTGACAATGTCCTCGTGATTTTATGTTATGCCCTTTGCTCGTTGTCATTTTCAAACTAATCCAAACAATTGTTCTAGCAATGGACATTTGTTTGATTTGTAAGCTCTTTAGGCCTAATGCAAACAGCTGTATCTTAAAAAAACTAGTACCAGCTGCTTATAGTTGATGGTATCAGAAGCACCAGGTGTAGCGATGCATGCTAAGCTGTCAACTGAAATATTCTAGTTATGTTCATATAGAGGCTAAAATTGATGGTGATGTGTAAGAACTAAGAACTTGTTGCTTTTCTTGTAAAAACTCCTGAACAATTCCGGTTCTGTTTTTGAAGACTTCAATCCACTTGAATCAAACAATCTCTTCATCTCATAGATCACCGAGGATATTAGTTCATTTGAGGGAATATAATTTAATGGTTTTTCTTGAACCTTTTGAAGATATGCAATGACAGGGCAGTTGACTCAAAAGAGCGACGTATATAGTTTTGGTGTTGTTCTGCTAGAGCTTCTGACTGGAAGGAAGCCTGTTGACCACACGATGCCTCGTGGACAGCAGAGTCTCGTTACTTGGGTGATTCCTCTAACCTTATTCTGTTCTCCCCGTCCCAAGTTTCTGATGTAATTGTACACGTTTAAAATGTATTTTCTTTTACTTTTAGGCCACTCCAAGATTGAGCGAAGACAAAGTGAAACAATGTGTTGATCCAAAACTCAAGGGCGAATATCCTCCAAAAGGAGTTGCAAAGGTGCCCCCTCCCCCCTCCCTTCTTGTATGTTTTGTCAGTAAACAAATAAAAAAAGAAATGAAAAAATTGAAGTATCATGAATTTTTTTTGGCCATCCAGCTTGCCGCTGTGGCAGCATTATGTGTGCAGTATGAAGCTGAGTTTCGACCAAATATGAGCATCGTAGTGAAGGCTATGCAGCCAATGTTGAAGTCGCCTGCCCCTGCTCCGGAGATTTAGTAGTGCTGCTTTTGTTGTGTTATAATTCTTGTGAATTTTGCACAGAGCTGTTGGTATGAAAGTTCTTGAAAATTATGAGTTCGTTATTTTCCTGGATTTGACACATTAAGTGATTTGGTTGGGTTTGTTTAGTGCTGTGGTCTGCCGGTATTGCATTATGGCCGTGATGTCTTATAAATCCTCGACGGAATGTGGAATTGGATGTTCTCCCAAGACAAAAGATTCTGCTTTTGCTTTCAGATTTTAATTACAGAGACACTCTGTTTTTATTATTATTTGCCTATTGAATTCTTTTTCCTTTCCGAATGATTCCATTTGGTGTGACCGCAAATTCTGGGCTAGAAATGTAATATATGATTATAAATTGATATTATGTTTTATATGATTTTTGTAAATAAAGAATTTCATTTTTGGACCAAGTACCCTTCAAATATATTAAAAAAATTACCACCCTAATTTATCTTCCCCCTCGTCTGCTAATCTACCGAACGAAGCAGCAGCTCCCAAAAAAACTGCATCGGCTCCCTAAAAAGTTGGGGTAGATATTCTAAACTTTAAACCCCCACTTAGAGATGTGAAAGATCTAAATTAAATCAAACTAAACAGTATCAAGTTTGAGCTTGTCTCGTTTAAAATTGTTTAAGACTTGAGCTCCTATTATCAGGCTCGAGCTCGGTTTGTCTTGAAATTACTAAGCCCGAGAAAAGGTCGAGCTCGGCTCTTTAAAAGCCCGTTTACCATGTTAATCAAGCCGAGCTCGAGCTTGATTCATTAATAGCTTGTTTACCATGTTTAACAATCCTGATTTGAGCTCGACTTGTTTTTTAGCTTGTAAAGCATAGAATTGAGCTCGACTTTGAGTTTGATTTGAGATTTTTAAAAATAAATATATCTATGATATCATTTTAAATCATCAGACATAAAAATGTAAATTCATTCATAAATAATCAGAACGACAAAAATAACAACTATAAAAAAATATAAACTCAGTATATTATTGAACATCCCAAATTAATGCATCTAGCATCCAGATAACAAATATTCGTCACACACTGATATCACTATATAAATAACATTGCAATAATTTTAATTCTTTAATATTTCAATTCCTTCTATTGACATTAATACTAATATTTTTATTTATCAACTCAACAAACGAGTCAAGTTTGAGTTGACGAGGCACCTAAATGAGTCGAGTTCGAGCTCGAGCTTACGAACCACTTAAACAAGCCGAGCTTGAGCTCGCGAGCTTATCATCGAACATGTTTGTGAGCTCACGAGCCAAATATCCTCAAGTTTGGTTTGATTAATTTTTCGAGTTCGAAATTGAGCTTGAACTTGATTTGTATGATCAACAAACAAACTCAAACGAACTTTTTATCAAACCGAATATTCCGGTTTCTGATGTTTCCGTACTTGTGAAACGAAAACGTCGATGTTGATTTTTTTTTTTTGGCGTCGGGTAAAGGCTAGAATTGGAATTAAGGTGTTTGGATATCGGGTTGACTGGATTTACTAAAAACCTACCGAACTCTCGTACAGTTTCCGTGGTGAATGCCTGCCTGCCGAATAGAGGAGATTTTCTGTAACACCAAATTAAATTAGGCTGTCTCTACTCTGACGCTGATGGCAGAATTAAGCAAGCTGAATACCGTGTCTGAGATTGGTGTTTCAGAAATTCAAGAACCGATTGAAGAAGATGCTGGGTTGATTGGACCTCCTCCCCTTATTATAAGTGGTAAATTCGGTGACGATGATACAGAGGAGAATATTCTGGAAACAGAGAAGAAAAGGGGGAAGAAGCCACGAGCGAAGCATAGGAAGAACAAGGACACAATTAACGGTATTATGACCTTTGAAAAGAAAGAGAAGAAGGGACTTGTCTATTCCAGGATGGAGATGGAAGAACTGAGGTTTGAGGATTTGCACGGCCAAAAGAAGAAGTGGCTTGAGGTTTATTGTGGGCTCTGTCCATCGGTGGCTCTGGAGTATGATGATCTGGTTAATTCCGATAATAATCTCGAGCCTGCCATTTCCTTTGATTTCGATCCTCGGCCACAGTTCCAAATGGCTCCTACCCCCCCTGCGTCTATGGGTATGCTGCTCTACGCTCAAGTGAGCTTGTTGTGGCTTCTATTGCTTGCAACTCTTCCGTGATTCATGTAATTTTACTCCTGCCCCACCAGAAATTGAATGGGGAAGGGAGAAGAGGATACGCGGTCGTTCTTATTAATTTTGGGGGCGAAGTTGGAGTTTTTTTCTTGTGTTGTGCATAAAAAATTAATTTTGGGGGCGTAGTTGGATTGGACATTTGACGAGTTGTTAATTGAACATTCCTTAGTTACAGTATATTCAATTTGACTTCCTTGAAAGTATTTCGGAACTCAAGAGGTCCTTGATTACTTCAATTGTGAAACTGAACAAAATAAGTGACGGTACACAGGATTGGTTTGAGTGCTGATTAGTTGTTGCATTAATTAATTGGCATTTGGTGGTGACAATGAACACCGTGGAAGATTACTGTTATTTTAAAATGATCTATCTTTCTTCATTTCTTCTTAACGTCGTGAAAATTCGATGAAGTTTCTTGAAATCTTTATTTGTTTCAGGTGAAAACTGCTGCCATCTTCCAGACAATAGCAGTGAACGTTTTGATCTTTTAAACCCTACACACCGTCCCCCTGTCAATGATGAAATAAGCTGCTCAGCTGCAGAAGAAGAGTACAGCCCTGATTATACTAGTGATGAAGATTACAGTAGTATTCAGAAGCCTGCCTTTTTGGTAACGGGAGAACCTGATTTTGATTCTGGCCCTCCACAAGATGGACTGGAATACCTTAGGCGTGTAAGGTGTGATTTTTAACTCTTGTAATTTTTATTTGATCTTATATTTTGAGGGATTTTAGGTGTCTGCTATGGAAAGTCATAGTTGCTTGCAGTGGTCTTGTCGTAGGGGTTGCATATATGTCTTTTCTGACATAAAACCCTCTCTATGATGATTTGTACATTTCTTGTTCGTGAAAATGTTGCCGAAGGTAACATGCATGCCACATGATTTATCTAGCAAATTTTGGTTGGAGATGGAGAAAATTTTTGTCTTTGGCAAAATTTGTATTGAACTAAAACCCAAGTGAATCAATGAGTAATATAGGAAATAAAGTGATGAAAACCCCACAGTGCAAGGACCATACCATTAATTTACCCAAATTAGACTACTATCGGAAAATGTAGGTTACTCTTACTTAGACCTAGCTAGCCTAACATTACCTGGAACACAAAAGACTTGAAAATGGTTCTTAATTGCATAAATGATTATTGATTATATCCAAATAAAGACTTGACCCATCTAATGAACTGACAACTGCCAGTGAAGCATCAAAGTTCTGGGATCTAACTCACGAGGTGACTTTTCATTTAGGTGGGAAGCTTCGCAAATTCCGGACGTGGCGATTGCCAATATTGAAAAAAGTGAACTTGGAAAAGAACAGACTATATATATGCCGCAAATTCCTGAAATTATGGATTGTCCTGAGAATTTCTTGCCACTCAAACAGTGGGAAGACTGCTTTCTTGCTTATTTTTCCGAACTTAGACTGGTATATGTCATTTGTCCCTTTATCTTGTCTTTGCCTAGGTTTGTACATTTTTACATTTGTTCTATGAAATCAGATGTGAATGACTCCTGTGCATTGGTTTCTTCATCTATTGAACTCATGCAAGATATCACTTATAGTACTGCTCAAACTTGAGATAGCATTTCACTTTTAGGTTTGCACCTCCGTTGGAGTGTCTTGGCAAATTGAAAGAAACAATACTTGAACGACTGAAATTTGAATTTGAAGTTGTAAATCTTACAGACCTGCAGTAACCAGTTAGAAATCTGCAAGAGCGCCTGTATGATTATTAAAATTATTATAAGTAATCTATTTAGTATTCGTTTACTTTTTTCATTATTGCACAATAATTTCTCTTGATGATTTCTTTAGGCTACTTATTTTGGGAAAAGGACAGTAGAAGTTTCACATTTACAGATAAGTATGAAAGATAAACAGAGAACTTAATAAAACTGATTTGTTGTTCCACTTGAACTAGTTAAACCGAATACACATGACTTACCTTCATAGTTTCAGTGCCAAGTTGGCAACTGTGACAGCCAACTGCAATTTTGTAGAATCAGGCATAACATTTGGCTCGTAAAGAAGTTAGCTTAGAGTTAGCTCATACTTCTCTCTTTTGACCTCCCAAAATTTATATAGGTACGCAGAAAATTCTGCAATGCCATCTCCGATTGTTTTGTTCAGTGTTCTAGGACTGGAGCCATACTTCAGCCCCTAAAACAAAACAGAAAAAACCCTCACCGAAATATTGAGCGGTCTTCCACACCAAGCTTTCTGTGAAACTCGTACATGTCATTGACCTGAATCAGTTTATTCCCTTCCTGCAGGGTTTTACACAGCTCGACCTTCAGGGATCTAATGCAGAAAATTCTATTGAATTTCAGTCGGTTATATTTGAATATTTCAACAGTTTCTTATCTGGATATGATTCCTGCCCATCTGAAGCTTCTTCCTCCCCACATACACTGGAAGAACCCAGTACAACAAGTGACGGTCTTGCCTTATCTTCAATTTTAGAAATGGACTCAGCAGCTCGAACATCAAAGTTAAAAAAACGTATAAGTTTAATTGAGAACGTGAGCACGTTATCTCGCGAAGATTGTTTATGGCTCTTTGCTCTTTGTGTCGCTGTTGATAGTCCTCTTGATGCTGACACAAGTGCATCTCTTCGGTCTTTACTCAGAAAATGTGCGAGTTTACGAGCTGTGAAAGCGAACGCTGATGATGAAGTTGTCATGCTAAATATTCTTGCAACAATTTCCGGCAGGTACTTTGGACAGTCAGAGAAGTGAAGGTATAATGGGCTGGCTTTTAATTAGTTTCCCTGGATTCTCTATGATAGACCCGCAAGAAAGACTCGTCTAGTCTTTTTGGATGAAGCTACATCCCTGTTTTTTAAAATATTTTGCCTTTGATTATTGAGCAGAGGTGATCGGCTTGTGGATGGGATACAGACATTTTCATTCCCTTTTCCCATGTTTTTTTAGGTGATCAATTGTGCTTCTGCTGAAGGAGAAGGACAATGCCTTTGAATTTTGTAGTTTACATTTAATTATTGGGAGGAAATATTTTATAGTTCCCAAGAAACATATTTTGAAAAATTGTACTTTGGTGATAATTTCTTCCCCGGCTTCCATACTTGAGATGTGTCTCCCGACTGAACTTTTTCGCTCAACAACTGAAGTTTCGATGTAAATCTCTTACTCAAAAATTATATGATTCACTGGCTGCGTAAAATCCTAGCTAAATTTTTAGAATCAACTCTATAAGATTAACCTAGAATAATAATGCTGTTTTTCCTCATTCATGCGTCTGAATGGCACCTTAAATTTGTTGGAAACTACGGGTTTCGAATTCTTATGAAACGATCCAGTTTTATGATTGGAAAATGGCACAGAAGTCGTAGGATGTGAACACAATACGAACATTGGTTATATTCATCCTTCACTACCAACAACATACCTAGCTCTTTATTGACAATTATTATAAGAAGCATACAACGCCAATAATTCCATTTAGTTCCAAAAGAACCAACTCGAAAAGACTGATTACATGAGTCATGACAGATTCCAATAAACAAATATTACCATTCGAAAACACATCCATCGAAGACCAAACTTGTATTTTCATAAGAGGTAAAACAGACAATCATAGCAACATAAATACTTGTCTCTAGACGATAACCACACACAATTGAATCAGATGGTTCTCCCCCTTCTTACAACATACATAGCAGAATTACAGAGACCCATTCAAGAGGACGACTTATAGGATGGGTTGAAAGCAATCTGCTCGCCACAAGAAAGCACTTCATGGGGTCCTGCCTCCTCACGCCCAACTCCCATCAAGTCGAGGTAATATAGGTAATGAGATATCAATACATTCATTGGATCAATCTCACCTTGACCACAAATAATATCACCATACAAAATATTCATCGTTGTGCCAAACCCTGGAACTCGTTTCTCCATGGTGTCATTTTTTGTGGGTTTCCAGTTTCCTACAAATGCGTCGTGGGCTGAAGGTTGCCCTTTTTTCTTCGGGGTCATCCACATCGACATTGCAGACATGAAGGCTATTGTGGCATTTTGTTCGAGGTACTCAGGATGGTTCAACAAATCTACCTTGATATCGTTACCTATTTTGCCATAGTTATGATTCCTGAAACAAGAAAAGATGCAGTTTCCAATGATGTACTCAGCTCAACTGTCATTTACACGATCCTTGTGTATTATGTAAATAACACTTGGAGGAGATTGGTTTTAGCTAAATAAGGCATCTCGCATTTTACGTATAAACTACAAGATTTCCGTTAAAACATTCAGCATAGATATATTTCTTGAACACATTGAAAGCTTATTTAAATAAATAAAAGTAGAAAATGAGCTCAGCCAGAAGTCCTCATGGTCATAGCAACTAGAAACCAAAAAATCAGATAATCTTGGAATAATTTAAAGTCCAATTGCAGGTGATGAAACTAAGTATCCTAATATGGAACTTTCAATGAGAACGAGAAAAATTAAGAAAATGAAAATATCCAATACCAGTAGACTGGAATGGCACCCCGACCATAGTATTGTGCTCCAGGAGAACACGGATACTCGTATTTGAAGAAGTCGTCACAATAATCTTGACTAGGACTCATTTCCTTGTTGTAGCATAGCCCCCATGATAACGGTCCACCCGTGGCCACTCCATAACCACCTGCATCACGGTGTTTACACCAATTACTATACACAACTCACGGACAAGCAAAATGCAATCAAAAGGCCATTCGTCCAAAATAAATTTGAAGTGCAGGAGAAAGAAAAGTCGTATCCTCTCTACGATATGATTACGTGTCGGCTTTGCTATATACTTTTTCCCCCTAATCTATCCAGTCTATACCATTTAAAAGTTGTACACATGCATTTGCAGGGAGTTGATCCCGGGTATAGTTCAAAGGATGTTGTCACTTCATCTGCCTAGTTATGACTGAGTTTTGCTACTACATGGCAAGAATTGTTTTTACTTTGACCTTATTGATAGATACTAGACAAAAACTTTTATATAAACCATCAATACAATCTCGGGAGAACGTTGATTTTGATCGATTGTCTCCTTTCGTACCAAAATTCATAGTTCGGGGCAACTAAAAAAAATTAAATTTCGCAGTAAAGATGCTATTCATGGTTTTTTAAACAGTAAAGTAGCCAAGCCTTATATTTCAGTCGATTGGCCTACAGGCAACAGGAAAGATAGAGTAGCCAAGGTCTACGTAATCAACGGATGTAGCATATAACCTACAACAAACGTTTTTGCCCGGAACTTTGACGCGACAGTGACCGTTCCCCCGTGCGAAGCGGCCACGACGGCAAACCCTGGAATCACTCTGCTCCCAAGTAACTCCAACGACAATTCACTTGTAGTTCAATAATCAAGATCGAGCCAAGAACAGAAGGTGAGCTCATATAAAAAATATATATTCTTTCTAAATATGAAATTTCCTTTTTCTAACCATGTAAATCATAAGTTTATGAGTCTACCCCCAGCATGAAAATGTTAAACTAATTGCTAATTGGATTCACCAAAAAAAGACTGACATGAAGTTTTAGCGCCGACATGGCCAAGAAAAGCGGCAAGTTCCTTCATCTGCATGAGCTTGCCACCAGTGGTTCCAAACCCCAAAGGCTGATAAGTGGCGGCAGACAAGATGAAAGATCTATAGTCCCAAAAGCCAACCGCGTGAGCAACGGGATAATTCCTCTTGGAGAAGATATTCTCAAACTGGTAAGTCTGAAAGAATTTGGAAATGGTTTGATTGCAACAGTATGCTGAGAATCCCTTGCATTCCCATCCCTGATCACACATCCTCTTCCCACCAACTTTCCTCTCCTTGATCTCATCGTCACCACTCACCATGCAAGCACAATAAACCACCATTGCCGGAATCAACAGTGCCACCATAATTCTCCTGTTACCCATCATCATTGCTGCTCAAACAAGTGAAATAAACCAACAATATTCTGGGTATATATTTATTTTGTCGAGGATTTTTTTGGAAGAAAGAAACGGAAAAAGAAGGCACAACCGATTATTAATTGTTATAATATGTACAAAGTATCTTTAGGCGTGGCGTTAGATGTGATATTGCTGTCATGAAATTGAGACATTGTGATTGAACGGTGGAGATGGGCTCTGGTAAATGAAGAAGATGGCGGGTAGGTCGTTTGATTTGGAATAATGAAGCAACCATGGAAACAACTCCACCGACGCCTGAACTACCCATGCAAATATTCACTAGTAAAATCCAAATTCATTAATATCCATATTCGATTGCATCAATACGTGTATTTTACAGTATTTGGTATAATTCAAGTGTCGCCATACATTTATATTTAATAATAGATATTGTTTTTTTATCGACGATGAAACTCTCCGACGGTAGCTATTCTTATGTGGAAAATCGCAGGTAAGTTCTTGGACTAATAATATAACCTTCAAACCAATCATCAAAGTCAGTTAAATAGCACCGACAAACCTACAAGTTTATCCGAAAAAGGGATTGGTAAGAGAATTTATAGTATTAACGTGGCCAACATATACCTCAGATATATTACATTGATGTATTGGTGGGATTATCTTGATTCCAAATTCTGACTCTTAAGCAACATTTCCTTATGGTTGTTAATCAATACAACTTTATTCGGGCTATGTTATAACCTAAATAATTTTTTTGCAGATCTTCAACAAATTTGCTTGAAGTGTCGTGGGATGATTTTTTGAAATGCCAGGAATATAGCAGACGTAAAACAAATATAAATTGATTATTCGCCAATGTCTGGAAGGTATACATATCAAAAGATACATTTCAATTAACAAATCTTTAACTCAAAAACACATTCAACAAAGAACAGACTTGCATTTTCAATCTGTAAAAAACCAAACAGCAACTTATAGGAACATGTTGCTCAACATACTTACAGACGAACAATATAAACTTCATTCAAGAAGATGACTTGTAGGTTGGGTTAAAGGCGATCTGCTCGCCACAAGAAAGTACTTCGTGGGGGCCTGCCTCCTCTCGTCCAACTCCCATCAAGTCGAGGTAATATTGGTAGTGAGATATGCAAACATTCATCGGATCAATCTCACCTTGCCCACAGACAAGATCACCGTACAAAATGTTCATCGTTGCGCCAAACCCAGGAACTCGTTTCTCCATTGTGTCATTTTTGGTTGGTTTCCAGTTTCCGACAAAGACATCGTGTGCTGAAGGTTGTCCCTTTTTCTTCGAGGTCATCCACATTGACATCGCAGCCATGAAGGCTGTTGTAGCATTTTGTTCGAGGTATTCAGGATGGTTCAACAAATCTACCTTGATATCCTTACCTAGCTTTCCATAATTATAGTTCCTGAAAACAAGAAAGAATGCACTTCTTATTGACTATCATTTACATGATCTTTTAAACAGAATTTAAAATATATTTAAAGTCATGCTGGAGAGAGTTCTGAAACCCGCATTAGATACAAAAATAAAAACAAGGACCAAAAGGGCAACTGCAAATTATGTATTCCATTCCAAATGAGGTACAGATGGGAGCTACTGCAATAACCGCCCTTTCTGATTGTGAAAGATACACAAACGACTTAAACCACGTAACATACTCCTTTCTTATTTTGAATCGATCATTTGCAAAGCAAGGATGCATCTGCAACCGTTGCTAATAGAGCTCATTGTGCAGGCTCGGGCATGCATGTGGGCCCAGGACCTGACAACCATGACGGTTTGTGTTAATATTGGTCACAGGCTAAGAAAGAGAATCGACGACTCGAAGAGTTAATCTCCCGTGTTCATTGGCTCAACGGAGAGGAAGTCGGAGATAATAGAAAATGCTCATAGGTTCAACTCCTAATTGTCAGGCAAAGTTCATAATCCCTTTAAACATTTCGAACGACGATAAAAAATGAGGTTGTAAAATATATAAAGTGTATGATAATTTTGATCAGCTTTAAAATTAGTGTCAGCAGCTCAAGAGCTCTTCTAGAATCTAGAATAAAACTAACCTCAACTTATTTTTTGAGATATTAATATTCTCTAGCTTTTCACATGGAAATAACAATATTTCCAATAAATAGTTGTTTGTGTTTTCCATTAAACAAGTGATCGTGTTTGTTCATATATTTATGCCTTTTCCAACCAAAATTCTAAAGCTCATGTTTAAATAAGCTTCCAAAACATGATTGTTTGGAATAAGCATAGCATGGCACCCTCACAGTTGTAGCAACAATACTGTCATCATTTAGATGTGACAAAATCCAACAGCCACGTAAAAAACAAAGCCATTAAGCCGGTTGTCAGCTTCAAGAACTATAGAACGAATGGAGAAAATGAAAAGATCCCATACCAGTAGACTGGAATAGCACCACGACCATGGTATTGTGCTCCAGGAGCACACGGATACTCATATTTAAAGAACTCGTCACAGTAATCTTGACTAGGACTCATTTCCTTGTTGTAGCATAGGCCCCAGGCCAGTGGTCCACCCGTGGCCACTCCATAACCACCTGCATCATAATTTTCATGACTATTACCATACAAAGGCAATGCATCAAAAAGATATTTACATTGAGTAAACAAGAGTATATCCTTTTATACAATATGAGTTGCATCCAATGTGCTTATTTTTTATATTTTACACTGAAATATAAGAAACTAGGACAGCCATCAATTCAGACATCCATAGTCGTATTTGTCCATTATCCTTTCCAGTGAACTCGAACGTCCTGAGATGCATATCCGTTATGTTATCAGTTTTCAGGAGTTACTTAATGTGCTTAGCCATGAGTAAGTATGGCCACTACATAGAGGAAGCTTTTTATTTTATGTTACACATATATATGTCAACAAATTCTAAAAATATTATTTTCGCAAACAAAAACTAAACCAACTATTAAAGAATGGTATTAGAGTCTAACACTAAAGTGAAAAGGATTCACTACACTACGATGTTTGGAAATTGAGATTTTTCTGGCAACTGAAAAAATTGAAAAACAAAAGAAAAAATCATTTAAAGCAAAATCAACCTTGAGTCCTATGTAATGGCACAAAACTTCCTTCACGTATCATTCTCTTACTACAATTTTCCTAGGCGTTTTCTCCAAAGATGTTTTGGACTCAAACATAAACTGAAACAAAGAATCTGATCAAACAATTTTGCATCATTGTTATTACAAAACTAATATTAATAATAAAGAAGCTCTAGCACCACATAAAATGTTTAACAAAACTTTAGAACTATAAAAGAGAAAAGCTCGATTCGTCGCTCCAGAAATAAATTGAATCTGAATGGACTGAAAAACAGGAATTCGTTGACAGCTGATGGAAGGCAGGGTAAATAAATGTATTTTGCGGGTGAAACTTACTTGGTTATAAAAAATTAACATATAAAAACTCACTGCTCCTGATCCATCCCATCAGTCCGCTGCTCAAAGTATCATTCTTTATTTTGGACATTGCGTTACCACTAATTGTGGGACAATAAAAAGCTTCGAGAAAATTTAGATCCGGGTTGCATTAGAGGAAACATTACTTCAATTTCAGTTTTACCCATCTTACTCAAAAGAATTCAATAACTTGAATTGATTTTTATGGCGAAAATTAAGCTTTCAGTAAGAATCCAGATCAGTTTCCAAGGTAAGATCTGGAATACTGTTTCTTTTGAAAATCACACCAGAACCAAGGTGAAATTTTCACTCAACACACACACAAAAAGCAAGGGAAAAAAAGATTTTTAAGTCACCCCAATCAACAGTGAGCACGGCAACATATGAAAATTGAGTAAAATGCCAGATGGAAAAACTAAATATAGGGAGAAACTAAACCGATCCAGCCGAAGAAACTAAATCGGCATAGAAAAAATAAATGAGAGAATAGCGAGAGCTCACAGGAAGTCTTAGCGCCGACGTGGCCAAGAAAAGCAGCGACTTCCTTCATTTGCATAAGCTTCCCACCAGTGGTGCCAAACCCTAACGGCTGATAAACGGAGGAAGCCAGGATGAAAGATTTGTAGTCCCAGAACCCAACTGCGTGGGCGACGGGAGAATTCCTCTTGGAGAAGAGATTCTCGAACTGGTAGGTCTGGAAGAACTTGGAAATGGTTTCATTGCAACAATGCTCCGAGAACCCCTCACATTCCCATCCCTGGCGGCACACTCTCTTCCCGCCGATCTTCTTCACTATAATCTCATCTTCCGCACTCACCATGCAAGCACAATGAACCACCATCAACGCAACCAAGATCGCTGCAAACCCTCTGTTACCCATCCTCAATGCAGCGAAAAACAATCGAATTCTTCTCCCCGATGGAGGAGATGAAGCTTGAAGTGGTTTTGAAGGCAGGTAGAGTTTGGAGAGGTGTCGCTTTCTTGAAAATAGAAGTATAATAATGAAATGTTGGAATGGACGGTGGAGATGCGTTTAAATGGATGGTCAGGATGTTGAGCTGCTGGCTGGATTTGGAATCAAGCAAGCCAATGACTTAGGTACAGGTCAAGTTCACCGACACCCACGTTACGCCAAATAATGGACATTTTTTTAAAAAAAAACATATAAACAAATAAACTATATTTATATATTAATTATTGTTTTCTGTTTTACAATTTTGATCATCTTTACTGATTTATAATATATATATAAATCAAAATAATTTCAAAAAAATGATTAAAATAATTTAAAAAATATACACAATGTGTTAGTATTATATAATATAATCGAATGGTAGATCGTATGTCAAATATCATAATTTGTCATATTTTGTTTTGATTAAATTCACTTGGTCTCTATTTTGACTAATATTTTTCGAATATGCATGTATTTTATTTTAACATGTGAATTGCTTTGAAACAGATATGAAAATCACAAACAAGATAATAGTTTAGTTTATGTTAAAACAACATGAAACACCTTAAACTTGGTGAAATAATACATTAGACTTGTACATAGAGAGTTGTCTTTGGTGACTTGGTAAAAAAGTACATCACACTTATATATAGTTGTAACAAGTCAACAATAATACATCAGTGCATATATTCAACATGAGATAAAAATGTAACATATTGTTATGAAAATATTGTCAAGTGAAATGCAGTAATTATTCAAGACTCTGAAGTGAAAATTCTAGCTAAAGAGATGACTCTCACCAACATTCGGTGTAACACTTTTCCATACGTATTCAAATAAGATTATGTATAATCGATCATTTACAGATCAAGGTGGACTCGCATTTTCGAACTGAGATCACGAAGCCGCATTGTCCAATGGACTAGTAATATGATGCATATACCGTTATTCTGTACTCTGGTCATCCAACCAATAAGTATTCGATCGTAATCATTTAGAACCAATAACAATCCAAATAATCAAATATTCAATATAATATGGCCAATAAATTGTGAAATTCACGACATAATACAATATATGAATAAATATTATTTTATGAAACTCTACCGTAAATTTCAAGCAAAATGCCAAAACTTTATTATTTTAGTAAATCGATATAAATCCATAATCCTTGTTGTAAAAACTCACCATGTAACTTGCACTCAAATCTCGATTGATAATCTATAAATTAAATGAACTCCTAACAATACAATAAAATTGATATTTCATATATTAGAGTCATAATAAGAAGTTTAATCATATTATAGTCATTTTCGTATATATTTTGGTTTAGGTAATTTTGGTTCAAACCATAGATTAGATTATTATCTATGATTAATATATATATTTCCAAAAGCTATGAAAGTTGGCCAAGTGATAAGAAATCAGTGCAGAAATTGACGGTAGCCGAAATCGCTCCCTTCTGGTGGCGTGTGTACCTCACTCGCCTAATGTTCCAGCGCATGGTCGGCGGTTCTGCAATTACGCATATCCGAGCTTTTCATACATATGTATTATGACGAGATGACAAATTTTTTCAATTCTCAATCGATTTGTGTCGTATTTAAAAACTGTGTTTTGTTGAACTTATCTACCCGACGTCCCGAAAATATTACTTCTATCACTATTTTGGATTATCAATCTATACATATCTTATCTATGAAACAAGAGGCACAACTTTTTTGTCAAGGTCAACTTCTAAATAAGTGTGTAGCTATATGAAATATGAGATTAGATTAACTTACTTGAAACAAAATTTCGTCACTGTTCTTCAAGATATCGGTTTGATTTTCTTGTTACTCACCTTCTTTTCCAAGTTGTTTTAGGATATGAGGAGAATATTCGGTCATTTATTGGGTTTTTTCCGGAAATATTCTAGGTTTTTTTTGTTCTTTTTCCCTATTTTCTTTTTTCCTTTCCTTCTTTCTTCGAGCTTTGTGTTTTGGTGGATTGGTGAATGAATCTGAGGAGTCATATGTGACTATATTTTTTTTAAATGTCATTTTTATCTTCTTTTATTCCATACGTAAATATCAAAAGCTTGTACATTAAATAAGACATATTTTATGTCTTTTAGCGTATTTCAATGTATTTTTGGATACATGGAAAAATAAAAACATTGTCCAAAGCTTATTAGGGTACACAATTATAATAACATTTCACGACTTTTTAATGTATTTTGATTAATTTTTTGTGGTTTTAAATATACTACAAGAGATAAAACATCGTCCAAAAAATAATACGATAACCAATTATTGTGATATTTCATGAAGTTTAGTGTACTTATTATTATTATTATTATTATTATTATTATTATTTGTATTATTATACATATATATATATATTGTTTATATTTTATTTATTTAAATTCATTAATTAAAATTTTAATAAATACCTTAAAACTTTTGGGGTGTTATAAAAGATATTAAAACTTGGGTCTTATACATGTATAAAGTTTATCAATCATTGAGATACACACTATTTTCAATTATTTGGAGGAATCATTTAATTATATATTAAACATCTCATTAATTAATATATATTTTAAAAAAATAAAACATCTTCCCCCATTCGCCCTACGCTAAATCCGCCGTCTATAGTATACATGTATATCTATCTATAAATGTGTATATGTATGATTTATTATTGTATGTAAATGAAATGCAAAGATGAAAAACAAAATGCGGAAACAATTGAGATCATAAAGTTGCTTTTGTTGAAAAATATATTTAAAATGTGAGTATTGAATATTTGAATGTTGAATATTTGAATGTTGAAAATAAGAGTTGTAAATATTGAAAATTAGTGTGTGATGATGTAGGTAATGATGTATTTTATTTTTGGATTATTTGTAAAGATTTCCTATAAATAGATCTCTCATTTGTGAAGAAAATCACAATTGAGTAGAGAGAAAAATATTATAAAGTGTGTAGTTTGGTAAATTTTGAGAGTTTGAGATTTTTACTTTTTACCATAAATTTTTACTTTTTCACAACACGTTATCAGCACGAAGCTCTAAAAGTCCTACATACTTTTCCAAGCTCCAAACAGAAGAAAAAGGTAACAAAAATAATTATATTTATTTTACTGTTATTTATTTATTGTGTATTTATTTAATATACAATATAATGTCATTATTAGAAATAATAAAAATAAATTTTTCATAAACTTGTTATAAATCCTGGGAGGATGTTAAGACGACATCCCACACTCCCGGTAAGCGATACGACAAGTATAAAAGCCTATAAGGTTTTTAAACAAAATAAATTATGACACTCATTATAATATTATGATATGATATACATAATTATTTAAACATGTCTAATATTATATATATCATATTATTATCATAAAATTATACAAATACATACCTTTATTTTTTTTGTACCCCAACGGTCATAAATGGTAAACAACGGCTATTTTTTGCCCTATAAATATGATCTCACAAACACATTCCATCACTCCAACTTTCTCTTCTTCTCTAAAAATTATTCATCATCAAATTTTTCGAAGAAAAAAGAAGATGGCTTTCTCAAGGTTATTTTTAATTATTTTGGTTATCATACTCACGAGTCTTTTATTTATCGGAGAATATCCTCCTCGTGTGTTTTCTTTATTTTTACAAATACTTGTACTTGTTGTTTATCCGTTACTTTGTATTGCAATAATTATTAACTAATAAAATGCATCGTAATTTTTTAGTACCACCATGTCAAATTTAACAAAGCTCGAATTTGTTGCGCTCGACATCACGGGAAAGAATTATATGCCATGGACTCTAGATGTAGAAATGCATCTTGAGTCATTGGGTCTAAGCGAGACCATTAAAGAAAATGGCATATGCACGTCACAAGAAAAGGCAAGAGCCATGATATTTTTGCGTCGACATCTCGACGATGGATTGAAATGTGAATATCTGACTGAAAAAAATCTCATGGCTTTGTGGAAGGGATTAAAAGAAAGATTCGAACATATAAGAGAAGTTATACTTCCGACCGCCCGGGATGAATGGAATACATTGAGATTCCAAGACTTTAAAAAAGTCAGTGATTACAATTCGGCGATGTATAGAATAATCTCGCAATTAAAATTTTGTGGACATGAGGTCACAGAATCTGAGATGCTTGAAAAAACATTTTCCACGTTTCATGCATCAAATATTACTCTACAGCAACAATATAGAGTACGTGGATTCGCGAGATATTCTGAACTCATCGCTTGTCTTCTTGTGGCGAAAAAAAACAACGAGCTATTAATGAGAAATCATCAGTCCCGACCCACTGGATCAACAGCATTTCCAGAAGTAAATGCTGTAAGTAAAAATGAATTTAAACCTGGAAACCAAAATCAAATTCAAAGACAAGGTTTTGGTCGAGGTCGAGGTCGAGGTCGTGGACGTGGACGTGGACGTGGAATTGGCCGTGGTCGTGGTCAAGGCCGTGGTTTTGAAAATAATCGAGATAGTTATTTTTATAACTCATCTCAAAAGAACGTCCCAAACCATCCACAGAAAAGGCATCATGAGAATACAAGTGTTAATGAGAAGCACTCAAAAAGATATGAAAGTTCTTGTTACAGATGTGGTACTCCAGGACATTGGTCCAAAGTTTGTCGAGCCCCTGAGCACCTTTGTAAACTTTAAAAAGAATCATTAAAGGGGAAAGAAAAGGAGACCAACTTCACTGAACGCAGTGACCGTTTGAGTGATGCAACTCATTTTGATGCTGGTGATTTTATGAATGATTTCTCTGGAAATGATCAATATGTTGGTGGGATAGAAATGAACAATATTGATGCTGCAGATTTTCTCAACGATTTCTCTGAAAATGAACAATATAATGGTAGAATATAAATGTACAATAATCTATTTTTCATGTATTCATAGAATAATGTTTTATTGTATAATTATGATTTGTGTTATATTTAAATATATATTGCAAGTAATTTATTTCATTGCATATTTTTTTTTGAAGTTCAAATATGGAAAATGCTATGAGCAAAGCTGAAGTTTGCATACCCGATAGTGGTACAACGCACACTATCCTCCGAGATAAAAGATATTTCTTGGAACTAAAATCAACAAAAACAACGGTGAATACAATATCAGGTCCTGTAGACTTGATTAAAGGATGTGGTAAAGCACAATTTTTGTTACCTAATGGTACAAAATTTTTGATCAATGATGCTTTATATTCACCACAATCGAAAAGAAATTTGTTGAGTTTTAATGATATATATTCCCATGGGTATGATACTCAAACAATGAATGAAGGGAATGAGAAATATATGTGTCTTATCACATATAAATCAGGAAAGAAATATGTTATTGAAAAACTACCAATGCTCCCTACTGGATTGCATTATACACATATAAGTCCCATTGAATCAAACATGGTAGTTGATAATTCTTCGATATTAACCAATTGGCATGATCGATTGGGACATCCTGGTTCAACAATGATGCGAAGAATTATAGAAAATACACATGGTCATCCACTGAAAGACCAGAAGATCTTTCAGAATAATAAGTTTCAATGTAAAGCATGTTCTCTTGGAAAACTTATTATAAGACCATCACCAGTCAAAATCCAAACTGAATCACCAATGTTTCTTGAACGTATTCAGGGTGATATTTGTGGACCAATCCATCCACCATGTGGACCATTCAGATACTTTATGGTATTGATTGATGCCTCCAGCAGATGGTCACATGTATGTTTATTATCAACTCGAAATGTTGCATTTGCAAGATTACTTGCTCAAATAATAAAATTGAGGAATCAATTTCCCGATTATACAATCAAGAAAATTAGACTTGATAATGCTGGTGAATTTACTTCCCAAACTTTCAATGATTATTGTATGTCTATGGGAATCATTGTTGAGCATCCTGTTGCTCATGTACATACACAGAATGGATTGGCTGAATCATTGATTAAACGTCTGCAAATGATTGCTAGACCAATGATAATGAAAACAAAGCTCCCTATTTCTATATGGGGACATGCAATTTTACACGCTGCTTCATTAATTCGCATCAGACCAAGTGCATATCATAAATACTCCCCATTGCAGCTTGCATTTGGTAAAGAACCAGACATTTCTCATCTGAGAATTTTTGGATGTATGGTGTATGTGCCTATTGCACCACCGCAACGAAAGAAAATGGGACCTCAAAGAAAGGTTGGAATTTATATCGGTTATGATAGTCCATCAATCATTCGATATATTGAACCTCAGACAGGCGACGTGTTCACAACACGTTTTGCTGATTGTCATTTTAATGAGGAAATCTTCCCAATGTTAGGGGGAGAACAGAAACATACCGAAAAAGAAATTACATGGTATGTATCATCATTGTTACATCTGGATCCAAGAACAAAACAATGTGAAAAAGATGTACAACAAATTGTACACTTGCAAAGAATAGCAAATCAAATACCAGATGCATTTGCAGACACAAAAGGGGTAACTAAATCATATATACATGCTGCAAATGCCCCTGCTCGAATTGAAATTCCAAAGAAACAAATGGAAGATACTCATGATGTCATTAAACGCCTGAAGCGTGGAAGGCCAGTCGGTTCCAAGGATAAAAATCCTCGAAAAAGAAAATTCATAGAGAAACACGATGATCACAAAATAAAGAATGACGTTTCTGAAGAAACACATGATGATCACAAAATAGAGAATGGTGTTCCTGAAGAAACACATGATGATGAAAATGTTCTGTCAGAACCACAAACTGACGAGAATCATGAAATCTCTATCAATTATATTAATACTGGAAAAATATGGAACCGAAAAGATATAGATGAAATTGATGATATATTTTCTTATAATGTGGCAATCGACATCATAAATGATAACGAAGATCATGAACCAAAATCTTTTGGTGAATGTAAAAATCGGCAGGATTGGATAAAATGGAAAGATGCCATCCAGGTTGAATTAAATTCGCTAAATAAACGTAATGTTTTTGGACCTATAGTCCTTACACCTGAAGGTGTAAAACCTGTTGGATACAAATGGGTTTTTATTCGAAAGCGAAATGAGAAAAATGAAATAGTAAGATATAAAGCTCGACTTGTTGCACAAGGTTTTTCTCAAAGGCCTGGAATTGATTATGAAGAAACGTATTCTCCTGTGATGGATGCAATTACGTTTCGGTATTTGATTAGCTTGGCGGTATCTGAAAATTTAGAAATGCGTCTTATGGATGTTGTTACAGCTTACTTATATGGATCACTTGATAGTAATATATATATGAAAATCCCTGAAGGATTTAAGATGCCTGAAGCACAAAGTTCAAAACCCAGGGAATGTTATTCTGTGAAATTACAAAGATCATTATATGGGTTAAAGCAATCAGGTCGAATGTGGTATAATCGACTAAGTGATCACTTGATGAAAAAGGGATATGTAAATAATTCAATATGCCCTTGTGTTTTCATTAAGAAAACAACATCCGGATGCGTAATTATTGCTGTATATGTTGATGATTTAAACATCATTGGAACGAATAAAGAAATTCAAGAAGTTGTGTCATACTTGAAGGAAGAATTTGAAATGAAGGATCTTGGAAAAACCAAGTATTGTCTGGGTTTACAAATTGAACAAAAAGAATGTGGAATGTTTGTTCACCAGACAAATTATACAGAAAAGATCCTTAAACGTTTTAATATGGATAAAGCAAATCCTTTAAGTACTCCAATGGTTGTTAGATCATTAAACATAGAAAAGGATCCATTCCGTCCATGTGAAGATGATGAAGATATTCTTGGTCCAGAAGTACCATATCTAAGTGCCATCGGTGCCCTTATGTACCTTACAAATTGTACAAGGCCTGATATATCTTTTGCCGTGAATCTGTTGGCAAGATTTAGCACATATCCAACAAAGAGACACTGGAACGGAATTAAACATATATTCCGTTATCTACGAGGAACGACAGACTTGGGACTTTTGTATTCAAAAGACGCTAATCCAAGTATAATTGGTTATGCTGATGCTGGATACTTATCTGATCCACATAAGGCACGTTCCCAAACTGGATATGTATTTACTCGTGGAGGCACTGCAATATCTTGGCGTTCTCAGAAACAAACGCTCGTAACAACTTCATCAAATCATGCCGAGATTATTGCACTACATGAAGCAAGTCGTGAATGTGTGTGGTTAAAATCAATGACCCAACATATCCAAATTTCATGCGGATTATCATCTGATGAGAAGCCTGTGATACTATATGAAGATAATGCTGCATGTGTTGCTCAAATGAAAGAAGGATACATAAAAAGCGACAGAACTAAACATATTCCTCCTAAGTTCTTCGCATTCACCAAGGAGCTTGAGAAGAATAGATGTATTGATGTTCGTCACATTCAATCAAGTGAAAATTCATCAGATCTCTTCACAAAGGCGCTTCCTACGTCAATATTCAGAAAGCATATATATAATATTGGGATGCGCAATCTACGAAATTTGTGAAGAATTGTTCGTGTCAACATGAGGGGGAGTTTACGTGACTGCACTCTTTTTCCCTTACTATGGTTTTTATCCCAATGGGTTTTTCCTAGTAAGGTTTTTAACGAGGCAGTATAAAAACACGTAATGAAGACAATCATTATGATCATCATCACAAGGGGGAGTGTTGAAAAATATATTTAAAATGTGAGTATTGAATATTTGAATGTTGAAAATAAGAGTTGTAAATATTGAAAATTAGTGTGTGATGATGTAGGTAATGATGTATTTTATTTTTGGATTATTTGTAAAGATTTCCTATAAATAGATATCTCATTTGTGAAGAAAATCACAATTGAGTAGAGAGAAAAATATTATAAAGTGTGTAGTTTGGTAAATTTTGAGAGTTTGAGATTTTTACTTTTTACCATAAATTTTTACTTTTTCACAACAGCTTTCATAATATTTGATCTAATAATCAATGATTCGACACAACAACACCGTCGATATTAAAACTATTCACTATTAAGATATTTGACTATTTGATATACAATTGAGATATTATCGATAAAACTACGTTAAGGAGTTTTTCAAACATTATATTTTATAAGATTTTGATATTTTTTGATTAATAATAAATCATCATTACTGAAAAATAAAACTTATTAAATGACGAAAACAACGTCTGAAGTTTTTTCAAACAAAAACATTATTAATTTAAAGACAAGTATCTTTTTCCAAACTTCATTTGATGAAGTAACTATTAAATTGCAATATATAATTTAATACAATTGTTTATTTGAGAATTAATTTTTAAATAGTATGCTGCAACCATAACATGAATTTAGATAATTAATAAATATTTTTAGACAAAAACTTGTGTGAGACTGTCTCACGAGTCGTATTTTGTGAGACAGATTTCTTATTTGGGTCATACATGAAAAATATTACTTTTTATGCTAAGAGTATTATTTTTTATTGTGAATATAAGTAGGGTTGACACGTCTCACTGATAAAGATTCGTGTGAATTAATTTTTTACCAAGGGAATTCATGTGTAGCAAATGGATCCTTATTCTAAAATTAATTAATAATAATACTATTATCTTATTAAGAAATCAAGTAACTAATGAATATAAAAAATTAAAAATCATGCTGTAAATCTAAGATCCAGCCCATTCCATGAGTAGTGGTTGATCCTCTTCAAATACCAAAACGTGTTCCATCGCCTCCTGAATTCTCTGCATTTGGACATCTGAAATCTCCTCCGCCGGATCTGGTTGTCATTACGGAAGCCGCCACGTCGGAAATCACTACTCATCCCGACGATTCAATTTTCGTGTCGCAGGTATTGTTGCTGCCTACTAGGTTATGTGGTGTGTATATGTTTGACTAATATCACGATTTTCAATGACCGACCCCCCAATTGTTGACAGATCAATTGGTATCAGTTACGACTATTACACATTTGCTTCTGCTTTGGTGATTTCAATTGTTCTTCTGTCAAAATTTTATTTCACTTGACGTTCAACTATTGCATCGAGCTAGAAAAACTGCAACTTTGAATTTCCTGGTAAGATCTGGTTTTGTTTCAATGCCGTGCAACGTATTGCCACCTGTCTGATGTAGCCAATGTTAGTTCTTCTATCTCTTTATGTGTATCGGAATGCTTTGTCATGATGACTAATGATTCAGGAGTTTGATTGCAAAATCGGATACTTATTGTCTGCCTATATTTGCGTACCTTTGAGTCGTGGTTTGAACCCACTCAGGTTTTGTACAGTCCTTGCTTATATTGTTATACAGATGCTCGCCACCTTACCTTTTCGGGGGGAAAAAATGAATTTTACCCATACCAATCAAGTCTGTGCCCTACTGCTCTGTTAGATCATATCAAGGAAAATTGTGCATGAAGAGAATAAGATTTTGATGTGTTCTTTTGTTTTTTTGTTTAATGGATAAATTTTGCGCAGCCTGATACTGCTGGGGGTTTTGGGCGATGAAAAACGGGATGATAGAGTGCAGTGTCTGTCATTCCAAGCTGGTCTCTCCGTCCACCAAGTCTGTTTCACGAGCCTATGATAAACACAGGATCAAGGTTTCGTCAAAGCAACGTGCGCTTAATATCCTATTGGTTGGTGGGGATTGTGTTCTCGTTGGTTTCCAGGTATGGGCTTATGGAGTTTGTTCAGCTTATCGTGCAAAAATTTCTAACGGAGAGTCTAAATAAGTCATGCATTTAGCAGACATAGTTGATTTGGTTCTAATAATTTATCAATCTATACAAAATTTTCGGTGCTTTCCTTTACTCATGTTACTATGAAGAAACATACCATGTTCTTATTGTTTTTATTCTGATCGGTCTTCATTTCTTCCAGCCCATTTTGGTTTATATGTCAAAGGTGGATGGAAAGTTCTTGTTTAGCCCTATCAGTGTCAATTTTTTGACGGAGATTGCAAAAGTTATCTTTGCAATTCTAATGCTTGTATTACAGGTACTTTCTTTCCTTCATTTTCTGTTGATGAAATTTTGAATCCTTTCATATGTCCTCCCACATCAATGACTCGTACAGTGGAACATTTATAATATGTGTTTAGTAAAAGAGTGAGAAGAATTCAATGTTGTATTGCAATTGCATGAACGAGGTTATGATCTGAGTAAACCCAAATTGGGCATCAATTTGGTTGGAATGTTTAGAGATGAGAAAAATTGCATCAATCTTGAATTGGGGTCTCTCACAATCCTACCCCATGTGCCAACTTGATTGCTACCTATATTTTGCGCAGTTTTGTTACATTCACTTGTTTACACTGATCTCGTACATTCAACAATACTCATTTAAATGGGAAAGCAAAAAATGTTGCTTTTCCAGACATATCTACCACCGTTCTCACCCTCTTCCAGACGATGAACACTTGAACACTTAGGACGATAAGTCACGCTGCTTGAAATTTCTGATAAGCTAAAGCTCTGGTGTTTTGCAGTTAAGATCACTATAGAAAGGCAAGAGTTTTAAGTTTGAAAAAACATATTGAATTTTTTAGCACGGATCTTTTTTTTTTAACATATCTCATTTAATTCATAGAGAGAATTTAATAGTTTTTTTCCCTCTTTGAGTGAGACTTTTCAGTTCTCATTCCCTTTTTAAAATGGCAAATTTTGTTTTTTGCTTTATCTTCAAACGATATTCAGTAGAATTAGAGGTACATCGGGGACAGTAGTGTGTAAAGGGATGATTTAATGTTTCGTGAGAAGCAAAACTTACACTTAAAAAGGAATATTTTGAATTTTTTCCTGCAGGCTAGGCGGCAGAAGGTTGGTGAGAAACCACTTCTTTCAATTTCCACGTTTATTCAGGTGCCTTTATATGCCGATATAGCATTTTCTTTTGAGTAATAATGGCATCGACTTTTGTTTTATCAGAAAAGAGTGACGTCTCAGTTAAGTTTTGGTAAATTTTCATTGTTCACTTTTCTGAGTAGTTCATTTTATCTCCGATCTTCATTTTTACCATTGCTTTTGTTTTGGGTTCAGTTGCTAATGTCCATGACTTTTAAGCTGTTCTATGTAGGTAATGATAAATTTGTTTAACTAAATATTTGAAGCAAAATGGTCCTATTCACGGGCTTGCAAAACGAGACTTAGTGGTGCCCAGTACATCAGTCTCCTCACTACTTGATCAAAGCATTCATGGTTGCTCCATCAACAACAGTATCACATATATGACCTCTGAAAATCGATCAATTTTTTCCTAGTCACCAGAAAAATTGTTTTGACTTCATCCTTCCGTTTTGGATGATCAAAGCTATTGTTTTGCCCTACATTTGGTTATCCCATTGAAATAAGTTCCAGGCATCAATTTATCTACTCATGTTTGTTTTCTTAAATCCGGTAATAGATTGATTAAGTATCAGCGTTCATGCAGTAATTTTGTGTCTATTATAGAAATTGTCTCCCCTTTTTAGTCCTGCTGTTTGACCTGCAGTATTTGAATGCATTTGTCTGAATCCTGTGTAGCAATTCTGTTTGTCAAAGTTCTGTTTGTGTTTGTTTCGGAGGTTAGTTGTATAGGGGTGCTTAATTAGAAACATCCATGAGGTAATACTGTGTCAATCATGGAAAATGTCTTTCCATTTTGGTCCTGCATTTGGAACTTAATTGTTTCAAGGAATTGGTTTGAATGCTGTCCGATAATCATATATGTTCCGTATTTGAATGGAGGATAATGTAGTGCCAGGAGGTAAGGGATTTACTTCTATCATAATTCTTCCTCTTGTTGATGGAATAATTTTTATCATTTCTGCAGGCTGCTCGCAGCAATGTGCTTCTTGCCGTTCCAGCACTCCTTTATGCTATAAATAACTATCTGAAGTTCATTATGCAGGTATGATTTGTATATTTAATTTTTCTTAAACGTATTAGGCTAGATGATTAAATTATTGAATACCAATAAAATGGCGAGGTTTGAAATATAATAACGGTGCTGACACATGACTTATATTTAGATTTTAGTCTGGTTAAAAGTGATGTGATGATATCTGTACCTATAATTAAGATTTATTTGGGAATATGAGTTTATTCTGAAGGGACTTACCGAGGGTTTTGTGGAGTTCTGGTCACGTTGACAAGGTATGTCATCTGGTGGATACATCTGACTAGTAACCTAATATTAGGAGTTCCTTCTGAATAAAATCATTATATTTTCAAATACATATACATAACCAGGCCTTCAAATGTGTATATTTCCATTCTGTGTGTAAGTGCCTTTCTTTCATCTTAACATTATAAAACAGGTCCATTCTAAGGTCAATTCCTCCAAGTCTGTTGATTTGTGTAATTCTGCTTTCAATTTACTATCTTGAGGGAAAGATATGTGCGCTCCACCCTTGTTACAATTATATAATATGGACACCAAGGTAGAGTACAGCTAGTGATCGGCAATAAATTTAAAGTCCATGGATGCAAAATTTAACGAGGAACTATACATTTCGAGACCTTCAGGATGAAATCACACTTGAGAGTAACCTTTTGTTCTTGCAGTCATATAACGACCGGGCTATATTTTTCCAAATTGATATCTGATAAGCATGTCCAATCACTGACTGTTTAAGAGCTTCCCTGAGTTTAACCGCTCCTTCTGAGTTATGACATAATTTTTCTGGTTCGTATAAAAAAAAAACATAATTTTGTTGGTGTTATTAGACATCGAGTTCCTGTTGCTTCCTAACGATCCTAATCTTGTGAAACTGATGATTTTTTGTTTGGTTTTCCCAGTTATATTTCAACCCTGCAACTGTAAAAATGATGAGCAATCTAAAGGTATTACTATTCCAGCTTATATGCATATTTATATCTTGTTTCTTATTGTATGTGAAATCCTTCATTTTTGCATTCTATGAGTCAGAAGATCATGTGTGTGAATTTGTCCCCTTGAATACTTAAGTCACTGTTGGCAGGAAATTCATTTTGATCTTTTTTTAGCTATTACCACACTTCATGGGGGAAAATATCATATCAGGATTCAGGAGAAGATATTGCTGATCATTTATCGTCTCATGTTTGATCCCAGCCTCTCTGAAAAATTACAACTTGGCTCTTTTTCCAAAGCTTTGTTCCCCTGTTGTCTTAATTGCTGTCAGTAGGCTGCTGGAATTTTTGTTTCGTGGCCTTTTCCCTCTTCTTTGCCGATCAGATAACCATCATAACAATTGTTCTTACTGAAGCTACACACCAGTGCATATTTTTATCTTCATTTTGATATATAATTTTTACTGTTTATGTTATTTTGTCCTTTTGATACATTGGGAGGACAGGGACTCGAATTTTGTTCCTCTATCGTGTGTGGGGGGATGGTGCCACAGCGGGAAGCTGTTGGTGCTGTTAATTTGTTTTCATGTCTCATGTTTGTTATTAGTGTTTAATAACATTTTTATTGTTGTTTCATAGGTTTTGGTAATTGCTGTTCTTCTGAAGATTGTAATGAAACGTCGATTTTCAGTTATTCAGGTTAGTTCCATAGTCGAGGCTTGAATTTATATTGATATAATATAGTGAATTTGAATATATTATGTGGATAGGTCAAACCTCTTTTTTTTTTTAAATCTCTGTGTGCCTGTTTGTGTTCGTTGACCACCACATGATAAGTTTTATTTCTTTGTCATTTTGTGGGTTTGTTTAATTACATGTGAATTTCTTGGTGCTAATATATTGTTTTATAAAAGTGGGAGGCTCTTGCTTTGTTGCTCATTGGGATCACCATAAATCAACTTCGAACCACACCTGAGGGAGCCGCTGCCTTGGGTGTTCCAGTTACAACTGTTGCATATGTATATACTCTGATTTTTGTAAGTGATTTATGGTGTATACTTATGATTGCATTTATGAAATGCTAGATATGTATCCGTGCAGTTTAATTGTCTTTGAATGTTTATTCCTTTGGGCTATCAATAGATTAGTTTTCTACAATAGAAGCTGAACATTGCAAGTTTGCAGGTGACAGTTCCTTCCATGGCCTCAGTGTTCAATGAATATGCGTTGAAAAGCCAATATGATACCAGCATTTATCTTCAGGTGATTTGAATGCGCCAATTTTGCAAGCTTTTGTGTTATATCACTTCAACTTGCTGTTTATGATTCTATTTTTCATATGCCCTCTCTCTTTCCTCTTTTTATGCACGTGTTGGCCACAACCCTCCATCCACTTTCCTTTCTTTTTTACTTTGGGTGCTCAAAGTGTAAGCAGAGCTGTGTTCTTCGAAGTGACAAATCGGTTACCTCTTTCCCAATAGCCATTTGCTGTGTCACGCCCAATGCAACCATCAGTGCACAATAGTAAAGTGTTGAAAATGATTCTGCACTTTTTGACAATGTCTGTAAATTGGAAGAAATTTGTTTTGCTTGTTATTTTGTTTGGATGGTGTAGTTGAACGTAACTGTTTTTTGCTATTTTTGTATGGTACTTAGAAAAGTTGACTAATTAATTAGCCTCTTACATCTCTAATTAATTAACTTTTTACATTTCCTGGTTGAGGATTTTTTTATTTATTTTGGTCGTAGAAACACACTTGCTGAGTTATTTTTGTCAGTGCTTATGATTTATTTGATTTGCAGAATTTGTTTTTGTATGGGTATGGAGCTATATTCAACTTCCTTGCTATCCTTGGATCTGCAATTTTTAAAGGTACTAGGTGCAAAATTCTACATTTTTCATTCTTGCCTTTTCTTTTCAACCATTTATCAAATTCTGAGTTTTGTTGTCATATTATGGCATAATCACAAGCTTACATGGCATATATATTGTTCGCATTGTGCTTGTCACTTGAGTTAAGGTGATAACAGAGTTTGCTTGATGAATATTTTTTTCATATTTCAGGTCCCAACAGCTTAGATATATTTGAGGGACATTCAAAAGCTACCATGCTTTTAATATGTAACAATGCCGCACAAGGAATTTTATCCTCATTTTTCTTCAAATATGCTGGTGAGAATAAGAATTTAATTATGAGAATCGACGATTTAGTTTCTTTATCGTGGACTTGTACTATGTATGATTTTCCCATTCGGCTTTCTGTTGTCAGAGTCTCATATGATAAGTGAATTCCTGTTGCAAAATGTTAACAGATACAATTTTGAAGAAGTATTCGTCAACTGTAGCTACAATATTTACCGGCATAGCATCTGCTGTTATGTTTGGCCATACTTTGACAATAAACTTTATGTTGGGTATTTCGGTGGTTTTCATCTCAATGCACCAGGTATCATCACTCAGAGAAGCATCTGTTTATTATGTAGAAGTATATCGGTGCTTACCACGTGGTTCCTTATACTTGTCAGTTTTTTTCGCCTCTTTCAAAGGCCAAGGAGGACCAACAAAATGGGATGCACGAGAAATTGGACATTCAGGATAACCATAGGTAATTGTGTCTTTTATGACATTATTGCAAGCATAAAATACTATTTATTCTTCATTACTTTTTCCTTATAAATTTAGAAGTGAGAACACTTCCAACAGGATTCAAAGATCATCTGATTTCAAGTGTCATAATTTACGACAATAGATACGCACTATTTCATAGTTTCTCCGAATTATAAATAACTTTACAGCCTCTCTCTAGTTCCAAATTTAATGAATTAATTAACTTTTGATTAAGCTTGGTTTTGCTATTGATTTTATGGATGTCATTACATCTGCGCTAATTTGATATACTGTTGTCAATTCCCTGAAGCAAAAATCTGGATTTTGATTCAAGGCTGGTTTGATCCAGCGACTTGATTAATGGAATCATGCTTTTGTCAATTCTCATTATTTTGAGTTGTGATTTTGAATTTACAGAATTTCATGATATAATATCTCTTAAATTTCCTACAGTTTTTCCTGTTACAATTTTTTGGCATCGTCGGCATATTATCGTAACGGATCTTTATTTTTCTGGTTCCTGTCAGGTCAAGGGAGTCATCCTTTATAAATATGGCTGCCGGCGCAAATGAGGAGGTACGTTGCCATCACTCTTAAATATGCATTTGTGTCTGCTTTTTTACTGCAGAATTCATCATTTTCGTTTTGCTTTATTCAGGCTAGCCACCGTGTACCTGATGAAAGACAACCTCTGCTTCCTATCTAAAGTTAATTTGATGGTATGCTTCTGAAACGCCATTTTTTTTTTGTTTTGAAGATGAAATGTGATGTTTTTATATCTATATTTGTGAGGCTTATACTTTTTCTACTATTCAGTGTGAATACATAACTTGATATGCGAGGATTTGTAGCTATGTTAACCACAGTTTTTCCTTATGAAGCTTAACTCAATATGAATAAGTTTGTAACTCTTACAAATTTTATAAAGTTGCTCAACCTTACTGATAAAAAATCCCGTTACATTTTATACTTGGACACGATTGATCTGAGTGAGTCGGCTATTTTTCACTTCGGAGCAGGGATTTGTTTCACTGTTGTAAAAATATAATGTTAAGAATCCACCAGTAATTGTGCTTGAGAAATCATCAAAACTCAAGCCAGCTGACAATGGTGCAAGAATATATTTTCACGCACTTTACCATGAGATAATTAAGACGGCCTTGAATCGATTGTGCAATTCTATATTGAACATTTGGCAGTTGATATTGATTGGGCAAAGACTTGTATCAGTAAATAAAACACTTGATATTGAATTTGTTGCAGGTGGTTTTGAACAAATTACATGAAGGCAACAATAAAATGCAAATGCTACTAATACAGTGGCAGTTTTCTGACTGCAAATACGATTTTTTTGGGTGTTATGCCGTGGGGTAATACGGACTTACATTATATAATGTATATGTGACAAATTTAGGAGGGGTCGTAGTGGGTTCATTCGGTTTTGAAATATTTTTGAATATATTTTCTGAATGGAGATTATTTCAATTTCGGCTCATTCAGTTTTTACTTTTATGGATTGTCATTCTTACCTATAACTTAGATGTAGGGATTCCTCTTTCTGTAATGCAATGAGTTTACTTTACGTGCATGATTTCCTTCAGCAGAAAACAACAAGATTGCGACCTCATAACAATTGGTTAATATCTCACAAATTAAGCCCCCTTATCTTGTAAATGTACAATGTTCCAGCAAGAATTTCGTGACTTGTATGCGAAGCTAGCCAAGATGACAGTAACAAGTGGAGAGGTTTTTGGCTAGTGTAAATAAGTATTTATTGTGTGCTGTGTCCAAGATAACTTTGTACTCCATGGATACACTCCAATTTCTTTGAAATGGACATTTAACGTACGGTCCTTGCTTTCGTATGTTGTTTATACTATTTTTCGAGTATCATTACCATCCATCCATTTGGATACGTGGGTGTTATGGACCTAACGGGAATAAGAATTCTCTTAAATTCATAATTGAGACTGGTTGTAAAATCCTCAAACAAATCTTTTTTAACTGCATGTTCTGGTTCCCAGACTTGTTGGGAACCATGATCGTCCTCAGTTGGAACTGTCGAGGGTTCGGCCATCCTCAGGCAGTTCTGGTGATACGTGAGCTAGTTAGGTCTCACAGGTCGGGAATGGTTTTCTTGTATGAGACATTGACTGACAATAACAAGGTGGAGGAAGTGAAGAGGAACCTGCATTTCAAAAGTACATTTGTGGTTGATAGAGAGGGACATGAGTGGAGGGATTTGTATTCTATGGAAAAGTTACTGTAATGTTTCATTACGCAGTTTTTCAAAAAATCATATTGATGTAGAGATCCTCGAACAGGGGGTTGGACATTGGAGGCTTACGAGTTTCTATCGTACGCGAAGAGATGTAACAGACGGGCATCATGCAATTGAGGAAAAGCTTGTTCGGGCGTTGGTTTCTAGTTCTTGGGTGCAAATTTTTCCAAATGCTCGATTATGAAATGTGGCGGCCCCAATATCAGATCACATGCCTTTGGTGCTTGAAACTCAGGTTACCGAAAGTTATTATTTTCGAACTCATTTCTGTATTGAGAACCGTTGGTTTCAAGAGCAGGGTTTGGAGGATAAGGTGCGTGTTTGTCTTGTAATCGGTATTCCAGATCGGTTCTTATTAGCAGGCTTATACTGTGTGCTGATGAGTTGGAGAATTGGGGTAAGAACATGAATAAAGAGAATCAAAAGAAGATTAAATGCTATAATGAGCGCATCGAGAAGCAACAACCAAAGGATAATCCTCTAACATTAGTAGTTGAGCCAGATTATTTTTCACCTCACCTAGCTCACAGACAGAAATCGAATAACCAGGTGTTACTGCAGCCTTACTCCATGGATGAGTTTCAACCGGCGATCACTAATACTCCCTGATACATCGCCAGGGCCGGATGGTTTTAACCTAGGTTTTTATCAGAGATTCTGGAGCTTGATTGGCGATGAGGTTTTTTGGGCCTGCTCTTCTTGGTTAAATCATCAGGCTTTCCATCCCGAAATGCGATGAGCTGGTTTCTATGAAGGATTGGAGACATATTCCTTTATGCAACGTGATACATAGGATAATGGCGACAGTGTTGGCAAATAGACTCAAAAGATGTCTACCGAACATTATTTAGGAGTTCCAATCCGCGTTTGTTTCGGGGCAGAAGTATATTGGATAATGTGTTAATAGCCTGTGAAGTTATTCACCATATGAAGAGAAAGACGAGATGAGACGTGGGTGAGGTGGCGGTGAAAGTGGATTTCAGCAAAACATATGACAAAGTCGATTGGAATTTTCTCAAGCATACTATGTTGCGTATGGGTTTTGCTAATCAATGGGTTAACACTATTATGACGTGTGTGTCCTCTGTTGACTACCAAGTTGTGGTCAATGATCGGCATGTTGGGACTGTTACACCGGGGAGAGGGCTTTGGCTGGGTGATCCTTTGCGCTGTACCTATTTATTTTATGTGCTGAAGGGGTCTCAGCTTTGCTTCAAAATGCAGTATCAAATTGCCATCTCCATGGGAGTAAAATTTTTCAGAGGGCTCCATCTACAAAGGTATTTGGGTCTTCCTTCTCTCATCGGTAGAAGAGAGCCATTTTTCAACCATATAAAGGATGAAGCGTGGAATAGAATACATACATGGAGCCTGGAGGGGTAAATTCCTTTCACGGGCAGGACGATAAATACTTGTGAAATCAGTTGTGCAAGCTATTCCCTCGGACTCTATGACTCAGTTTTGTTGCCTAGTTTTTTGCTTCACAAATTGCAGAAAATGATGAATAGGTATTGGTGGGATTCTGGACAATTGAATCAAGTGGATGCGTTGGTATAAAATGAGTGCGAGAAAGGATTATTCTTTTTAATACTAAAAACTCGATTTATCAAAATTTAGTAACTTTATTTTAATTTCATTTTGATAAATTTTATATTTTCTCATTAAAAAAATATTTGTTATATACTAAAAATAATTTTTTGTTTTTGATAAAAAAATAATTGAGTATTTATATAATTATTATTAATAAAATAAACAGTACGATATTTTTAAATTTTCAAATCAATTTCCAACCTACATATTAAATTTTAGCAAAACACCAAAATTGAATTATAATTCCATTAACTTCAAATCCAAATCCAATTATTACACGTAATAGGATCAAAATCAATATATTACCATTCTAATTATCCAACACGTTTTTAACGATAATAAGAGTCCATAACTCCAAAACAATTTCAGCCTTAATAAAGCAGGAAAATATTATAATAAAACAACGAGATTCTAAACATTTCACCAACCAGTTTTTTTTTTTTTTTTTAAACAAATCTCACTCCAATCGGGAAAAAAACATATATCATCACTCCTTAAAAATAGAAATAAAGTTAATCTTAAAATTATAATAATAATTTAAATATTACTAAAAAAAAATATAAATTCCTAGCATAAGAAAACTTTAAACATGTGATCCTGATGCATGTAATAGTGGGTTCTAAAATTAAAATAGTTAAAGGACAAGGTAAAAAATCAATAGATTATATAAGAAAGAAAGAGTTGAAGCACTTTCCCCTATTATATCCTATTTATTTTCCTCTTCCTCCTCACCTCTCCTCTCCGGTCAAATCAAATCAATTACTGAACATTATCGCTCTACTAGTTTTCTTATGCTTCCTTTTTCTTTTTTTAATCATTACTTCCTAGGGTTTGTCTCTCGGTGTCGATTTGCTTATCTTATCAATCGGTAATTGCGATGGAATCGGATGACGATATGCACGATGCCAACGATGTAGCGTCCGTGGAGGAAGAAGACGATTATTACAGCGGCGGCGAAGAGGACGAAGACATGGAGGCTGAAGAAGATTACGACTACAACTATGACTACGCTGATGAAGATGATGAAATTGACGAATACGACTTTATTACCAATGACTCCGATGACGGCGATGATGGTACCACCAGGCATTCACAGGTACACTAGAGTAACAGCCTGCTCTTTTTTTAAAAAAAAAAAAAATTAATTTGTTTATATTGCCAAAAGATTGAGTTGTAGGAGATCGATTCGATAGAGAAAGCACTCGATTTCGAATATTTTTTGGGTCTCCTGCCGCTTTTTAAAATCTTGTTCGCGTATTTGAAGCAAATTGAGCCCGCGAATCTAAGATTGCTAATTCATGGGAATGAGACTGGATAATCAATTATCTTGCTTATTCAGGATAGGCAAGGCGAAATCCTTGTTTATTTTGCGTTTAGTAAGGTTAAAGTTATTTTAATAGTGTTTGGTTGTTTCCAAGTTCTAGCCTTTTGGATTTAACTGATTGAGTTTGGGATTTAAGTTATATTAACGGCCTGAAAGCTTCACATTCTCTTAATTAGTGTCAGTAGGGCGATTTGTATCCCATTTACATAAGTTTGTGATATAATCTTCATTGAGTGGAACAAGCACCCAAGCTACTAAAGGGGAACATTAGCTAGGGCATTTTATTTCAGGAATGGCTTCTTTACTTGATCTACCATATGAGCTTTGGACTAATGAGGCTATGAGCAAGAACAGTTGTTTGTAATTCCTTTTGAAAATATTCTTGAACATATATCATTGTTTATGTTCAGAAGAACTATACCATCTTAAAGGAGGAAGATGTACAGCAGCGTCAAGACGAAGATATTACCAGAATTTCTACCGTCCTTTCAATTTCAAGAGAAGCGGCTTGCATTCTCTTGCGTCGTTATAACTGGTAGTCTTCTTGTACCACTGTCTGAAATTTAGAAATTTGTGATCATTTTTGTAAAAGTTGTGCTTTCTTAGTGTTTGTGTTGGATAATTTTGTTAGAGCATGAAGTAATTAAAATTATGAGTTTTTGGCCAGTGAAAAGTTCTTTCACATCCTAAATGCTTGGCAGTTTTATTTTTTGTGTTATGATGTCTTTGTTGACGTATTAACTATTTTTTTCATGAAATTGATTATGGAGGAGCATGAGCAATGTTCATGAGGAATGGTTTTCGGATGAAGATAGAGTTCGTAATGCTGTTGGCATATTGGAGATGCCAGTGGTGAATCTTTTCAATGCTAAGGAAGTAAGTTACCATTTTGCACCATGATACTTCCTATCATCATGGACAGACTTCATTCTTATTAATCATTCATGTTTGTTAATGTTTTCGGGTAGGTGACATGTGGGATCTGTTTTGAGAATTTCTTTCGTGACAATCTGCGCTCTGTCGCTTGCGGTCATCTTTTCTGTGACACATGCTGGAAAGGTTTGTTGGCTATGACACGGTTTGACTGACTTATTGTTGAAATTACTGTGGTTTTGATCAGTTATAACTTAACTTACTTTTTCTTTGCTATTGTTATCTCTAGAGATCTTTACTGATTGCAACTCAATTTTATGTGGAACTTAATACTACGTGAAGAGAAGATTTTGTTTATTCCTCTCTGCCATGGTTTTCATGTGCCCCCTACTGTATCGATTTCACTTGGATTGCATTGAATATAATGTCGTTCTTTTGTACTTCTACGATTTGTTCCGTCTGGAGCAATGGCACGAATATTGGTACAGTGAAAATTCTATGAAAAGAGAGTGAAGCACAGGACAAGTAACCTATCTTCTTCTGTGGCAGCAAAGAGGGAAAAGAAGGTAACAGGCAGGGCAGGACTCAAGCTGTAATTTGTGGCTTTCTTGGAAAAGGGTCCTGTTTGAAGATTTCATTATTTACCTTAAATTAAATAGTGCACTGACTGGCTTCTAAGCTTGTAATCACAGCCCAACATAACTCAAGGAAATGGTATTAATAAAAATTGCAAGTGTCTCAAGCCATTTAGAGCTAAGATTATCGACACCTTTTCTTAGTGAATGATTTGAATTTTGCAATTCTTCCATCTTAGAATTGATTCGATATAATTTGAGGGGTTGAATGGCTAAGAGAGACTGATAGTTACCTTTTGTTGGATGTATATCTGAAATTCCTCCTCAACCTTTTATGTTTGATTAGATTTTTGGGGTGGAACACCTGAAAATGATGTTAAGATGGACCTGTGGATGATATTTGTTATTCTTGTAGTCCAAGGTTTCTAAATGTGGTAAACAAATATTATTTGTCACAAACAATATCTCATGATTGTAAAATGCTCAATAAATTGCTTTATATCTAAGGAGCTTGATTCACAGAAGGACTAAATTTCCTCCATAATGATAGAAAAGTGATTCTGAGTTCACTTTGCTTTTCTAAAGTTTGTGTCATGCCTTGAACCTGAAAGATTTGTTATACATCCTTTATTCTCAAAACTGCGACTTTATCATACTAGGAGCTTATCTTCAAATAATGTTGATATTGTTTCCCTGTTTACTCTTTAGCTTACATTAGCACATCCATCCATGATGGCCCTGGTTGCTTGACGTTGAGGTGTCCTGATCTATCCTGTGTTGCTGCTGTTGGGCAAGATATGATTGATAAGCTGGCAACTGATGAAGATAAGGAGAAGTATCACCGTTATCTTCTTAGATCTTATGTTGAGGACAGCCGCAAGGTAGCCTTTTTTTTTAGCACTCGCTATTCTTTGTGAAAACATCTTTATAACTCATCATTTTTGATGGAAGTTTAACTTTCTCGGTATTTTAAATGTACCACTGATTTATCAAGCTTTCGCATTATAATCCAGTTTGGGAGGTAGGGTTGTCTTGCTAACAAATAATTTTGAATATCATAGATAATACGGAGAAGGATCTTCTTAAGTAAATCTGTCTTGTTCTTGTTCATTCCCCTTCACTACAAATGTGGCTACTTCTGCTTACGTCACTTGTACAATTGCTATAATTACTATTGCAAACAAGATGCAAAGTTGAATTTTCTGTTAGAGAGTAGTAAGCCAACTCCCTTGAGGTGGCTGGATGATGAGATTGAGATAATTTATTTAGTCTACTATTTATTTGAAATCCTTGAAGGGCCTTTTAAGGTCTTTGTGCTCTGATCAACTTTTAGAATAATGCTGGAGGTGATGGTGATTTAGCATATGTATGATGCGGTATTTTTCCAACTGCTCCCAAGCCTCGGAGGGCATATTTTCTATGATGGTCTCATCTAGCGGATGATGAGATCGAGATAATTCCTCTTGTCTACTATTTATTTGAAATCTTTCCAGTGCCTTTTAAGGTCTTTGTGCTCCTCGAGATAAACTTTTGGGAAAAAGCTGGGGTTGGTGGTGATGTAGCATCCGTATGATGCGATATTTTTCCAACTGCTTCAAACTTCAAAGAGCATATTATGACGGTCTCATCTAGCAGATCACTTGTGCTCTATGTTGCATGGATACATGTATGGGTATCGTATCGAATACGATACGGATACGGTGATACGGAAAATTTTGAAAATATAAGATATGATACGTTTAGGATACGACAATTATTAAAATATATAAATATTATTCATATATATATATACACACACACAAATTTAGTATTAAAAATTGTAAAGATAAACGTATTTATATAAATATATTGTAGAAATATATATAGATATTTATGTAAATATCTACAATATACAACTTCAGAGGAGCGATTTAAAAAAAAATGCCAATCGAAACATATCCAAAAACGTGTCTCCGCCGTGTTCATGGCGTATCTGACTGGTCAAACGCGCAAAAAGTCAACGACACTAATTTTGCCATATATGACACGCGTATCATATCAGTTTCCATGTCGTATCGGTGACCGATACTTTAAAAAAAATTAGGAGTGTCCGTGCTACATAGCTTGTGCTTTGGCTTGCTTATCTCGTTCTTCTTTAATTTTCTGGATGTTAGGACATGATAATTGATTGTTGTTATTATTATTCTTTCTCAGATCAAGTGGTGTCCTGCTCCTGGTTGTGATTCTGCTGTGGAATATGTTGTCGGTAGTGGAAACTATGATGTCAATTGCAGTTGTTCATATGGCTTCTGTTGGAACGTAAGTTAAGCTGTCTGATATTTAATCGGCTTGTTTACCTGATGAAGATTTCTTATATAAAGCATAACGAATTGCTTCGACCAGTGTACAGAGGAAGCTCATCGGCCAGTGGACTGTGAAACTGTGGCAAAGTGGATTCTGAAAAACAGTGCAGAGTCAGAAAACATGAATTGGTAGAATACTTGTTTTTTCCCCAACATTCGTTATTTGTGTACATGGCTCGCTATTTGCTTGGTGAAATTTTTTTGTACAACTAGTCACCGAAAAGACTTCAATAAGCGTCGAACAATTATTTGTTCTAATTGAAGATGCAATGTGTCACATTTGGTGGTTATGATAGTATACTTCATCAGAACTGGATATCTGAAACTCTCAATTGCAAATTCTCTGTGTAAAAATGTTACAATTTTCGGTATTGATGTTTTTGTACAGTCGAAGCAGTTTTTTTCGAATGGAAAGAATTTATTTTACAAGTGGTGCACCTGAAAATGTAAAGCTTTATTTTAGTTCCCGAGTCAGGCTTATATTTGCAAAAAAGAATTGATTTTGACATGATTTTATGTAGTTTTACTTAACATTGAATTATTGATGTTGAGCTGTTCTCATTCTGCAAAGCCCTGCAGTAGAACCACTCTTTCACCACGGATTTCTGCTTTCAAACTGTTCATATAAGTCATTACTATTTTGAAGTTGCTGCTGTATGCATCTTTTGAAATGAGGAGCAAATGCCTGGTGTCTTGTTACATCTATAAGTTTCTTCCTCTTTATGTAAAATTATCTTATAATTCAATTTTTTTATTCTCCCCTCCTTTTCTATTTCCACGAAGAACAGATAAGGTCAGGTCCCATTCTTCCTTAAAATGAGCTAAAGTTTAGGTTCTTTGACTGTCATAGTGATAAGGTAAGGCGAGTCAAGGTCTGTTCATTTATTGTGGTATGTATGCTTTGACGACATGATGTTTATTTTAATTAGAAGGTTGTCTATGTATTTATCATCAGGATTATGTGGGTCTCTTGTCTTAAATGCAGAACGATTCTTATACCAATTTTGTTGCTTTTAGGATATTGGCCAACTCGAAACCTTGTCCCAAGTGCAAGCGTCCAATCGAAAAGAACCAAGGTTGTATGCACATGACCTGCACACCACCCTGCAAGTTTGAATTTTGCTGGTGAGTTTTACACTTCAATACTTTCAAATTAAACAACTTCAATGTCACATGATTTTCTTGTTATTCACACGCATTGATTGAATTCCTTTATTGAAATTTGAAATTCCTACCACCTAGCCTAATTTCAATGTGGATTACATTCTCAACTGTAACCCTAGGTTATCTTCAACTGAATGTGGTGTTCTTACTGATTTGCAGGTTGTGTCTTGGTGCATGGTCTGACCATGGTGAGAGAACAGGAGGTTTCTATGCTTGCAATCGTTATGAAGCAGCAAAGCAAGAGGGGGTGGTATGTAAATAAGGGAATTCGTCTTTGTTTAATGTTACCTGTTGCATATGATTGTCCAAGTTCTTGTTCATTATTTCTGTAATAAATTTAAATTTTACCTGAATTTATTGCATTGTATGCGCAGTATGATGATGATGAGAGGAGAAGAGAGATGGCAAAGAACTCTTTGGAAAGATACACCCATTATTATGAGCGGTGGGCTTCCAATCAATCGGTATGCTCTAGGAGTCAGATTGCTTAGTTATTGATGAATTATATTATATTATACCGTGTAAACATGTGAAGTGTGTGGATTACTATTATTAAGAATTTGGATAATAGAAACAAATAATATATCTTCATCTGAGCCTCTTTTTGTTTTTTTTTCCATTTTATCATTTCAAATTGCTCTCATTAATGTTCACAATTTCATTTTATCAGAATGATCTTTCATTAATTTTTACAATTACAATGTTACCCATTTTTGAATATAAATTAAAATAATTACAAAAAATACTGCACAATTTTCAACGCATGCGCCGGTGCACTTGTTATGTATTATATATGCAACAATTAAACCATAAAGAGGTACAACTTCTCTTAAGTTCTGGTAGGTTGCTTAAATTTTTGGATTGAGAAAAAATTAAGAGAGGGGCGGTGTTATGATTGAATAATGGCTCCTCATCTCATGTCATAACTTTGCTGCCTGCCTATCTTCTCCAATTTTCCCCTGGTCCTTTTCTTCTTTGCCTTAGACCTATGATGACTTTAGTATGAGGACTATTAAAATGCCCAATCGAGGGTACTGTTCTAACCTCACTGGACTTTACTAAGAGCCACTTTTTCTTACCATGCAGTCAATGCACTCTTTAACTGAGGTTTGATAACCTCTATAGACTTAAAAATTGTGACATTCATTTTATAAGTTGGTAATAAGATTTAGTACTTTTGTCATTGAGAACGATGGAGTCTTCAATCAATTAAATGTACTGATTAGATGAGATAAGATTGTGATAAGATAGAAACATTTTAAATAGGGAAAAATATAGGAAGTGGAAGTGGGGAGAATAGGAAATGCTTCATCCTCACCAGTTGAAGCAAAATCTATAAAGGCATTACTCAGTAATTGTAAACTCTCTTGATTTTTTAAGAACACCAAAGTATACATGGACATCAAAATTCTCCTCAAGGGAAGTCACTTTAAACCTTTGTGTGAACGACTGGTCCAGGTCACTTTTATTAAACCTCAAACATCCATATAAATTAGACCCAAGAATCATGATCCATGTTCACTGCGAATGGAAAATTTATGAAATTACCTTTATGTTTTAGGCTTCTGAAGAAAAATGTATACCCACATGCTTGTGAAGGGCTGTTTTATTGATGACTCTTTTGGATAGCAAATTATCTTCATTTAGAGTGTATTTCTTTGTCAATGATACATTTTTTGTTCCATTTTGGTTCATGTATGCGTTACTTTTTGTTCTTTCCTTGACTAATGACAGGCTATGCTTAAATACAATTTGAATTTTGAAATATAACTGCATTCTGACGTTTTAACATTGGGTCATTTTTCCTCTTTTTATTCATAACATGCAACCGTTTGCCTATTCAATGCAGTCAAGGCAAAAAGCTCTAGCAGATCTACAGCAAATGCAATCTATACATGTAAGGATTTTGTCCGTGTCTTCAAATGTGAATGTAATTGTTGCGATGCAGAATGTTTACAAGATGGATCTGTACATAATTGTAGTTCCTTTTCTAGTACTGTTTCTGACGGTGAACCTGCTTTAGAATTTGAGAGCACTAGTCTTGTAGAACTCTGTTTTTACAGAGGGTTTCAACCTAAAAGGTCACTTGTCTTTTTTGGCAAATATGGGTGGACTGGAGATACCAATGATTACCGTTTGATTTATTTTATGTTGGAGTGCAAAAACATGAAGTACTTTGTTTGAAATGAGGATTATTTTATTTTATTCCACTGCAATATTTCATTTGGGACGAAATGGTCTGAGAAAATGAACTTAAAGGTTGTTTTACAACGTACAAGTTAAGAGTCTTCTCAAAATTCTATCCAATCCTTTTCTCCTCAATGTTGTACTTTGAGGAGATTCAAGCATGCATGCTGAGGTTGTAGTTTGCAGTAAACGATGGAATGAACCATTTATAGTGTGTTGGTTTGGCTCAATCCACACTTTGTGCTACTGATGCTTCAATCCATTTGCAAAATTATGGCTTGGGTCATGAATTGAAACCACACTGCTATATTGAACATCAATCATCAATTACAGTATGAAGTTCGGCTATTTGAGTTTTGAAACTTGAAAAGTCTATAGGATTTGAACAAATGGAGTATATTATACATGACACGACTGCCAAACTTTTGTATGTGATTTCTTAATCCTAAAATCATTTTTTTCTCCCCAGCTTGAGAAGCTTAGCGAAGTTCAATCACAACCTGAGTCACAATTGAAATTCATCATAGAAGCTTGGCAACAGGTAAATACTTTGACTGATTCTGCAAGTCTTTTCAATATCCAATTGCATCGACGAATAAATGAATTTGGCATGAGGTATTTTTGTGAATATACTTTGATAACTGTGAATAAGCTTATTGAAGGATGCCTATTATTTCCGTATCAAGAATAAGGTTTGCAAATTGCCTAAAATTTATGGTCCCCCTATCTATAACCGGATGGAAAAGTTATTCTACTGTTTGTTTCTTTATTTAAAACTGCCTTGCATTTGTTCAGTTTGCTACTCAATCTGGATTGATAGAAATATTCTTTGTTTTCCATTGCTATTTGATCTAGCTGGACTTGCCTCCGATTTCATTGATGAATTACATATTTAATTCGTTTTTCTTGATGCTAGGATTGTCTCCTGAGTCCTGACTATTATTAAACCAAGTCGTAGATGTTAATTGATGTTTATTTTTTGTATTGTTGTTGAATAATGAGACAATTGCAGATAGGTGAATGTCGGAGGGTTCTAAAGTGGACCTATGCATACGGCTATTACTTACCTGAAAAGGAGCATGCTAAAAGACAGTTTTTTGAATATTTGCAAGGTATCATTTCTCTTCTAGCCTTAGAAATTGCTGAAGGAATTTTTCAGATTCATTTTTATCGTATTGATTAAACAATCGGAATATTTGAATTTTAGGTGATGCAGAAGCTGGTCTGGAGAGGCTTCATCAATGTGCTGAGAAAGAGCTAATGAATTACATCAATTCAGACAGGGCATCAAAAGATTTTAACGATTTTCGTACAAAACTTGCCGGCCTGACAAGGTAGTTTTTGGTTGGATAAATTATTAACATATATCTGGACTCCGGTTACTGGTTTTACTTGTCCAAAATTTAATTTGTTTTTAGTTCTGGTCTTTTTTTTAAAAAAAACTTTTATCCCTCTCTTTGTTGGCAAGGATAAAAATTGTGTGGTTTGGTTGAAGTTTGATTGCTGCATCCTATACATCGAAAGAAGGATGGACGTTGTCTTGTTACTGGTATTTCAGTTGACATAAGATGTTTAGAAGTTTAGAACATGCATTTTGGGTCCAGAATGTTGTTCCCTGATTTTGGTTCTTTGAGTATAGGAGAAGAAGATTAAATATTTGCTGTTGGTGATGATTCATCTGCGTTGCATCTTTGTATGCAGTACATCATAACATCAATGTGTTAAAACCTGAACCTGTAGTTTTATTCAATGGGAGTGAAATATATTCTCATTGTTTTGTAACAGCGTGACACGAAATTACTTTGAAAACTTGGTCAGAGCATTAGAGAATGGTCTTTCAGATGTCGATTCGCAGACACTAGGTAACAAGACAAGCTCAAAAAATGTAGCAGGAAGCAGCAGCAAGGCGAAAGGGGGAAGGGGCAAGGGCTCCTCCAAAACAAGCACATCAACTAGGAACACTGACGATTCAGGTAATTGGGCATGTGATCAGTGTACCATCTTGAACACACGATCTGCCACGACGTGCCATATGTGTCATCATAGCCGTTGAAACAAGCCTCGACGGTGTGAAACAGCGGATCTTTCGGCCCAGTTTGCTATGCTTTGGAGGTGCTACAGGCACTGAAAGATGGGAGAGCAACGGACGATCATTTCTAATTGTTTCTGATTTTTAAGGGGGGCGGAGGGTTTGTGTATCGGGCATTTCCTGGTACAAAATATTTGTAAATAAGTTAATTCGTGAAGTCAATGAGTGACCTTCTCAAAACTGTACTTTAAATGTGAATTGATACGCAAAAATAACACAAGAAATCAGAGCTGGATGTTGACTTCACTTGCTTTTCTTAAGCTTGCCATGATGAAACGTTAAATCTAATATTTGATTCTAATAATCTCGATTGGGCTTCTGTATGTATGCTATAATATGGCTGTAGTAAGTAACAAGGGGCACAGATTTTCCGTAGTCCGATCTAGAGATATAGATAACATATATAACAATTGGTTGGTTTAAAAACATAATACATCGTATGAAAAAGAATAAAAACTACCGTAAAGCATGTAGACCAAGTGTATACATATGGAGGCTGTGAGGGTAGGACATGCCAGTGTAAGTGTATTTTCTTTCTTTCCATTTCTTTTTGTTCGTCTTTATAATTATTATTTTTTTGGGTGAAAAATTATGATTAGTCAATCAGGGGTGAATAGATAAAAGGACAAATAAATGAGAACAGACCTCTCAAAAAACTATATAAAACAGAAGTTTGTGCGTGTTTTGTGTTATATTGTTATTGTTATATAAATAAATACGTACATATGTATTTATCTATTAATGAGAGGTAAGTAAAAAGGAAAAAAAGAAAAAGATTCAAGGGATGTGAGCCAAAGCCGGAGAACACAAGCAGATCCAATAATCAAACCGCTTTATACAAGAGGTAGATTCTATATCCAAGAAACAAGGGATCTCCCACTTTTTTTCTTTGTTTTTTTTTTTTGTGTAAAACTTTGCACCTTATTTTTTTGGTTCCCTTGAGATCTCAAAAACACACAAAAGAAAAATAATGAAGTAGGGTTGACAAAACAATCAAACACAAAAAACCATTTACCGATCAATCTCAACCCCGATCCCATGGGAACTTGTATGTCCCTCCAAGCAAACAAAAGCTTTTCCAAGAGATCCAAACATGGAAAACCAATCCCAAATGCCCAGGAAAACGAGAAATATAGCGGTAAACTGGTTCCTTTATCCCACAAGATGTCACGTCCCATCCAAGTGTTGAGAGATCCTTCGGGGGACGACATATTCAAGAGATATAAATTCGGGAAAGAGCTCGGTAGGGGGGAGTTCGGGATAACTTATCAATGCGTGGATAATGAGAATGGGGAGAATGTAGCATGCAAGAAGATATCAAAGAACAAGCTAAGAACAGAGATTGATGTCGAGGATGTAAGAAGGGAAGTGGAGATAATGAGACATTTGCCTAAACATCCGAATATAGTGAGTTACAAGGATGTGTACGAGGATAATAAGCATTTGTTTTAAGGTCGATTAACAAGCTTTTTAATTTCATCCCACCAAACTGCATCAACACGATTATAAAACTAAAATATATATTTTTTTCATTAACACATATGATTTTGTTCTTTATATGAATACATCAGATCAAAGATTCAGTGAAATTGTCGGAAGCCCATATTACATGGCCCCTGAAGTACTTAGGCGCAACTATGGGCAGCAAATTGATATCTGGAGTGCAGGTGTTATTCTTTACATCTTGTTATGTGGTGTTCCTCCATTTTGGGCAGGTAATTGAATCAAATATCTTTGTCACTTTAAATTCATATTATTATGTGATACATGTGCACTTAATGTGAAGTTTTTAGTTTAGTCTAATGTGTAACAATTAAGTTACCAAGCCGATGTTTAGATTTGTTTCAATCTCACAAATATTTTATAGAAAATAGTTCCTGGAAAATGTATCGGAGCATGTTTCGTCGGGTTTTATTTCATAGAGGAGATTACTGTAGAAGTCATGATGTCAAGAATTTATGAGATAATTAAATCATATCAGAGATATATATATTTTTTGATGGTATACGTGGTGTTTTTTTTTTGTAAACTCATTCGATCACATGGCACCAAACAGGATGGATATTATCTCATATATTGCTCCAATATATATTATTGTTATTCTAAAATGAAAGAGGGGGTTGGATTAATTGTCTAGTGCAGAAACAGAAGAAGGGATTGCACATGCAATAGTGAAAGGTGGGTTAGTTTTTGAAAGGGATCCATGACCAGAAGTTTCTGAAGATGCTAAGAATTTGGTGAAAGGGATGCTGGAGCCAAACCCCTACTCACGGCTCACAGTTGAAGAAGTCCTTGGTACGCACACAAATTTAATTGTGAGACATCTAAGCAATGTGTGAGACTCTTGGATACCATATTAATGTATTTAATATAGTAGAAACTTTGATATCGAATTTTGAGTATTGAGTAGAGATAATAATGTAATTCATTATGCAATCATGTATATATGGGTCTGAGATAATTCTAAAATTTTGTATATTTTATGAAGAAAACCAGTGGATACAAAATGCTGACAAGGTCTCAAATACTCCTTTGGGAGAACGTGTCAGAACAAGAATCAAGCAGTTCTCATTGATTAATAAATTCAAGAAAAGGGTTCTCCGAGTAAGTAATCCATTCCATAGCCATTTAGATTTTATAGATAAGTTTCTCTAAATACAAGTTCCAAACACCCAAGTTATATATAAAATGCTCCTCTCCTCCTCGAAGCCTTCTCTGATCGATTTGACGAACCGTCTAAATGCTTTAAACTATTTGAGTCATTCTTATTTTGACAAATAATTAATCAAGATTTTAGAAAACTCCCGCACATCTCACGGAACATTACGAACTTCTGCATGATTTCTATTGTAAATTGATTAGTGGTCAGATAAAGGACGAGTTCATTTATAATATATACAGGACTTGTGTTCGTGTTTTGCATTTTTATACGTATAGTTGTAGCAGACAACTTGCCTGATGACAAAGTACTTGGAATCAAACAAATGTTTCATATGATGGACAAGGATAAAAATGGAAACCTTAATTTTGAAGAACTGAAAGATGGTCTGAATATGATTGGACAACCAGTTCCTGATCCTGATGTGCAACTACTTTTCGATGCTGTAAGTATATATTATTAATTATTTGTCATAACACTGATGCACTGCTTCAATTTCCTTGTTTCAAATGATATTTGAATCTTTTCTTTATATGTATGTGTGTAGGCTGATTTTGATGGGAACGGTACGCTTAATTGTGAGGAATTTTTGGCATTAGCTGTTCATATGAAAAGGATTAGTAACGACGAACATCTCAAGCAAGCCTTTGTGTTCTTTGACAAGAACGAGAGCGGATACATTGAGTTCGAGGAGTTGCAACAATCTTTGAAAGATGAGCATCTTGGCCCTAGTAATGACCAAGTTGTTCAAGACATTATCTTTGATGCTGATTTAGACAAGGTAAACTTAATTCATTTTTTCACACGTTATGGTGTTTCTTTGATTTTCAATATATTGTTGGATCTTTTTCACAATGCTACTCCATCGTGTTCTGTATGTACTTCAGTAACTAATATGTGTTCTTGATTCAATTTTAAAGAAATGATGTAAGTTCATCTACATATTCCTGCCAATAAGCAAGAGTCCAATGTTGGATCATGAAAGTTCACCCATTAGGCAGCACATGCAGTTCACCATAGACGTACAGTAGTTCGTGTTCATTGTGACTCAAACTTAACATTAATATATGTATTCAAATACAGGATGGGCGCATAAGTTTTCCAGAGTTCAAGGCCATGATGACAACAGGAATAGATTGGAGGATGGCTTCTCGACAGTACTCTAGAGCTATGTTCAATGCACTAAGCATGAAACTCTTCAAGGACAAGTCCTTCCAATTCAAACCCTGATCTCGTTTGTTTTCGAGCTCATGTTGTTGGGATATATACAAGGGAAAAATATTATTGAAGTTATGGTTAATTTTGTTTTTTTTAATAACCATTGCTTATTCATGTACAATGAAATTTTTCCTGGGATTGGGATTATTTATGCCACATATCAAGGTTTTTTTATGCTTGCGATAAATAAAATTAGAACACAGCAGGGAAAAGTGTTGGAACCATACTTGATATGTTTTTTTTTTCCCAACTGAAATTAACACTTCGTAGTGGAGTCAAACATCAAGGGTTGGTCATCAATGAATAATATACGTTCAGCTCGTAAATGTTTCATTAAAGATTTTCTGTATTGATTTAATAAACTTGAAAAATAAGTGAGAATAAATATAACATAGTTCTTTTGAAGGGAAAATATAAATGGTGCTCCTAATGAAGCATGGTGGAAAAAAGAAAGACACGTTGAAACAAAAGGGTACCTTGAACCAAACTCGAAACGAATACAAGATTATGTACTTCAGTTAATTTCTTTTGCCTAATATAATAATGAAGACCATTGTTATAAATAGTAAGGTCCATTTGTTTTGGATTTAAACACAACAGAAAAAGACACGAATTTGTAATATAATAAATATATTATGCTAGTGGGAAGTATCCAACCTCACCCATCTCTAGCCAATCACATTGTTCCTTCTTATTTTTCTTGATGACATTACAATTTTCACTCCTTTCTTATCTCTCTCTCTTTCCTCAATTCATTTCACTTCATAGTTCATTCCCTCCCTCTATTATTCTGTCCAATCCAATAGTTTTAGTTCTCCCTCAAAATCTTGATCCCACCTCTGATGGCCACCAATCTTTTCAAGTCCATTTACCACCACACTTCTCCATGCCGGCGCCACTCCTCCACAGACTCCTTCCCCACCGCCGCCGCCAACATTTGTTTCTTCCTTAAACCAACCACCACCACCATCCCCCTATCACGCGCCACCGCTTTCCCCATCTCCTCAGTCACCTATTCCACACCCACCACCGACCCCTCCACCTCCCAGAACATTTCATTCGACCTCCTCCAACAACACCTCTCCGACCAAAACTTCCGTCAAGCTGACGAGGAGACCCGCCGCTTGCTGATCGTTCTCGCAGGAGAATCAGCGCAGAAGCGAGGCTATGTCTTCTTCTCTGAGGTACAGTTCATCCCAGAGTCCGACCTCAAGACCATCGACGAGCTCTGGAGGAAGTACAGCGACAACAAATTCGGATACAGTGTACAGAAGAAGATATGGAAGAAAGTGAATAAAGACTTCACTAAGTTCTTCATCAAAGTGATGTGGATGAAGAAGCTTGAAAGCTCTGAAGTTGAACAGTACAATTACAGGTCTTTTCCTACAGAATTCATGTGGGACATGGATGAAAATATGGTGGAGGGCCATCTGCCATTGACGAATGCGCTCAGAGGAACGCAGCTTCTGAACTGTATTCTGAATCACAAAGCTTTTGAAGACGAAGAAATTGAGGAGGAGGAGGAAGAAGAAGAAGAAGAGAGACTTGGCAGCAAACCGTTGGGCAGAACATTTAAGACAAGCTACTCATTTTAAGAAAGAAGAGAATCTGCCGCGAACGAACGAACGAACGAACACTAAATTACATTGTAATATTTTTTTTAACATTGTTTTTTCGCGTTTTATTTGATAAAGTATTTTATTTACATCCACGACTATATATTAATAATATATTTTCATTTGATCCTTTTTTCACATATTTTTTTTTAATTAATATATTATAAATTCTGGTTTAACTTCTTTCTTAGAATCCCAAACTCCTAACTCAATTAATTAAGTTTTTGTTTTTAATCCCAATTCCCAATCTATCATCATACGAGATGAACAATATATAGTATGATGATTAGTAAGCATAGGATGTTATTTCGAGTTATCGAACAAAAACATTATGCTGGCTTTACAAACTATCACCACATCGGATTATTTAAAATTTATTTTGTTTAAATATATTTATCAAATATCATTAAAGTATTCGAAGTACAGTACCCCTCCTCCGACTCTTTCATTAGCATCTTCGTCACTGTTCACACAAACTTGTTCGACGATATTCCCATTTTTTTTTTTTCTTTCTTTTTTTTTTTTGGTAATGTGATCAGATTCGAAACTAAGATGTTAAAGCATGTGAAGTTGAAAAAATGCGTCGTTACCTAACGAAAATTATAAAAATATTACAGGAACTTTATGGTGATAGGTCAACCATCACCTTTGGCCTTCGTGTTCTCTGCCATGGTTGATTTCTAGCCCCTTTGTTAAAGGATTCGTTCGTCAAATCAACTGAAAAAGAAAAGAAAAGTGATGTTGCCTGATAGAATAAGAAATGTTTAGGGGACAAAAATACATGAGAGTTTTGCCAAGCATGCTCGCAAATGGTAATGACGTCGAGAAAAAAAAATAACTTGGATTATGGTGGAGAGGGAAAATTACTTTGCTAGACTCTTTATGCACAAGGGCAAAGCCTCTTTGTATGCCTATGTGAACCATTGCAAGAAAGCACAGATGGTGTCTTCGTGTACAAGCAAGCTCCTGGATTCTGGATATGCAGGAAACCAATTAGGAAAAATAAAAATTTTGTCGAGTTAAATAGTGCACAAAATATTAGTTTCGCAACTGAATTTTTAAAGATGGGTGTTGCTTTCTCATGTCCTCCAGATTCTTGAAGCAACTCCAAATTAAATAAACAAGTACAACGAGTAATCACAAATTACAAATAATTTTTTTGCCACTCAAATCTGAAGATAAACTTACTGGACTCAAATTCTAAAATATGCTAGTTGTCAAGGACTGATTCGTGGACATAAAAAATAACAATGGTACCAGATGTTTTGGAGCATCATCTACAACTTCAGCCGGCTGATCAGCTCCGACGCTTGACAAACAGGAACCTTTGCAGCTCATATATTTTTGAATGCTACTTGTCAAAAAGGATATCATAGAGTTACAAGTATTTAACTGAGATAGAAACAATTAAGTCGTTAATGAAATAAAGATTCATGAACAACAATCATCATATCAAGATAAACTTCTGGGTTCAAATAACAAGATTTATAAGGATTAAGCTTACATTTCACACTGATTAAGCAGCGCCAATTTGTTGGGCACACAAGATTGTCCATTAGACTTGCAAACTGAATCACATGATTCCCCTTGACTATGACGTGGAGAAAAAATAACAGGTTAGGATAAGCTATCTTTGAGGTCATTTCCTTAATCTAAAAATGCATTATCTTACCTTCCTATAATGATATTGATCCCAACCAGCCTTGCTTCTACTTGTGTACCAGAAGATCCTGTGATTAAAAGTATCATTTAGTATGAATAGTTCAGGGTTAGGTAGAACCTCACATGCAATAATTTTTTCAAACACAATAGCTTGGTGATAAGCACATAAAGGAATTGGATGAAGGAGCAGAGCCAAACATTGAAATAGACAAAACTTCAAAATATTCCGATACTGAAATTACCCCAAGCATCCCACAAAAGCTATCCTCGAACATAAAGCAACTTGAAGTAGCACAAAACACGGGATGGCTCAAAGAACTAAATGAAATCTAAGAAGAAAAAGAGGTACTGTAGTTTAACCATAGCCAGACAAAAACAGCAGCTTTGGTTATCATCTCAAACACTCTTGCCATGGGAAAGATTTTGGCCAGTAGCACTGACTTGTATCCTCAAAATATTAGCATCTACTCCGTACAATCCTAGCAAATTTGAAGAAAGTATGTAGAGTTCTGGACCAAAGCTACACAAGGCATCTTCATCTTTCAAAATAAAATGGAAGCTTATTGGCTTTGCAATTTAATGCCCCAAATACAAGATACATAATAATCCCACTCTCATGCTTGACTATACAAAGTACACCTAACACCCCAAAAAGAGCACAAAAATCACATAACCATCCCCCCAATCAAAGCTACAAAATTAACACTACCAGAAATAATCACTTGCATTAATGTAAAATCTGAAAAAAAAATCCCCTCGTAAAGTCTTAAAATCAGACACAACCAAGTATGGTAAAATTAAAAGAAACATAAAAATGATCCACTGGAGGACGATGTTCAAAACCAGAGCTAAAAAATACCCTTTTTGGCACATTGCATTCTGAACTTAGTACAGGAAAAAAAATACAGCGGATTTGTGTTTAACTCAGAGAACCAGGAAAAGAGACAAATCACATGTAAGAACCTAAATGGGGGAGACAAATTAATCATCAACCATCAGAAAGAGGTACTTGTAAACTTCATTTCCTTATATGTTAAAACTATTTGTGCACAAACCTGATGAATTTGATGGAATGGTAAAACAATGATGATATTCACTCAAATAAGCATTTTCATGCACCTGAAATATCATAAAAGAATATCAAATGCCATTTTCGATTGATTAGATACATTTTTTAAAAATGAAGAATGAAATGGTGAATAATTGTCAAAAAGTAAGTAGAAGATAAAGGAAGAAGCCTGTATGAATGAAAAAGAAAATAAATATATTTTGGGTGGAACAAAAACATCAAGATTCGAAGGCATCGCCCTTTTCGCAGTAACTATTACCGCACCATCCAAAGACACACTGCTTTCAGAAATGGCTTGACTAAGGCCAATCTCAGTACATCAGTAATAAGATAGTCAAATACAATTATCACTTCTTTAAATGCCTTGAATAAGGTCGTTAACATGGTTAACTAGACCAAACAATCTAAAATGAAAGCATACCACACTCTCAGAATTGTGGCGACATCTCCCAGCACAAAAGTCAAAAACACTTCCATAGAATCCTGCGAGGCAGAAATCAAAGTCAAATCTTCTCATAACTCAATTTCAAAGCTCAATTTCAAAAAAAAAAAAAAAAAGATAATCATTTATACACACTATAAGAAGCCTGCAATGTTTGTTACAACTTACAACAATGCATTCACATGGTCAAAGGGCAGCAATACCTGACTTTAGGTACATTCAGAATGAATGTGAATCAAATATGAGCCAAGGCTCGCCCAATTGAGAATATTCCAAAAGATATTAATGTTAACTCAAAAAAACTTGTTAAGCTAAAGTAAATCTTGAAAAGAGCAGCTGATTTAGCATCTCAACCAATAGTTATAGTCAATGTCAATCTGAATTCAGATTTACCAGCAGTCACAGGCTTGGCTATTTTGACTTTTAGGGCAGATTCTTTATCGGTCTGAAGAACAAGTAGAATACAAATTACAATTGTTCTAAAAGCATGTTACTAAAGCAGAGTAAAAGAAAAAAAGAAGAGTAAAAAGTACCAAGGCCGGATTCAAGCAGCATGAAACACAATACTCATATGAGTTGCAACACTGTGAAAGAAGATTGCATCCACTGCTTGTTAAGAATAAGAGAGAAATAGATCATTATAAAAAGCTTCAAGCGAATGATGATTGTGCCAATTGAGAACCATAAACATGTTATTTCAGTTTAATCGGTTCTTCAAAAACAATAAACAAGACGTGCATTTCAATTTGGAAACACTAGTTTCAGAAGAAGCAATAAACAGAATCAACCTAGAAATTTTTAAAAAAAGATCCTGCCATTTCTATGTAAGGTGCTTATGTTATTTGTTTTACAAGCTTAAATGTGCTTTTATATCACTTTTGGACAATTTATACCTTTTAACATAATTATTAGACAATGTCACTAGAACCACATGAGCAGTATACAGGCTATCATCTTTCTTTTCAACATACAAAAAAAGATTCTCTAGATGTGAATATAATGAATAGATTTGCTTGGTTTAATAATCAATAAATTTGTACAATTAAAAAAAATTCATTCTCGTAAAAAGCTCACCCACAGAACTACAATGACCAACCTTTAGCACGCATTGTGATAAAAAAAAATGTTCAGATTATATGCGATAAAAATGTAAAGATCATATTCCAATCAATAGCTACTATTTGGAATTCAGCATTTCACACTCGCTGGCAATAAGTAAGGAGTATAAATTGCCTATTAAACTTAAAGAGCTAACTCACTGACAAGAAAATTGATCTCCTTTTTTTGTGCAGCAGCGAGACAGTGGGTCAACTGATAGTGAATCGCATACAAGGCCTGCAAGAATGGAACCTCGTTGTCACAGAATAGATATCAATCTAAATTTAAAAATTCGCGACAAGAAAAAGAAAGAATCATCGCAATCTAGATTCAATCAGACAAAATACAATACCATTATCGTCTGTGAGAAGGAATCTTCCCGGGACAGTAGTTTTACAGTTATGCTTCTCCGGATAGCTCACATCCATCCTTCCAAGAGTAAAAGCATAAACAATGAACCAAGATCATTAACAGCTCGCCATAAAACTCGAATTAAGTTATGCACAATCAAATATACGGACAAATAATCAAATTTCCACACACGGGCGACTAAAACTAAATTGTAAACCACAAATAACAACCAAATAAGAAAAACCCATAAAACTCTGATACACCTAATTGCTGATGCTGGGGAAGACAAGTGTAGAATGAGTATGGGGATGATCAAGAGATCGAGATTCAAATGATTTCGAAACGTAAACATGATTTTGGAGGCAGAGATCCAACGCGAAAATGAGTTTTTCGGGAATCATATAATCGCGTGATCGAAATTAAGAACTTGTTGATTACTGCCTTCAAAAAAAAAAAATTATCTTTGCTAAAATTTCCAATTATTTAATAAATCTAGGGACAAAGTAGAAACAGATCGGGCTAACTGACCCGGCTCCAAGCCGGGATTGGATTTCTATTTGATATGGGCTTTATTTCAATTGAAATGAAGTTGGGCCGACTGAAAAATTTGGACTTAATACAAAACCCAATTTAGACAATATAATATAATATTCTAGACCAAATCAACTCTATGGCTAAAGACCTTTTCTTTCTTTGTTTAAATATTATTATATTTGTCTGCTTCGGCTTGGAGCAAGGACTTTGTCCTATAACAAAATCTTACATTATGTTTAATTACTCATTTAACTCGATCTTTTTAATATTCTAATTAATTACTTCTCATCAAACTTAAATCTTGAATTCCTCCGCACATGCTTAGTTTACTTAGTTTGCTGACTTATAAAATCATTTCTTCCCATGTAATCACGCGTTTTTGTTGTTCTTTGTTTCCCGTCGGCCGGCCTTTGGCTTGGCCGTGTCTTCCGCTGTCAACGGCTAGTTCTTTCTTTATTTTAAGAGTAAGATTAAAAGTCGCCCTCTCCCACCCGTTGTTGGAAAGTTGCCGTTATTAAATATCACCAAATGAGCAATTATAACAACGCGCTTTTGATTAAAAAAATATCACCACTTCCACTCCTCTACCAATAGCGCGTAGATCCAATTTGCTCCACTCCAATCCTAAACCATATATAATATAGGGATCCCTCTTGTCCAAGGAAGAACATTGAAAATTTTACCCTTTTGCCTGTTTTTCTACACATATCATTCTCACTACTCCATCCATCTCCCCAAGTTCCTAGCTCTCCAATTTTTCCTCAAGAAACCCATAAGGCTCACGCCATAGGATTGGTTTGTTTTCCCAAGCTAAAAAATAAAATCTTTCAGCAATGCCAACCATTTTGTTGTGGATTTTCCTCGTATACAAGCTCTTGAACACCGTTATCTTGTACTTGATACCCAAGAAATTGAGGGCCTGCTTCCCCTTTTCTTGGCACTTGTTCTCGCATCAAAAGCAGCAGGAGCAACAACAATACACCAAGAAAAGCCCGGTGTCACCGTTGGCTAACGTTTCACGTCGGATGGAAGCGAGTGAGCTCAAGAGGGTGTTCCAAATGTTTGATCGGAACGGGGACGGGAGGATCACGAAGGAGGAGCTGAACGAGTCATTGGAGAACATGGGAATCTTGATCCCGGATAAGGAGCTAAGCCTGATGATTGAGAAGATCGATGTAAACTTAGATGGATGTGTTGATATTGATGAGTTTGGGAATTTGTATCAAAACATTGTGGATGAGAGGCACGAGGAGGAAGATATGAGAGAGGCGTTCGACGTTTTCGACAGGGATCGAGATGGTTTTATCAGCGTGGATGAGCTGAAATACATTTTGGGATCCCTTGGATTGAAGCAAGGAGGAGGTGTCGAGGATTGCAAGAAGATGATAATGAAGGTGGATGTGGATGGAGATGGTTTGGTCGATTTTAAGGAGTTTCAGATGATGATGAAAGGGGGAGGACTCCTTTGAATCATCAATTGATTTATTCATTAATCTTTACTGCGTTGGATCAAGGATCCAGTCGGTGGAACAGAAGGGGTGGATTCGATGTATTTTCGGGCAAAGATTGGATTTTGTGAGCATATTAATGAAATTAGAATTCTTCTTTCCGAGGAATATTTTGGTTGAGTCAATCGTGCTGTATTATTTTGTTTCAAAGAAGATTGCTGTTGTAAATAAGCTTTGTTTCAAAGAGGATTGCTGCATTTCCCACGGTTGATTATCATCGTAGGAACTCTTCCGAGATTTTTAGGTGAAAGATGGAAAGGATAATTTTTTGATGAAATGTGTTAAAAAAATTGGAACTTTGACTAACTCAATTTCCAAACTTAATTAAAAAAGAAGAGATTGTCCAAGTTCGTGTATGAACTTAAACAATACTCTCCGTTTCATTAGCTTTTGAGATTCAGTTTGACCTAAATCTCAAAACTCAACATAGAAGCGAGTGAAAAGGTGGCTACTTTTCTGCCATTCGTTGTATTTCATTTTCCGAATAATCACTTTTTCTAGAATTCAAAGCCTAATTTTCTCCAAATGCGCTCCTCCATATTGGTTTAACGTTTTTTTTTTTTTTTGGTTTAACGTTACTGAACAACCATCCACTTAATTTTGATTTCTTGAACTTTCTTTTTTGGTAGGTATAACAGTAGCAGCAGTATAGTTAAATAATAAAATCTATGATCAATGTTTCAGTTCAGATTCATTTTATCACATATTACGAGATAGCACAATTACCAGTTACGGCATATACAAAAACTCATACAACAATTTATTCCTCGATAATCTTATCGAACTGATGGTGACAAAAGAAAAAGATACAAGCTAATCTACAGCTGCAGAATTGTTGATTTCTTCGCATGTCAATGGCCATGGGGACAACCCTCCATTTCAGAGCATAATACTTGGTAGATCACGGGTCGAATTCACAGCCTAATTTTCTTCAAATGCTCCTCCATTGGATCCAAAAATGGAACTATTTGCTTTCATCATCTCTTTGCCAAAAATGGAACTCAAAGTTGATATAAATGATTATTGCAAGGCCATGATTTAGACAATTCAGCAAATGGCCCATCCTTTAAAGACATCTACAAGGTCAAAGACGAGACAAATTGAAGGCTCCAGCTGATTTTGGGAAAAATGAGATTATGATTTTAAATGTAGTTCTGGCAAACAGATTAACAGCGAGGAGCCTGCCTAGAAACAAAAGTCAACCAATTCAAGATTTCTTAATGGATATACAACCTCAGTAAATTCAGCGAGCAAGTTGGAAATTTAACCATCGATGAGAAAGTAAAAGGCATAATAAATCATTTGAGAGAAAGGAGGTCATGCTAACCCAATGAGCTTGGTCTAGTGATTTGAAAGCTCGTGCCTTTTCGCTTCAATTTCCTTTAAATTGCTACGGATGGTTTGCAATTTAGTTGTTAAATTATCATTATGGTTCTCAACATCTTTCATGAGACTAAGCAGCTGCTCTCGATACGCTGCACTTAGACGTTTCTTCAGCCGGAGTTCTGCAGTCAAATCTTGAATCTTTTTATCTTTCTCATCCTACAACAATTGAATAATTTGATCAGAGACGTTGAACTACAAAAATGCACAAAGAATGTCATCCTTAAAGTACAAGGGTCATATGGAGGTCCAGATGAGAAATTGCATCTTTTTTTTAACAAAGAAATTGCGCTTTTCAATGTGCCTTCATCGAACCCAAGAAATTGAACAAAAGAAATGGCATTCTCTCACCAAATTAGTTCAGTTTTTCCTCTATCTAGTGAGTTCTTCTTTGCAACAAATGCAATAGGGATCGAAAACTGAAGCAATGGACACCAAAAAAAAAAAAGCAAGAACGAGAAAAGGCTCAAGACTTATATTATAAAGAAGGAGCCTATGTAGTAAAGGATTAAAAGAAACTTACAAAAGTCTGACGCTTCTTAGGCGATGAAACCACCAACGGATGATTGTGGTCTCTCACAAATTTTCGAACAACCCACCTCCCTATATTCTCTCTCTTCACTATAAGCATCGAAGTACAACCTTCCCTTCGTTTTTGCCCCATGTCATTGGATAGTTTACCTAGACTTTGTACATCTCGATTGCCTCTACACCCTAGTCCACGTGATATGATTGACCCATCACGTTCTGATTTACGGGACGATAAAATGCGGGTCCAAAAACCTATGCGCCCAGCATATTCGTCGTAGAACATTCTAGCAGCGTCTTCTGAATCAAAGATCATACCTTCATAGGGTTCCCCACTGAAGTCAGCTTCACAAGTAGTTAAATCCTCAAGTACAGATGCTTCGATCCTTTCATTGCCTACATCCAAAATTTGTTCCACATCCACTGAGAAAAAATGTTGCACTATATCAGTCCAGTATGATGATTGTCATTTGTTAATATGCACGAGCCCAAAAGATAACTGATAGTTACTTCAAATTGTATCACACTTTCACATAATTATAAGCAGAAAGGGATTCATTCAAAGATCCATATCTAAACTTTCTTGGAAGAAGAGAAACAAAACCCACAGACAGAGTGATAAACTAATGAAACATAGCACAAAAATATCACCCCAATAACATGTTAGCTTTCTTGTACGGAGAGAAACAAAACCACTGATGTTAGCTTCAGAAGAAGTCAAATCCTCTAATAAAGAAGTTGATAGCTTCTCGCGATTTCTCCATACGTTCTAACAATCACAAGTATCTCTTAGCAAAGTTGAAAGAGAATGGATCAATCAACCGAGTAAATTCAAATTTAATAAACTGAGTTACGTAAATACGCACATCCACACACACACACACATTCATACACAAATATGGATATATAAAGAAAATAGAAGGGGGTTCTGCAGTACGAACTGTGGGTGCTAGCGCTCTGCAATTTCTCCACTCCAAAATTTGGAATTCCAGCCCGATTTCGAATTTTCTTGTCTTTTTTCCCGAATAAATTGTGCATCTGAAGGGAAACAATCGTGGGTATTTACTGTTACGACGGGGGGATTCAGAAACCATATACTTCTCGTGAAAATTAATTTCACAATTCCAAAATAGGATCAGCTTGGAGTGACTGAGCAAGAAAGTATTTCTATTACCTATTTATGAAATTATTATAAAAAAACTCAAAATAAAAGTTTTCATACAGTCATTATTTTACAAAGTTTTAAAGTATAATTAATTCTTAAAAATCTTAAAAATTACAAATATCAAATGCTATTTATACTAATAAAAATAATATTTTTATTTAATTTTAATCTCATTCTAAAATAGCACACCTAAGACGTACAATTAAGATGAGATTTTTTTTTATCAAAGTGAAATAATTAATAGTATTAAATAATAACGGTAATATCATAATTTGAAAACTTTGAAAAGAAAACATATATTAAAATATAATAAAGTAAAAAAAAATAAAATTTGACAAATGTTCCGCATAAATAATGATGGAGTGGAACAAATAAAATAAATAGAGTACAAATATTTATTTTCCTAATATGTAAAAATCAGGGGAAAAAGAATTAACAATTGTGGTTGACGCAGAATGGTTTCTCTTTGCATAGATTGAGGAAAAGTGTTTACAACAAAATTGCCAAGTAAAACAAAGGATGCCCTGATTAAAATTTGGACCAAACTGTTGAATTTCATGATAAAAGCAAACATCGAACCTGACAGCATAGGTAAAACAACTTCTACGCTTTCAAAATTCTAATCCTGTTCTCATAATTACTACATTTTACTGTACAAACTGAAACTAGCATGAGGCACTCACACTATACACAGAACGTTACTTTCTTCTAACCGCTAAAACCTTCACAAAGTCTTCCAACATGTACACTACGAGTGGCAGAAGACATCGTTATTCAAAAAAGACCCCAAATTGATCTTCGGTCCAGAGAAGCCAAAAATAGGAAACAAAGAACATTATCACATCTCGTGGAAGCCGACTTCTCGTTATTTTTATGAGATCAACCAAGGGTAAATCAATCACCAACATAATTAAACAAAATACTGGTGATTTTGGAAGTACCCAAGTGGATGTCTATCAATCATCAGGAGCCCCCTCCCAAGAAGCAGTTGCTGCTGCCTGAGCTTCCAAAAGTTGGTGCATCACGAACTTGGAACTTCACAATGCAAGTGCCAAGATTATCCAATATTTCGAGGCATTCATGGAAATCTGAATCACTTACCATCAACACCCATTCCCCTTCGTCATCAAGATACTTGAGCTGGAATTGCCCATTTTGTATTTTGAACCTCATGGCCACTTCTTCATACAGTTGAAAACAACCAGCTATAGGGTCGAATTTGAATCGAACTGTATCTTCTTTATATGCAGCTTTAACTATAAGTTTACTACGATTATCACCAGAGGCTGCCTCGGTTTTTGAATTATGCATATCGTCATAACTTTTCATGCTTGATGAACTTCCATTCATCAATGACCCTGAACCTGACCCATTTGATGAATCTGTCATGCCAGAGGATGTAAGTTGGTTGTGTTCAACAGCTCCGTCATCTCTGACAGTCTCTATATTACCCTTTGATTTGGAGTCTATCTTACAGTCAGCTGCCATAGAACTCGAGATTCCAGAAAGGAAACGAGATTCGGAAGGATCTGGTTTCGCATAGTCATTTTCCAATGCCCATCTACTGCATTCTTCTCCTGCAAGAAAATTATTTGGAGGAAATTTCGGATAAGTTGTCAAAGGCATGGTGTTTAGACCAGCAGGACATGAAAGCCTCACATCTAACGCGGCCACTTGTAATTCTTCGTGCTTTCCGGAAGGAGCATTGATTTTACAATCTCCCCTGTAGAAGTTTGTGTCAATCAAATTAAAAACTGTCAAATCATTTCCATTTAAACAGCACTTCTCTTCCATTTTTTCAATGGTGGTCTCAATGTCGATATAAGCCGATTGGGGCACTGTTTTTGTGTTCTGGATAACTAAATCTGAAGCTTTTGCCAAGGGATTATTATATGGTAAGACAACACCTTTTTTAGGATCAAATTCTTGGAGGATTGAGCCAGTAGCGACGATTTCCCCTGTGGTTGGATCAAACTTTAATCCTCCTTCAACCCCCTCAACTGAATCTATCACGCTTTGTATTTTTCTCAAAGAACGGTTCACTTTGTTTATTTTCCTAGAAGGCCATCTCGAAATGCCATGTTGCCTGCATATCCTTTTGAGAGTTGTTGGGCACACTATAAAAACAAGAAACGTGGAATGAAAGTCATTTTCCCTTGTATGGAAATGTTTCAATATGTTCATCTCTGCCACATTTCAGTCATCTAGAACATAACTTCCTCATTCCCCATAATTAGATCTATTCACATGTTTGTGTGTGAGAAGTGATCAATAGGAAAACATTTTCAGCCATGTGTGGGCATGAAACTCACCGCCAATGCTTTTTGCAGCATCCTTGAGGCTACCGGAGAAATATTGCTGAAGAACGTGTAAACTAACATGCTTCTCAGCAGTTCTTTGCTTCTTTTCCACCAGTTTCTTAGATCCAGATATCACCTAAAACAAACATAAGAGGGCTCAGAGTCCTATTTGTTAAGCCATTATCACAGAAAAGTTATCATTACTAAATTTTCTATGTACAATACCAGAGAAATTGTCCGTTGACTCAGTAAAAACCTGTGATACATCCATACTTGGTAAGATGGTTGCTGTATTAGTGTCTTATTCAATGTAATAAGACCTAATGGAGATGTCAAAGGCCTGATAGGGAAAGAGAGCCTATATTTCTAAAAGATCGTTATGGTATAGTTAATCACACAAAAGAAGCAGAGGCAGTTAGTATTTACTGAAGTCACAACAGAAATCACAATTCGAGTTTTATTATTTGAACATGATCAGTTACCTCATGTATATAATTACACACACACACACACACACACACACACACATCTGTACCTATTTATAATGGAATGACACTTTGGTCTCTTGAAAAAAAAATTGGCTTTTCCTAAATTTGTGCCCTCTTCCACCCCTTCCTTTTATTTTTTACTTACTGTTAATACTCATCTTATCGATAAGTTATTTCTTGCCTATAGATTGGATTTTAAAAGACTAAATGTCTAGAGCTTTGGTTTGGCCACTATCTCATACATGCAACACGTGTGCTAGTATATATATATATTTAATAGCAAACGTGAATAAGAAAATGCAGAAGTACCTGTCCATGAGGACCATCCGCTTCTATTTTCATAGCAACTGAATCCGGTATATTTTGAGTAACATGTTCAGGGGAGTTTGAATTCCCACCGACAAGCGAATGCTCAGAACTCCTCCGTGATAATGGCGGTGTGCTTTTCCCTTCCCCACCATGTAATTTATCATTTGTATCTTCCGTCCCAAGATATTTAGCATCCGACACTGTCCTCAAACTCTTGCAGATCCTCTGCATGGTACCTGAGAGATTGTTAAGCAAGAGTTGCTGTTCTGTACTTCCTCTCATATTGACAGGAAGGAAAAACTCAAGTACATAGTCATCATCCCCAGTGAAAGTACTTCTTAGCCTGATTGCAACAGCTGCCTGTAGTCCAAATTTACGGGCATGATGTACAAGTGGGTACTCATATACATGGTATTCCTTCACATCTGAGTAGAAGAATGGGTGATTCGATTCAAGAGCTTTCCCAGCAACACCCTGTCCAGCCTCAAGATGATGTTGTGCGCAAGCATGCACAAAACCCTGTATATCTTTGTCATTCACATAACATGCTGTATCATGGATCTGCAGCACCCACTTTTTATTCGCACTCATACTAGGTCCTGTTCCTGTAGCAGATGCTCGTATGGTTTCACTACCAGAACCTTCTTTGTAAATACATGGAATCCATACTAAAGCAACTGGCAGTCGATGTGCATGACAAATGGCACGTAAAACATCTGTTATCTCAGCTAAAGCTAGCCCCTGATCCTTATAGAGAGTCTGCCGAAAAATTGAATTTAAATAGTGTTATGGTAACCATGGAATCGACATAAATTAAAGGACAAGATAAATCAAATATAAAAAATTTGGAGGACAACCTGGAGATAACGTCTAGGAGGTACAACGCTCCTTAAATTCACAGCCTGAAATGTTCATGACAAACAGTGAATAAAATATCCCATGTAATTAACAAAATATTATTTATGATTGGGTAATGAAAAAAACATGTAGCAGAACTTCGGGTTAAACGACTCTACAACCAAGAAAAAGAACAAAGAGATAATTTACCATTTTCTCTCATATTGTTTCTCTGTCTCGTTGCAATTATAAGATAAAAAAACAATAATAAAATTGAAACAACGCTGGAGTTAAACAAAGAGATAATTGAGAATCATATATACGATTTTTGCTCATACAGTCGGTATATCTAAATGGAACTTTATTAATTGCTACATCACGTGATTGCTTTCTCAGTCGTTTCTTCCGTTTCTACACGTAGCATATCATACACAACCACATCAAAGGAAAAGGAAGGACAATTTGGAAACAGAGAAATATTTCTCCATAACCTAGAAACACTTGTTAGTTGCTACTAGAGCATTTTTTTGCTTTTTAGCAAGAGATGAGGAAAAATTCCACAAAATAAGAAGACAAATAACACTAATTAAGAAACCAACAACCAACCTGTAGTGCACGACAAACATTTTCCATCTCCAAATCAAAATTAGATTTTTCCTTTGTGGTAACTAGTTCTAGTACTGCACAACATGTCCTTCGAAGGGAATCATCCTCGAATATAGGTAGAGCAATAGAGCCCTGGACTTTATGATCAATGGCATATTGTATCCGTAAATATTCAGCTTTATTGTAGAATTTTACATTTGAGGTCCATTCGGGAATCTTTGAAGTAAATACACGACCTATAAGCCCAAGGACAGATCCAGGTTTTGACTCCGAGGAAAATGTAAAAAATCTAGAAACTTCACGGTATCCGCTAAGTGTTTGATCTAGTAAATAAGGTTGCTCAAAAGTGCTTAAGATGTAACGATCCTCATTCTTCATTGGAACCCAGACTTGGGCTAAAATACCCACTTCAGACCATTCCTTAAATAGATATAAAGCTCTGAGCATTTTCTCAGCCAGGGATTGCAAAGGAAGCCTTGGGATCACACTGTTCCGTTCATCACCCACTACATTATGCTGCCTTGAGCTTTTCTCGACCTTCTCAGTGAAATTAACCCCACCATCAGCAGGATTAATTGGTATCGCAAAATGACCGTTTGTATCATGAAATCCACCATCGCTTATGAATGAATTTCCCATAGCATCACCTCCCACCATTGAAATTTCGGAAGTATACTGATCCACAAAATTCAATCCATCTAAGGATGGAAAATTTGTGGATGCCACGCCAGCAGAGAAGGCAAAATGGGGAAGCATCTGTTCAGAAAACCCACTGGGGCCGTCATACCACCCAGCATACGTATCAATATTCATCAGTTCTGCAACATTACCAAATGTTTCCTCCCACTTTGAGCTCCGCATACCATTATCCATCAATTCTGCATGCTTACCCTCCATACGACCCTTTGAAAGAGCTAAACTTTTGTGGCCCTTTTCCGTACCCAAAAACGGGTACTCCACTTAAACAACAAGCCAAAAACTAAAACCAACTAGCCAAAACTGACTGCTCTGGAACAGATGAAATTTAGTTTACTCTTTCGAACATTCCCCAAAAAACTCTATCTTGTTTGTAGCCCTTTGGCCCCGAAGTTTTATAATCTACTCATTGGATTAAAACTACTGCAGACCCTTCTGCCTGCAATAAATATATTCCGAAATTACTCCTGTTCACTCCCAAAAGCACTATTAAAGACATGCATAAATAATACAAACTCTGTCTATAAAATGACAAAAGACAGCTTTGGTACCAACCTTGTATGTTGACAGATTTTGCACAGAGAAGCCTGAACAATAATCCACATAGAAATGGCCAGCAATGTAAATAAAGAAAGAAAGAACATGTCGTTTTAGGAAAAATTTCAAGAAGTTGCCACTACAAAAACACATCTAATCATTACCCAAAAGAAATGAAAAGTTACATAAAATCATTTAAAAACCAGACTACATAAAGAAAGTATCAGCAATAAAAATACTGCCATCTGTAGCTTCTTGTATGACAAAAGTTTGTCACTAAACATAGAAAATTTCCGTACTGACATCAAATACTCTATTCATTACCAGATCGAGTCAATTACACAACCACATACTGACATAACCATATACGTGGAAAACGAGTGTATGTATCGATAAAAAATTTATAGATCTAGCTAAAAGAACTAAATATTACACTTGACTCCTGTAGAATTCAAAAACTTAAATTTTCCTCGTATTGTTTATTGGAAAAGGCTAACCTACGGCAGAACGAACAACAACTTCGATTTGGAAATAAATTCAGTCAGAACACAGAAATAAGGAAAACAAAATTGGAGCAAGTAACCTGACAGTTGGATGTCACATTAATAATCCAGAAAACGAATAAAAATCCAATCATAGCAAACTTACAGCGGCTAAATTCAAAAAATTCAGCAGAAATCTGTGGATTTCATGTCATCCTCGGCAAGATTCGTATTGAAGAAATATCTAACAAAACTCTGGAACTTCAGATGATTACGTATATCCCATTGATTATTCAACACAAAGCAATCACGTTGTACCTGCGAGAGCTTCGGCGGACCTAGATGCAATGGTCCGGAAGATGAAGACTACGCTTGTATATAGTATGAAAGTTATATATTTCGCTTTTATTTTAATTCGGAAGTGTTACTTTTGAAATTTATTTAATGATAAAAATTCAAGGACATCTATCATTTTCACTCCAATTACACGTATAAATATATTTTTATTTTAATTAATATTTGATTTGAAATTTTATAAAAAAAATAAATTTATAAATTATTATGTTATTTCATATATATATTAAAAAAAACAGTTAGATGAGATCTGTAAAGGGGGGAAATTGGAAAACAAAAGCCGAAAAGTGTAATATTTAAATTTTTCACTATATTTGTATTAAAATTTAAACCTAAACACGAATTAATATTTAAATCATTTTTAAAAAATAATATTTAAAAATAATAATTTTTAAACGATAATTAATGTATTTAATAATATTCCTTTTATTAGTGTTAGTATGTTATATTATTTAAACAATGAAAAATGTTAATATTTTTAAAATAAATCAAAGGGGTTGGGGTTAGGGCATCTCCAACCGTCCTCCATAATGGAGGAATCCTCCATTATGGAGGATGAAATCTTCTCCAACCGTACTCTATTTATTTCCTCCATTTTAGAGTATGCAACAGTGATCTTTTATTTATGGAGTATCACTGTTCATATAGAGCATTGAAAAGGGGTGAAAAATAATTACAAAATAGATATTTTAAAAATTGCAATATAGTCCTTTTGAAAATTAATAAGCGAATTACATGTAGTTATGTCATGTTTAGCGAATTAATTAAGTTTATTTAAATAATATATTATGAAATTAATTAATTATATGTGTGTATGTGTTCGAAAATGAAATAAATTAAAAAAAATTATTTGGTAATATTTAGAGGATATGAGTTGAAAATGAAATAAATTAAAGAAATAGAGTATTTGGTAATATTTAGAGGATATGGGTTGGAGAAGGTGTTTGAAAATAGAGATCATGGATCTCTATTTTGGAGGATAGAGGATGAAAAATAGAGGATATGGATTGGAGATGGCCTTAGGGATGTGAATGATCCAATACAAGTTAAACAGTATCAAGATTGAGCTTGGTTCGTTTAAGATTGATTGAGGCTCGAACTCGATTTGAGTTTTTATCATCCAGCTTGAGCTCGGTTTCATTTGAAATTACTAAGTTCACGAAAAACTCAAGTTCGGCTCGTTAAAAGCTCGTTTATCATTTTAATCAAGCCGATCTCGAGTTTGGTTCATTAGTAGCTCGTTTATCTGTTTAATAAATTTGGCTTGAGCTCGGATCGTTTTCGAGCCCGTAAAACATACAATTGAGCTCGAATTTGAGTTCGTTAAAAATTAAATATATATATGAACTAATTTTAAATCAAACACAAAAGTATAAATATATTTATAAACAATCAAAACCAAAAACATAACTAAAATACATAAACGAGCCGAGCTCGAGCTTACGAGCCACCTAAACAAATCGAGTTAGAGCTCACGAGCCTATTAACGAACATGTTTGCGGGCTCACGAGCAGATTATCTTTAGGCTGGAGTTTGATTTGATTAAATTATCGAGCTTGAGTTTCACTTGATATGATTAACAAACGAACTTAAACGAGCTTTTTATCGAGCCGAGTTCCGAATAGATCGCGAACGATTTCATTCATTTACAACTGATTTTGAAAGCCTGGCTCGGGTCCTAATACAAATTTTTTTTATATAGTTTATTATTTATTTATTTTTTTAAAAAAAAAACTTTCCTAGGTGGAACCGGTCTACAAAGCCGGACCTTTAGATCTCGCGAATCAGGAAACGCCACCTCATTTCAGTGATCGTTTCGCTAATTCCACCACCGCTAACTCCTCCGCCACCGCCGTTGCGGTGCTAGCTTCAACAATTGAGCCTTTACGCACGTCAAATTTCTCTTCAGGTTAAAGGTTTGTCTCCCTTTTCTTTTTTATCCATGTATTTTTATGATTGAATTCATTTATGTGTGTTTTTTTCTATCGACGACTGAATTATTGCACAACATCTGGGTTTAAGAAGAAGCGAGACTCGGTCTCGAAATGCCGGAAGACGATTAGTATTCCGATTATTTTGGTAATTCGATGTTATTTCTATCTCTGTAATTTCACATGCTTGTCATATCTATCATTTAAGCGGAGGCTTGTACGTAGAGGCAGTCAGGAATTGAATTGGGGGGCCAATGATGGGGCTGGGAAGTTGGGGGTAATTTTTCTCTGTTTCGGAGTGAGAGGTATAATTTCGGATACCCGTAAAAATTTGAATCTTCCGAAGTCTCGTATTTAATCTGTAACCGCCTCTGTTTATTCAGATTCTATGCCTTTACTATTGAAATGTAAGAGAAGAAATAAATAGAACTGTTGGCTCTCTTCCACATTTTCATGGAAAATAGAGGTGGATGAAATTTTTTTTTTTAGTCAAATAAATGTGCAGCTCTGCTCAACATCATCACTTTCTGCTGCAAATCATAGCAGCCACTTACATTGTTTTATTGTCTAATTTTTTGCAGGACTACTCCATCTTTGCACGGTGCTACTCCAGCTGGATCACGGTAGGGAGCTTGTTATCCATATTATATTTGGAGTTTTTTTTTTCATATCTCTGAAATTCAAAGTGTGGATTTGTTTGTTCCAAGTGAAATTTTTGCTGAATTCTGTTCGCGGTTGGTTTTCGGACTTTTGCTGAATTCTGTTCGCGGTTGGTTTTCGGATTTTGTTTCGTAGGAATTATCAGAAATGTCTGGACGATTGTTGCAAGTGCATGAAGCGGTATGCAGAGACAGTGATGACGAGGTGGCCATGAATCCGCGATCTGGTGGAGAAGTGGTTGATATGAATGAGGGATCACGTGAATCTCGTATTCTTGAACTAGAAAAAAAGTTGTCAGAGCAAGTTGTTTATTGTGAGGAAGAGGCATACATGTTATATTGTGACTATGCCCAAGCTATGGGTTTTAATGTTCGTAGAGGAAAGCAGTACTATTTTATGGGAACTCGACGGATTAGATCAAAGACGTATTGTTGTTCGAAAGAAGGGGTTAAAGATGACAAAGCAGATGCCAATGGGTTGGGTTATAAAAAGGCGGAAACTCGAACAGGATGCAAAGCAACAATATCTTTCTTGTGCGATGGTAGTGGTCAATGGAAGGTCTCGAGATTTGAGAAGGAGCATAATCATGAAATGGCCCCGCCATATGTTAAGCCCTCGAAGAAATCTGGACAAGCAATTTTGGCTTCAAATGCTTATGGAAGTGGTGGTGCATTAGATTCACTGGTAAATATGTCGCTTACTCTTACTTTCATACTTAAATTTAAATTATTGTTGAAATAAATGTGTTGGAGTATAAAAATTGTTAAGAGGTACTACACTGGCACTACATTTCAAAATCCAATGAAGTGTATACGATCCATTTTGTAATAAATCTAATGCTATACATGTGGATAAGGTTCCGCTAAAACTTAAGCTACCAAGATTTAGAAAAGTGAATTTTATGAGATGCTTCCTTGGGTGTAGGACTAAAGCTCGACAATTTCTTGTAAATCAAGTGAGTATTTCGCGTTGGATATTGTTTTTTCAACCAATATTTGGAACTAACTCACTGCGACCTCTGGCAAGGATCGAAATCGTATCAAGTATTTGTCTAATTATGTTGAACATAGTTGAATCTATTATATCTTGGTATCAGTTGTTTGGTGCTCGTATATAAGAATACAAAGAAGAAAATTCTTCCAAAATATGAATCTTTTTTGTCTGCTATAGATTTGTTAAATTGTTGCCTCACTATTTAGGTTCCACTGCCAATGTCCCATCCCATGCTCGAAAGCTTATTTATCTATTGATGCTCGGTCGGGTTGTCCAAATGCTATCATTTATTTGTGATTGCATCTGATGAAGTCCCATAATGATTCAATAGTCATACATTCAAAAATTTCTTATTTCATCATTAGATGATAAAGTGCATTGGTTCGAAAAATTATGCTATAATTTATCTGAGTTATAGGAAGAACAATCATGATATTTATTGTATTTTCACTGAATCCGTGCTGTGCTATAAAGACTAACTTGCCTCAAATTTCAGATAATTTGTCTTTTCAGTTTCTTCGTCTTTCACATTTGTATGCAGAGTGAAGCCGAAAAAATCCGGGAGCTGTCCTTGCAGCTGGCGAATGTGAAGAGTCAAGCAGAAACATTTGAAAGGCAAGCGGCGACCTACAAGAGGCAACTGGATATGATTTGTGAGCATATCGAAGAGCATAATCAGTCGTTGTCGAAGAAGATTCAAACCGTTTTAAACAATGTGAAGAAGTTGGAATCCAAAGATTAGCAATCCCATTGTTTTCTGATTGTTTAGTGCATACTAACATTAGATGGATGGGATGTTTTCCTCCATAAATCGTGTTGTCCATCACCTATCTCTATATCTTGTATATAATAGTGTAATAATTACGACAGCGGCTGCTTAACATGTGACGAGACTCGTTTGAAAACGAAGCATGTAATGATATTCAAGTTATATATCCAAATAATTCTTTAGATAATTATTCATGTTTTCTAGCTCGAGAGTATTAAAAAATTCGAAAGTTTTTTAATTAATTATCAAAAGGGCCCTACAAAAAAATTAATTTGATATTTTGGTAAATTTATTATATATTTGGGGTGTTTTCTCGTCTGAATTTCCAGGTGAGGGAACAAATTTTTAAGGCGGGATAACTTTTCTTCGTTTCACGATAGAATTTTTCATTTGATTCTTTTTATTACTCGTGGGTGTGGTTGAAGCCGCTATCGTTTTTGGTGTAATGAGATCCGTGCTTGCAAGGTGTTTGTTATAGTGTCTGTATCAGTTTTTGTGTTAGTTTCATTTCAATCTCTGGTCTTTCTAAAATATATTTCTTCACAAGCCTACCGTTTTTTGCATTTCTGTTTTTTTTTTTCAAAATTTGTGACAAGTCCATTGAAGTTGTAAACCACACGTTTCACCTTTGTTAGTAATTGTTATCGTCTGCTTCACACTATGGTGCTAAATGTTTGTATAGCATGTTGGCCCTCTGCTTACTTCTGGTTTATTTATGTACTTATTACTACTTGCTCTGACTGGGTTTTGAGCTGAATCCGTTTACGGAAGATTCAAGTGCAGCTACAATATCTTCTTTTTGGTCGCGCCACTACAATCTCTACATATAGTAGTGGTCATTGGTGCTAAAATTGAAGCTGTCTGATTACTTTGTGCGAAAGGGTGTTTTCATTTATAATTTATTGATTTGCCAATGATTATTTCTGCAACAAAGTTGAAATTTTAGTTGCTATCATAACCATTTATTTGGTTATTAATTTTTTTTGAATACTTGCAGGTAGGAGACATAAAAACATATAGAAAATGTGCAAGCGACGCTAGTGCACTAGAACCATGTTCAGGGTTGCCTTGCAAGGAAAAAGAACAATATTTTCTTTCAAATGGCGAATAAACTGCTCCGAGGTTTACGCAGAGTCTCACTGCCTTCAGTTCTTAGCTTTGCCCTTCCTTTCAGGTAACTCCTTATTTTCTTTCGTTCCGGATTTGGGTTTATACATGTTCGTATGTAGCGATTATAGTAATACCAATTTGAATGAGGCGGTTAAGTTTCCTATTCAGATTTGGCTCCCCCAGACTTCCTATTCAGATTTGGCTCTACTATTTCCTTCATTTGGCAGGCAAATTCTTGTTGCTCGAGAACCCATTTTCATTCTCTCTAGGCCTTTATCACTCTTGCCTCGAAACCCAAAAAATTGTTGGCAGGTGGTTCCACTATTGCAGAGGAGAAGCTTGAGCCACGGGTCAGTGAATCTGGTCATATCACCAGAGGGAAAGCCCAAGTTTGAGACCCACGAAATTGATCCTCCAAAGAAGGAGAAATGGAAGACAAAGAAAAGGCTGAAGCTACAGAGGAAGAGAGATAAACAAATGAGAAAGGCTGCCAATAAGAGAGACCCCAGGTGGCTTGGGGTCAAAGGGAAGAAAAAGAGGCAGAGATTTTCTAATGCTGAGGAAAGGATAAAGTACAAGCTTGAAAATGTATATGCCAATCTACAAAAAGTTGTATTTACTCCCTCTTAAATATCGTTGTTGATTTCGCTTTCTAATTCACTTCCAGGCCAGAATCAAGGAAAATTTACTGATAGAAAGGCTGAAACGGTATGAAGTATCCAAAACTCAGGGTCCTGTAGTTGAACCCTGTGTATTATCTGGTGAGGAGCGATTTTATATGAAGAAGATGGCCCAAAAAAGTTCCAATTATTGTCCAGTTGGCAGAAGAGGGATCTTTGGTGGAGTTATCCTTAATATGCATCTGCACTGGAAGAAACATGAAACGGTCAAGGTCATCTGCAAACCTTGCAAGCCTGGCCAAGTACAAGAATATGCCGATGACATTGCTAGGTTAAGTGGTGGAATTCCAATCCAGATTATCGGAGATGATACCATAGTTTTTTATCGAGGAAAGAACTATGTGCAGCCAAAGGTTATGTCACCAGTTGATACATTATCGAAGAAACGGGTACGTCTCTCTGTTTAGCAGTATTCGATGAATTTGATATCATGTATAAAGACATGTATCATTTAATTATTAATATGTACGACCAATCTTTGCCATGATATGGTGGTGAGAACTGGATGGAACTTAAAGTGGTGCTAAATATTTCATGAAAGACGTTATCACAAAAGTGAATCAGTTCATCGACAGTTTGTGTCTGTCTTAGTTTGTGGTTTCTTTGCATCAGTTTCATTGTCTTAATTCTTCTTTTCCTGGTTCTTGTTCAAGAGTTGTTAGTACTCTGCTACAGACGATCATCTTTATTGAATATCACCAGTTAGCTTTTGATTTTTGCCTTTAAATTAGTTCATCTCGCGTTAACTTATTCAAGTTTGTTGAAGGCACTGGAAAAATCCAAATACGAACAATCCCTCGACTCTGTAAGACGCTTCATTGCCATAGCAGAGAAGGAGCTGGAACTATATCTCCGGCACGTTGCACTTTATGGCGATCCAAACGACAGGGATCCCAAATCAATACTAAATCAACCAAGGAGGAAAGACGAACCACATAATAAAATTTACCCGGTGAAAAATAACAACTCTGCTGCTGGAGATGGTTTAGAACGATGTTCATCATCAGTGTCTGATTTTGTTGATCAAGAACTTTCTGAAGCTGAGGATATTAACATAGACAATAACGACTCATCAGATTACGAGGATGATGATCTGCTCATCGAGGACCTGGATTCGTCTAATGAAATTTTTAGGGACCAAATTATCTATCGAGATAGAAAGTATTGAGGCGGAGTTTGTATGTCAATGTATATTGGATACAAGTGATGATCATCGTACAAATATGAAGTTGAGCTTGATATTCAATCATGAATGACTAAATGACTTCCATTTTAAAAACTTAATTGAACAGTATTGTTTTAAGGCAACTCGATAAATTCGACAGGCAGATCGGAATAGTATCCCTTACAAAAATAGTACGAATCTGCTGTATTTGATTCTCTTTGCATTTTCTCTCGATTACTTTATTCTCTTTTGCTCCGAATTGTCTTAAACGGGCTTTCACTTGGCCTTGTGCTTTACTTGTCCAGTCTTTAGGGCATCTCCAACTCAAGCAGTTCACGCTATTTTGCTGCTTGGGCTTCTCCAATGAAACTGCGCTATTTGCAAAATAGCGCAGCTCCATTCTTCTCCGATGCTCTGCGCCAAATGTGGCGCATAGTTCATTTCTTATTTTTTTAATTTTTTTTTTGTTTTTTTAATTATAAATATTTATATTAAAAATTATAAATATTTTTTATTTAATAATTTTATTATTATATTAATTTAATAATTAGAAAAATATCTATTAAATATAAAATTATAAAAATTAAAATATTTAATTATATAAAAATGAAATAAATATATTAGAGTAAGATTTGAAATAGATGGGTTGGAGATGAATATTGTATTTGATGCAGAAACTGCACTATTTTAGAGTAGAGTTGCTTTAAAATAGAGTTTTGGATTGGAGATGGCCTTAGCAGGATGATATATGAATGCATGGCGCAGCACGAAATACAGCCCTTTAGACAAGGTCTGCTCAATCATCAATTTATGCTAAACTCCGAAAATTAAGGTAGAAGATCTCACAAACTAGTGTAAAGATCTAAAAATGATTTAACTTTTTTTTTAATGAAGTTGAGATTTACATCCGTTATCATTTTGTGTGCACTGAAAAAACTATCCGGCTAACACAATAACTTGTAAATCACGTTAGTTAAGTACAGGAGAATGTTCGACTCAACTCTATGTGACAAGAGATTATATTTTCAAAAAAAAATTTATAATGTTTAAAACTATAATGCCTATATCTTATAAAAGTTTTTTTTTTTTTTTAAAGAGTATGCCAACTTGTGTTTTTTCAATGATAATTCCATTTTTATTCAAAATAAATTGATACTTATCTTAATATTTCAAATTATCCTCTAACTTTATTTCAGTAGTGCTCTATTTTTTTTTTTTGTTGGGCTCGTATTTTTGCATGATTATTGGCAACTAATTTTATTTTATTTTATTTTTTTGAAACACTGGCCATAAAAATAAAATGTTAATTTTAAAAGAAAAGTTATATAGTCAAATATCGTGGATGATGGAATTCTTGGAAAGTCAATTTTTACTTTTTAGTTGTTGGTGGTAGATAAACAATTGTTTCAAATATATTGCGTATTTTCTTGTTTGACTTATGTATTTTCTAATTGCGTGAACTATTTTTTAGAATAAATTAATTATTAAAATTGAAATTAATATATAATATAATTTTCACAAATTCAAAAGCGTAGATGAATAATAAATATTTTAGTAATTTAAAATGATATATAATTATAGTAATTATTTTTCGGGACACTCCAAAATTTATTCTCACACTCAATTTTTATGGTTTTTTGTGTGTGTAAAAATGGAGTGTGAGAATGATTTTTTTTTTTATTTTCGATAACATTTTCCTTATTCTTAACCTTAACAATATTTTACTATATATAAAACAAGAGCACCACATACTAAGACTAAGAGTATGTCTCTTGTGAGACGGTCTCATGGATCTATTTCTATAATACAGATCAAATCGACTCATATTTAAAATGAAAAGTAATTTTTTAACATAAAATATAATATTTTTTCATGAATCATGTTGAATTAAATATCTGTCTCAAAAAATTATATCGTAAAATAGTCTCACATAAGTGAGTTTTTGTGTATTAATTAAGTATAATCACAATGTAAGTTAGGATTTGCCTAAAACACTCATATTATTGCACTGTCTACGTGATTTTATTATATTATAATAATAATAATAATAAATTTTTTAATACTTTATTTTATCTCTTACTATTTCAATTAAAAAATTTAATTTTAAAAATAATATTTTTATTTTATTTTTTTACTAAACAACACGATATTTATGCTCAATCCGCTCGTATCAATAAATGTCCCATTAGCTACAAAGTCTTATTATTTAAGAATCACACGTGAAGATATCCAAATCCTTTGGTAAGGAAAATTGTGTTTACTTTACTTGTGAATTAATCATTGACCAATTAAATTTTTTCCCTTAATTATGATTGGTTGAGTTACCAACCATAAAATCACCAATAAAATCATTCCATCTATTAATTTATGGATAATTAATTAAAATCCCGATTAATATTATTATATTTGATGAAAAAGACTCTTTAGTCCCCACCACCTTCATCTCTCTCTATATAAACTGCATTAGCATACCATTCTTCTCTGCGCACACAGATTTCAGATCACTATTATTTATACCTCATCCCTCCAATTTTCCCTTTTGTATATTACTTTTCGACTGCAGCAATGACAGGAGCGGTCAACAGCGGTTCCGGCGATGGTTTGATCGTGAGTTTTGGTGAGATGTTGATAGACTTTGTTCCGACAGTCTCCGGAGTGTCTCTGGCGGATGCGCCGGGGTTTCTGAAGGCACCCGGGGGAGCCCCCGCCAACGTGGCGATCGCGGTGGCGAGGCTGGGTGGGAGAGCTGCCTTCGTTGGGAAGCTCGGAGACGACGAGTTCGGTCACATGCTCGCCGGGATCCTGACGGAGAACGGAGTGACGGCGGAGGGAGTTAGTTTCGACAAGGGAGCACGTACAGCGTTGGCCTTCGTGACCCTACGCGCCGACGGGGAGCGTGAGTTCATGTTCTATAGGAATCCCAGTGCTGATATGCTGCTAACCCCCGATGAGTTGAACCTCGACCTTATTAGATCTGTCAGTATTCACTCTGAATTATTTTTGGTGCATCTCACGCGCGCATTTTTTTTTTCATAGACCAAAATCCAAATGAATTCTCCACATGCGCAATTTTGGTCAAATTTTTTTTGTTTGATTTGATTCAAAGCTTTTACTTTTATAAAATAAAATTCACTTCATTAGTTTTGACCTCCAAATGGAAGCACGCATCTGCTATTTGTTCTGTTTCGTTAGTTTTCGACTTTTATTTGGATTGGCGTGACATTGACGATGCTAATTAATAAAAATTAAAATTTATGGATAGGCAATGAATAATGATAATTAGTAAATTAGCTGGAGGTGGACCGATGACGGGAATTTTTTTCCTTAAAACTTGCTACAACATTAAACCGGATATGATTGGAAATTAAGGGGATTAATTAACATAGAAAATTATCATCTGAAATGGGCTGATTTGTTTGAACAAAAAGATTAGTTAGATTCTGTTTAATCACGCTTAATAATACAGGGTTATTCATGTAAAGAGAGTTATAGGAGTGAGGATTCGAAAAGTTCCTGTGTGGACTATGTTGATACCACTATAAAGCGTGGATTTACTGGAAATTACGTCCATTAAACCAAATCTACCCACCTCCTGTTTTCTAGATTTATTCGTCGGGATCGAACTAATGTCTTGAAATATCATGTTCTTACATTAAAAAATTGTGGGACAAGTTGACGCTGAAGAGGTGAGTCCCACACTTGACGTATATAACACGCGGGAATCCCAGTGTGGCGTTCTAATCTAGTCGAGTTTCTTACTTAAGACTGTATAACGTACGACATGGTGCGTATATTTTTGTGTCTATTGTGTGTGAGAGAGACTAAAAGTCAAATCGTGGGTCCTCTGAGATTTTTTGACAGCCTACCTACTCCCAGCATCCACCAAACCCTTATTTGAGGTAACAGTTCAATTAACTCACTGCATAGTTTTAATGTTAGATTCGTTGTATTGAACTTATTTGAAATTATTATTTCTCATATGTATATACTATATCATAGTCTAGAGGATAGTTTAGGTGAGGAAAAAAACACAGTGAAGATGTAATACGTGTACATCGACTAGATATAGTTTTGCCAAGTTTGGTTTGTCTGATTCTTGAAGCCTATGAATGTGTTGAAATCAATTTTACATTTCGATTTATGACGGGTATCCTAATATTGATCGATCAAGTAATTCATTATTCTTAAAGTTTATTGTTTATGTACATAGGCTAAGGTGTTCCATTATGGATCAATAAGCTTAATCGTTGAGCCATGCCGATCGGCTCATCTGAAGGCAATGGAAGTGGCGAAGCAAGCCGGGGCTTTGCTCTCGTACGACCCGAATCTCCGGCTACCGCTCTGGTCCTCGGAGAAGGAGGCACGAATTCAAATAATGAGCATATGGAACAAGGCAGATGTGATCAAAGTTAGTGATGTTGAACTGGAATTCCTCACTGGCTGCGATAAGATCGACGATGAATCCGCCTTGTCTTTATGGCACGATGATTTGAAGCTTCTCTTAGTCACCCTTGGAGAAAAGGGATGCCGATACTACACCAAGGTAATTGATCTAAAGTTTTAATAATAGTTCATTTGAATATTATTTGAAGTTTAGCAGTGAAGAGTAAAAAGTTACATCATCTTAAAAATATATTTTAATATGCGAGTAATTCGGTAGGTGGTGGGATTTTTTAAGCAGAGACAATATTAAAACGAGGCGGGCGGTCAACTGATTGGTTCCCCCGTTTCTGAATGAAGCATGCATTATTCTAGAGAAAAATGCAATGGACCCGGAAAAAAAAAGGAGATTTTGTCACGTATTAAATTAAATCTTCGCAAACAGTGGGTGTGAAAAATATTTTCTGAAAAGCATGACTCATATTAAAAATCTTTGTAGACTTTTCGCGGATCAGTGGATGCATACCGTGTGAATACAGTGGACACAACTGGAGCTGGAGATTCTTTTGTGGGTGCCCTTCTGTGCAAGATTGTCGATGACCATTCCATTATCCACGTAACAATTTATAACCTTGGATGTTCTTTGTCCGATGGGATTCGACTCCCTTCTGAATCTGTCTTGTTACTGATGATATTGTTTGATTAATTATGTGTCAGGATGAAGGGAGACTGAAGGAAGTGCTCAAGTACGCTTGCGCATGTGGTGCTATAACGACCACCAAGAAGGGAGCAATTCCGGCTCTTCCTAGGCACACGGATGTCGTCAATCTTATATCAGGGGAGCTTAATTAATGACAACATACTGCAAAGACAAATTCGAATTGCTTTTCTTCTTTTTTTTTTCTTTTTTTTAAATCTTTGCAATGCGAGAATGGCACTTTCCAATCTCTCGTGTTGAGATTTTCGATTTTTCCCCCTAGTGTTGGTAGAACTGAATAATGCAACACCTATTTTCCCTAAGCGTGGATGATAATAGAGATATGCGTTATAATGTCTACATATACGTGTATGCTTTCATAAGGTTTTAGCAGGAAAAGGTACGACTACTTGCATCGAAGCTCGAAGATGTTTGAATTCAGTGCCATGCTGAAAACCACAATAATCTTCCGCTGATGAACGTTTTCTATTTAAAAAAAAAAAGAGAGAGAATCGAGTAATTGTAATAGAAATCACTTGCAGTCCGATAATTTTTTTCTGGTGCATTTGATATACCAATCCTTTCTTGCGTACTTGAAATCCAACGATTCAATTCAAGGGGGAAAGGGACAGAAATCAACTACATGGGAAAGAAAACATTCACGAAAATTTAGACCTGCCAAGTTTGGAATTATCAAGCAACAATATCAGTAAACTAACAACTGCAGTCAAACCCCCAAACGTTTAACTAGACACTTTAATTTAGTAAGCAATTTTAGTTTTGAAACTGCTAGGTGTTTCTTTCACATGTGATTATCTAGATTCAACCCAGATCAGGAACTGTGAAGAACTCTTCATCATCATCGGGGATTTCGATTCTAGGCCTCTTGTTAGGCATGTGACATTTGCCTGATCGGTGAGAAGTTGTGTAACTTGGCTGAGACATGCGCAGCTGAGGGACTTCGGCTGCAGCATGTGCCTCATGCCGTATTTGTTCACCGAACAGATTCATCTCTGTCAACCAGTCGAGATCATCAAAATCGAGGTGCTCCTTCTGCACAGATGTACGCATGCTTTAGAATAGTTTGAAAATAAGCAGAATAAAAAATTTGTCTAGGAGGTTAATAGAAGATATGTTGTAAAAAACTATTCGATACCCATTGCGATGAAAAACTTTGTTTGAAGACCAAAACTCGAATTTTTCAGAGAAAAGAAGCATGGAACAAAAAGCTATGCTACAAGACTTGATCTCGGTGAATTTTGGCAACAAGAGCCAGATATTCAAGTTCAATTTATAAAGCTCCATGATTTCCACCTTGAAACTCCCTACTTTTGCCTTCTCATCCTTGAATCTTTCTTGGAAGACAAGAATCTATGAATCAAATGAAGATATGTATACATACAGGAGCTAATATTTTACCTTGTTGGATGAACCATAATCAGAAAATTGTAGCAAGTCATCAACAGCCCAAGATGGTGGTGATGTTATGCCCAGAACCTGATGTGCCGGTATTTTTGTACCATTCTGCTGTGAATTTGATCGAGGGGGCTTCGGCTCAATCGAATTTTTCAAGTTTTCTTTGTTACAGTTGGAGCTGCTCAACGCCACACGTATTCCGGTGGCTAAAAACCTCTGGTGGTTTGCAGCAAGGGTATTAGCTGCATGAATAGGTTCATCACAGTCCTTGCAGAAGAGTGCTCTGTCCTCCACACAGAAAATGAAAGCTGCTTTCTCCTATACACGATCAATGACCACAAAACAAAGTAATCAACATAAAAATTCAAGCAAAGTCGAGGGGATCCAGTGGGGACGAGCAAGGAAATAAATTTAAGGCTCCAAACATAAAAGACGATGTAAGTTTCATTCCTCTCAAACAGGCTAAAGGATATTGCTAGAGTATGGTGATCCAAAATCCTTTTAGTCCCACTCGATGAGCTTACAAAGCAACAACTATCGTTAAACAAAAGAAGGGGAAACACGTACTTGGCAAATGTCACAGGGTGGAAGCTTGCTGGAGAGGGATTGGAGATGCAGCCTCTGGTGTTTGCTGGCAAGCTTGTTTGCCGCATGAACTTCAACATCACATTTCGCACACAGTGCCGCCTCATCTGCGCAGCATATCACGCTTGCTTCTGCCTTCTCACACACATCGCACTGAATCTTCATTTTATGATGATGATGATGATAGTCTCAATTCTTTTCACTACCAAGAATAACGTACAGCTAAAATCAGCTATCAATAATATCAGATCCCATAACCCTTATCACAAAACAATTATCTTGGTTTTTTTTCAAGATTCAAGAAATACACCACAAAATCAAATTTTGGCATGAAGGGTCCTTGTCAAAATACGCGATTTGTTGAATAAAATATCTGAGCCGAACACTTGATTGTAATTCGAATGAACCAGGACAAATGTCTTTATGAATGAAAAATGAGGCCAATAATGTAAGAAAACGAGACGAAAAGCACAGCAGTTGGAAGAACAAAGAAGAATCTGCCAAGGACCAGAGAGAGAAGTGGCTGGCGGACGATTTGAGAATCAAATGCTTGGCCACAATTAAGACAACACATAATCTGTGGACTCAACCACATGTGCGTTGCCCGTGACTCGCGAGGAATTAATTATGAAGGCCGTATATATATTATCCTGTGACTGGTAACTCGTTACCTACCAACATATAATTTTTTTATCTTATTTTTTTTTAAAAAAAACCCACAGCCTCATATTTTATTTGATAGATTGAATTATGAATAGTACCAATCCTCTGCCCTCTGGTTGGCCGGGGAGGTGTAGTACTCCCACCGCAAGGTCGAAGCACCCTGGTTGGCCAAAATAATGCATTTAATTAAAGAAACATTTTTTATACAGACATGTAAAATAATTAGCATGAGTTGACAAGTGAATCAAATGTTTGGTTTTTCTAGCTTTTTAATGGTTACTCCACGGTGGCATTGTTAGCTTTTGAAAATACTGTTCTTCAGTTAAATCAAAATTTATTAAAGAAACAAATACACACGTGAAGGTATTAACTTGTTTTCTTTTGTCACCCTTGAATCCTAATCTTTGGAAGGACTGCTTTCTTATCCAAGCTTAGAGTATCAGAAATCTCAATACAAATAGGTCGAAACTCGATGCCTTCAACAATTAAGCCGGACTTGGACGTCGTCTTCTCGAACAACCGTGCCTCAACCTCTCCTTGTTCGGCATCGGCCAAGTAGAAGTTTCCCATTTCTACCTCCACCCATCCATCATCTCTGGTGACGGCCTTATCTCCGTGTCTATTCTCCGTCGTATGAAGGTGAACAACTCTCGCTCTTTTATCGGCATCTTCTTCCGAGTTATCACACACAAATCTGATTGTTGTGTTGCCTACATTAAGCCCCCTAGACCACTTTCGTAATCCAAACACTAGATATGCTGCATAAAAAGTTCTTGGAGACAACATTTTTATGTCGATTTTGCATTGGATTTCAATACACCAAACATCATTTAGCTCTGCTATCTCAGAGAATCTGCAAACACTCGGAAGAAAAAGAAAAAGAGAGGGAGATATTCCTCATATCTGAATATCCCCCAAAAAATATTCAGTCAAAATTTGAAATAATGGGTTAATATGATGATGGACCTTGAATCTGCGTGTGGTCTCCACTCCCATTTTATTGGGTTATCGCCCCCTGCAATATAAAGACGTCTTGCTCCAAGCATATAACATATCTTTCTATTCCTTCCATCCAGGAAAAATCCCTGTCAGGTTATCAAATTGCATCAGTAAAAGCACTGTTATACAAAAATATATTAAACATGGAATTCGTTAAATAGGCTGAACTTGCCCAATGAGCCGATGACGATGCTATTTCTTGATAATCCGGCATTACAAACTTCTCCCAATCTACTGCAAATGATTCATTGATCTGAGAACTAGTAAACCTTGAAAAGTTTCCTCCTCCCCTTCCTCTTCTATTTCTCGAAACCGTGTTTGGAAGAAATTTAACCTCGGTGTACACTGGCCGAAACTCAATGCCATCAATGATCGGGTCAGTCTTCATCCGAAGCATCGTATCACGCAACCGTGCCTTCACCTCTCCTTCATATCCGTTTTGAAAATGAAGTTTCCAATATCCACCTCCATCCATCCATCCGTTCTGTGTACCGCAACCTTTCCATTAGTTTCCTTCGTTGGTTGAAGGTGAACCACCGTAGGTCGAACTTCTTCTCGCTCAACTTGTTTGCCTCGTTCATCCTCTACAAATTTAACCTCTGCATTAGCTACCTCTAGGCCCTGAGCCCCCTCAACTAATTTAAACACCAGAAAAGCCGCGTAAGTAGTTACTGGAGACAGAAATCTTGTTTTGATATTGCCTATAATATCAAACCACCATACTGACTTCAGCTCTGCAACCTCGGAATCTGCAAACATATATACATACACAAAAAAGAAATGAAAAATTCAGTTTTTGCTTGTGTAACGATGATAGAGGATAGTCAAAGACATATGATGGACCTGGAATAAGCATGAGATGTCCAGTTCCAGTAACTTGAGTCATTTCCCCATTCAATTTGAAGTTCCTTTGCTCCAGCCACCGACATTTCTTCGAATTCTCGTCTTGGAAATCGTTCTGTCAATAGTCAGATGAGCCAGTTCAATACCAAAGTGCCTCCAACTTGTTCCGATGAAACACAAACTTTTATCAAAATTGGATAATATGGACGCATACAGATTCTATAGCCAACTTGTTGTTTTCGTTTCTCGCCACTATCGTATACAAAAACAAGAGAAAACTTTACGTATACCATTAATCAGTGTTTATTTCTCTTCTAACGTATGTACCATCCCATAATGTGCTGACGTTAGAGTTACTCAACATGGAGTACTAGGAAATCCCACAAGTTCTATTATGCCAAATGATGATTTTTTAACCTGTGGAGGACTTGAGCTAAAACTCGGACTCGATGATTGGGAACTGCTGTTGCTTTGGGTATCTGCGGAACACCGCTCCTACCAATCTTTCCCAGTTGTCGCAGTTCTGGGACATCTTTCTTTGAGAGCTTCAGCTCTGGAAAACTGATTGTATATCAGATTTCCTACATCTTGTTTGGAATATCTTGGTCGGAAAAAAGTCTTCGGTAGACAAAGAACCCGTTTACTCTTGATGCTGTCAACTGACCCTGTTACATTACATAACAATTTCATATTTTTATCAGCACAAACAATGGAGTATCTGACAGTGCCACTTGCGTCCAATATTTTTGTCCGAAAGATGCTAAAAAGATGGGAAGGAATTTTTACAAACCAATGCCACTCTCTTTACTTTTAGCCTTCTCTTCGTTTTCCGACTTCTTGAAATATTGATCAAATAATAGTACGGCCTATTATTAATTAGATGAATTAAGTGTTCTAGAAAATCGAAAAAAATCTTATATTAACTAATTTTTTATGGAGTTTTATTTGAAACTACAATTATAGCTTCAATATATAACATTATTGATGATTTTTTTTCCAAAATAAATTTTCTTTTTATATATTTAATTTAATTTAATTTTTATTTTTAAATTCAATTACTTTTTAATTTATATTTTAAAATTTTTAAATAATTTATCAATCTTGATAAAAAAAATTCATTAATTTAAAAATAACGAAAAATGTAATTAATAAATATTCCAAGGCTTTGATAAACAGAGAGAGACTCTTTTAGGGGCGAAAGAGAAATCGTCACTCTGAACCTCAAACTAGGTATAATCAATTTCCCTTCTGAATCTCGGCTACTATCGTTCTTTCCTCTTCGGTGATAAAGTTTCCATTTTTTATAGTATTTTGTGTCCTGTAGAGCCTTTGAAGGTGTTATTTTTCTCCTTGTATAAAGCATACCGGATTGTGATATTTAGGTTTTTCCATATTTCGCATTTGCTGGTATTTTGTGCGGGTAAATTTGCTCTATTGCGTTGTATCTGCCGGCGTTGGTGGGTTTCTACGAAGATTCTTGAGATTGTATTGGTTTATTAGTTGACGAGCTTATTGGTCGAACAATTTTGGGCCGCTTTATTCTGAGTATACTTAATTTATCGGAAGTTAAAGTCTTTAGTTGATAGATTGAGTCTATTGGGATGGGGAAGCCATTGTTTTATGAGATTTGGGATAAGCCAGCTACAAGTTGCGTAATAGGGATATGTAGTTTGATTTGGTTCTATATTCAGAAGAAGAATATCGGGTATTCACATGTTGGTTTGAGTTATGAAACTGCGTTAGACAGTCATCATTGGAGGATAATAACTTCTGCATTTTCACATATTAGCATCCTTCATCTTGTTTTCAATATGAGCGCACTTTGGAGCTTGGGGATTATTGAAAAATTAGGAGACATCGGTCTTGGGGTAGAATATTATCTACACTATTCGTTGCTGTTGGTTGTTCTCTCTGGATTGCTGGTTCTTGGGATCTACCATGTCTTGATTCAGAAGTTCAAGCTGGACTATTTTAGGAGAGTAACTGCTGTTGGGTACTCTTGTGTTGTTTTTGGGTGGATGACTATTTTGTCTGCAAAGCAACCCTCTTCGAAGTTGGAACTTTTTGGGTTTCTGTCACTTCCTATCAGTTTTGCGCCATTTGAGTCGCTTATTTTCACATCTATAATTGTCCCGCAAGCTAGTTTTATTGGCCATTTATCAGGAATCATTGTTGGGTACTCGATCGCCTGGGGTTTGATACACGGGATGAATAATTATTGGGCAATATCTATGTTTGGATGGGTTGTTCTTGTATTTGTTTATAGTTTGAAGAAGTCTGGTACATATGATTTCAACTTTCTTGTGATTGAATCAGTAACAGATCCGTCATTGCCATCTGTGCGATTTCTTGCTTCTGGAAATGGTAGAACCTTGCAGATGAGCTCGTCGCCTGATGTTGGTGCCAATCTTGTGTAGCTTATGCAACGAATTTCACATGATATTATGCAGCTAAGATTGATTCCTCATGAAATACAATAGTGCCAATAATCTTTGCTTTGATATATATCAATTCAACAATGATTAATGGAAAACAGGTCATTTTCTCATGGCATCTTTTCATTTCTGAGACAATATTTATGTTTCACATAAAATGATTTTCTTTCTTCTACTAGTTAGAAAATGACTTTGGCGAGAGGAAAATAAGGTGAGGACTCATTTGTAATTTATATTTTTTTCCCAGTTAAATGTGGTTCGAGGGAAAATAAGGGTCTTTGAGCACGAGCAAATATATATTCATACGTATACTTATTATTTGGTATAACGCCATTGGTTGAATGACAAATGGATTGACTATAGTTATGCATACACCAACATATAATTTTTGTTGTTGATGGCATTAGTACCTCCTGAACTTTTCGAGGTTGAATTTTTGCATAGCTCGGTCACTATGATCTTTGCATGAGTGTAGGCTTCCAAGTTTGTAGTATATTGTGGTGGATTATCTAATCTCTTTTAGATCATAATCAAGTCATAAAATGTACACGTTTGATATGAATGTCGATGAAAACTTGCTCAAATATATATCCAATAATTAACATTTATTCTTACATATGATGTCCGTGATTTTCTTATACCGCAGTTTACCATATGTTTTTCAACTTTTGCTCATTACTCTGACATTGTTATAACCTTCATAGTTTGAACCTACTGTTCCAAATATATTTACTCTTACATATGATGTGCATGATTTTTTTTTATGAATCTCGTACCAGAACGAATAGAGTACTGATAAATAAGCTTAAGGCATTTTAGACTAATAACGTGCAGTCTTGAGGATTTCAAAGGTGATTTGAAGGTAGATACCACGTTAAGAACTGTTGCCGATTCTATAATAAAATTAATTTTTTAAAATTGTGTAACATAATAAATGTGACGACTTTGACTGGGGCACAGAGGCAACCATATAGGATGTGAATAAAGTTGATTCGAATGTATTGTAATCCAACAATATTCCTTCCCATTATTCCCACAACTCTTTGGGAGTTGAATCCATGAACTTGGTCATTATATCAATTTTAGTTCCAATTCGATCATTATACTGCGACTAGGTGACCAAAAACGTTGATCGTGCAAATTGTTCTCCAAAGAAGCAAGGTTGTTTCTATTGACATATGAAAGAATTCCGAATCAGAGTAATCAAGGTAAAGCTGGCGTCAAATGCTAAAGGAATGAACTTTTAACAACACGGTAGTGCATTTCTTTATCATATACAGCAACAAATACGAAAAAGGAAGAAGAAAGCACGAAAGAGGACCAAACAGCACCGAGGACCATACAGCTCAAATGCTTCATTGAATTGCAACGAAATTCACCCTGTGTTTAATGAAAAATCCAATCTGCAACTGCCAAAATAATTAGCCATTGTTAATTTACCAAATAAAATATACTGACACATCAAGATGACTTCAAATCTTTAGCATGCATAAAAATAGTTTACAAGTTAGTTGACATTTTGATGTCAGAATCTATACTTGCAAAAATAGCATCAACAGAAGAGTTTATGTAGCATCAGCTTCATGGATGGCATATACATCAAAACACTGATAGATTAGAGGACAATGGCCAAGATGAAATAGCAGTAGTTATTTTGAAGGTCGTGGTAGAAAAAGGAATGCCTTTTCAATATTCAAATCCAAAAAACCGACATCATTGCTACAGCGATAAGAAGTCATTCGGGTACTATTCATTATCACTCCACTCCACTCCAAAATTGTTTCTCAATATGAAATATAATGTTTTATCAAGGGCTTCCTGTAGACCTGATTTGCTGGCGCCAAAAATGAAAAACACATTGACAGTTTGAGACACATTTTACCAGGATTCAAATATTATACAACATCATTTGGTTAAAAAGGAACAATGGTCAGTATTTATCCTGGTACGGATCTAGACAACAATAGCCCATCAAAAACATATGAAAACAAGGGAAACTCATCCAAAAAGGACTAACGCCGTGAAACATGTCACCGTGATCAAAATTTTACAAGGGTAATCACCAAACACAGATTTAGAAGTATACGACCTATGACAGTAATTTAAGTGAGAGATTGAAGATTTGTACCTATTGGTTCTTAAGATCTTCATTATTTTTGTCATGATCAATGACCCCACTGACATACGATGCAATTGAATTGGAATCACTCCCTTGACCACTAGAATTCAGAAGTTGTGAAAATCCCTGCCCAACTGATTTCCAGAAACTGGTAGGCAGAGATGACTGCAAATTTCCAGCGCTTTCTTCAGAAGGCAGTTCAACTGACCTGGCTGATGCAGTATTCAGCTCAGAGAATCTTACAGCTCCTAATATTCGCTCTGGGAGCTCTGATTCAGTTTGACCTTCAATAAGGAAAGCTAAATCAACTGTAAGGGTGGTCAAGTACCCAAATGCTAGATGAACAATTGCATTTGCAACCATTGAAGACCCAATATCAATGTCAACTTCCATGAAGTTCTCTCCAGTACTATACATGCAAGTAAGAGCCCGACCAATAATGCAGATAGCCTGCTCACCAACAGCTTTTCTGACAATCCAAGGGCCTTGGACAATATTTGCTATCAATTTTAATCTTGAATTTCTAAATACATCATCACCGTTAATGAATCGGGTAATTAGTGAGTCTTCTGGTCTAGGCTCACTGTCCACAAAATATGCAACAGCACTATAGTTGTCTTTACTCGGAACTTGTAAGTTGAAAGCCCAAACAAAAGGCTTGCTACCCTTTGAAAACTCCACATCAAGAATTCTTCTAACACGATTTTTGGGATTTCTTAACAGCTCAGTAACTTTTGCCGTTCCTTTGATCCAGTCAAAACCTATAGGCTTCAGCAAATAATCCCCACCAGGGATCTTAGCCTTCGTCTTCAGGTATTCTGGTCCTCTAACCAAGAAAATATCTCCAGGAGGAGAAGCCCAGCCATTAGAACAGTTATCTGGCTCGAGAAGAGGGATATCACCTTCTGATTTAACTCTCTCAATCCATTCCTGATCCTGGTTCTTTTCAGAATAGCCCATGCTAAGATAAAATTACCTTTCAGGAAATTGTTATGGAGGGAGAAATCGAAAAGTGGTAGCTAGGAAAAAAATGCAGGAATATAAATTTTCAAGGACATCAATCCAAAAACAAACGTGCATACCATGAACCAAAAATAGGGGAAAATAGAGAATCAAAACTTTTCACAAATTCACGCACCATTATAATAAAATTCAAGCCTAATTATCACTTGAACTTGACAGTGATTGCACGATCCTTATAGGCATTCATTATAACCTGTTCACTCTCAACCTGAAAATACAAACAGCATACAAAAAAATGGGACAAGAAATAAATTTTAACTGAACTTTCAATCCGCTTCTTTAGTTAGGCCATCCCTAACTGAAGGGACGCTAGTCGAACAGACACTATATTTCAGGGAGGGTGAAAACATACCAAAAAATTCAATCATTCACATACACGATTCAAGCACAACACCTGAACCCCAGGAAAGCAAAAATAACATGACACAAACCCATAAATGATCTGCGTGGGAAAATTGGCAAAAATTCACAGGCCCAAACAGCGAAATTGCAAAGAATATAATTAATCACGTAAACAATTACACTATAAAAAAAATACAGGGACGGAGACCGACTTGCGAGACTAAACCTTGATCCAGCTGGGAAAAAACTGATTTTCGAGATTAGGGTGCCGATCACTGAAATCAAATAGCCACGTCGGGATCGATGTAGGGACCGAAAAATTCTTGGTTTGATTCTTGCGTGAGATTGCAATATGTTAGGCGGTGCTTCTTAATTTCTTTGAATTATCAAACATAAGTTGACATCATCACGCAAAGTTGATCACACATTCAGACTTTTACCCAGCAAACACGATATGCATACACATACAAGACCTAATATTAGAAAGAAATAAAGTTGGAATAAAATTAATTTTAGAATAACATAATTATAATTAAAATAATAATTACTCAAAAATGTTGTTTATCATTTTTATTATTATTATTAAAAACTAATAAAATTATAAAATGAGAATTATCATTTTTATTCCAGTGTCCTACCAATCATAAGGTAAAGAATGAAGGAGTATTTTATTTTATTTTAATTTAATTTGTAAATAATAAATTGAATCAAATTACAATATTTTCATTATTTTATCTAATCTAATCTAATACTATTATAAATATATGACTTTGAATTGTGAGCTTGCTATTTTACCCTTTCATTTATTTTATATATGAGTTTGAATTGTGAGCTTACTATTTTACCCTTTCATTTATTTTACAATTTCTCATGTTCATGAGGTTCTTTAGGTCATTTTCAAAGTTAATTTAATGTGAACATTAATAGTGTACTTAATTCCATCAAGATAATTATTAATTTGATTTTACTTTTGAATTTCATTATTGTGAGCTTACTATTTTACCCTCTCATTTATTTTACAATTTCTTATGTTCATGAGGTTCTTTAGGTCATTTTCTAAGTTAATTTAATGTGAACATTAATAGTGTACTTAATTTCATCAAGATAATTAATAATTTGATTTTACTTTTGAATTTCATTATTGTGAGCTTATTATTTTACCCTCTCATTTATTTTACAATTTCTTATGTTCATGAGGTTCTTTAGGTCATTTTTTAAGTTAATTTAATGTGAACATTAATAGTGTACTTAATTCCATCAAGATAATTATTAATTTGATTTTACTTTTGAATTTCATTATTGTGAGCTTACTATTTTACCATCTCATTTATTTTACAATTTTTTATGTTCATGAGGTTCTTTAAGTCATTTTCTAAGTTAATTTAATATGAACATTAATAGTGTACTTAATTCCATCAAATAATTATTAATTTGATTTTACTTTTGAATTTCATTTAGTTTACATGTTACATATTTAAAAAAATTGCTAATATTACTATTTGAATTTCATTTAGTTTACATGATACATATTTAAACATTAAATTATTTTCTACGTTAGTTATTTAAACATTGACATCAAATTCATAGAAAATTACTATAACAATGTTATAAATTAAAAAATTGTTAATATTCCGAATATTAAGTTAATATTGGGAATACGAATGGAGAAGAGTGAGACTGAAAAAAATTAAATTATTAATAAATATTAAGATCATATAAAACATCTTTTTCTCATTTAAAATAGAGATATTTTTAGACTATTTATGTATCAACATAGATATATGATTGATATAAAATGTTTGTATGTAAGTGATTTCAATGCAAATATTTAAGCATTTAGTCAATTTCGATATATGATGCTAAAAAAATATCCCTAAATAATATATTATCTATTAATAATAATATCTATTAAATATATGACTTTCATTTGTGAGCTTACTATTTTACTTTTTTTTTTACAATTCGTCTATTCATGATATTATTTAAGTCATTTTTTATGTTAGTTTAAAAAAGTCATTAAAGGTGTACTTACCTCAATCAAACTATTTATTCTTTTAATTACTTAAATTTATACATTGCAGTCAAATTCATGAAAATCTCTACCATATTAATGATAGATAATAATGGGATGACAAAGGGAGATGAGACGGATGAAATAAAAATAAAGTATTAATAAATATTAAGTTCATATAAAACTTCTTTCTCCCATTTAGAATTTAGAATAGAGATATTTTCAGACTATTTGTGTCAACTGAGATACGTGATTGAGAGAAATGTTTGAATGTAACTGATTTCAAACACTGTTTTTAAGTTATTTGGCCAATTTTTTATATATGCTGCTAAATAAATATTACTAAATAATATGCTTCATTTGATCATTTAGTGTTCTTGCAATGAGATGAGTTTTTTTACCCTAACTGTTAACATGTTTTATTGTTATATGTTATTTGTGTTGATTATGTTGTATGGATGTCATATAAAATGTCAATATTTCTCAAAGAATAAAATCGTTTTTCAAAAAGAAAAAAATTGTTCATCCAGAAAAAGAAATACATGAAAAACAAAGTGTACATGATTCTTATTCTATTTATAATGGTATGAGAAAAATTTTAAAGTTTTGTGGACACAATAGATCAATTTTGTGAATTTTTAGTAAATTGAGACATTGAGCCAGTTGCACTTTATTTCCTCCAATATTATCTTGATATCTCATATGCATATCTTAATTACATTATTCGTGTCTCTTCTCAAAACTTTTAAAATGCAGTAATTAATTTTGTATATCGTTCCACAAGATATAAAATATTATAAACAAAATGTAAATTCGATAAAAGAAAATTTATTTTGTTTCAATGAATAATATAATATTATGTTCTAGACACAACAAATGATATTGAAATTACATTATTTTCATGATATGATGAACGCAATCATTGTTCCAAAGCTTCTAAAAAAAGTGACTAATGGGATGACTTTCTTGAATTGCGTTAAATTAAACGAGGACACAGTTCTAATATATAGTAATTTGATAGATTTTCAAGTATTATTTCTCACAGTGATTGAGAAATAATTGTTAAAAATTTATTAACCTTATAGCTATATGTTAATAACATTGATACTGAATATATAAAATTGATATTACAAATATCACGATGTTTGAAAAAATTATAACATTATTCATTGGTTATGTTATTGAAGGATATATAGGTTATACATACTTTTACTTACAAGTAAAAACCTATCACGACTAAAAATTTTTTTCTTAGGAGTTACAGTTGATGATTGTCATAAACTGAAAAATCATTCAACAAGAAAAAAACAAACAGTCGAAATATAAGATTACCGGATAAAAACAATGTAGAAAATCGAAAAAATGTCGTGATAGGGAAGCAAACTACAAGCATGTCAAATCTTAGATTATGATTCTAAATAAGATAATAAGTATTAAAGATGATCATATACTTGTTGAGTATACCAAAATGGTTATACGCATATTATAAAAACTATGACAAAGAGTTGTTGAGTTGTCAAAACCAACCAAGAAGCATATTAAAAAATGTGTCATGTGGATAAGATAACTTTTCCGATTCATATACCGTCTATGATCATGATTTTTATTTTTTTGTTTGATTTATTTTAATTGATAAATGCTACTAGCCATATTTTAATTCATTTAAATATTATCAAAATTTCATTCATATATTTTCACCAGTTTTGTTGATCACGTGCAACGCACGTGCACTTTTCTAGTATTTTTAAAAAGCTATTTACTTCTCTAATTTTTGGCTTAAATGAAGTCAAGCCAACCCGAATTGAATTTTGGGTGGAGTGGGACGGATCCTTGGCTAGACGAGTATTGAAATTGGCCAAAACCCATCCTTGGTTGGTCATCCTAAATATATATTTTTGTCACGTCGTATGTCAAATCCTCAATAAAAACAAAAAAACACCAAATCCATGAAGAATCTACTCCCAAACCACAAAATGCCTCACCATTCTCACGTGAATTTAAAGAGTCCGAATCCTATAATACCGTTTCACTACATTACTCGACATGAATTGCTGCAAAACAGTGGCACAAAACAAATGGAGACAAGAACATTGCAAATAAAAGATGGGATTCTGTTGCAGCATCCTTATCTAGTACTATTTGTGTTAGCTTTAAGCTTTATGGTTATGGACCCGTTGGGACTGAGTCCGGTCGGTGGGAAAAACTTCAGGCCCGTAAAGAATGACATCGCACATTACCACCAAGTCATGGAGAGTTGGCCAGGGGATAACCGGAGCCGGCTTGGACTAGGGAGATTGGAGTTTAAGGACGACGTTTTTGGGCCCGAATCATTGGAATTTGATTCTCGGGGTCGTGGTCCATATACTGGACTAGCTGATGGTCGTGTGGTCAGGTGGATGGGGGAAGATGCTGGGTGGGAAACATTTGCACTAGTTACACCTAATTGGTAAGCTCATTTTTGGGGAACAGTGTATCAAATATAAGCACAAAAAGCATGGACAATTAAGTAACCATTTTTATGCAACCACGCCGCAGGTCTGAGAAACTGTGTGCAAAAGGTGTCGATTCAACAACAGCGAAGCAATGGAAGTTCGAGTCAGATTGTGGGCGTCCCCTTGGCCTGAGGTTCGACACCAAAAGCGGAAACCTGTATATTGCAGATGCTTATTATGGACTACTTGTGGTAGGTCCCGAAGGAGGCCTGGCCACGCCTTTGGCGACTCAAGTCAATGATGGCACACCTATTCTTTTTGCAAACGACCTTGATATTCATAGCAATGGATCCATCTTCTTCACAGATACTAGCAAGAAGTACAATAGAGTGTAAGTTCATGTAAATGGAACCGTTCGATCATTTACATATTCCATGTACAATTTATAAGATGTTTGAATTATATATATGACCCTAAAGTTCACCACTTGGACGGATTTGGTACCTCAAGTTTCACGAGTAACAAAATCTTGAAGCAGGAACCATTTCTTCATCTTGTTGGAAGGGGAAGCAAGTGGGAGACTTCTTAGATATGACCCTCCGACAAAAACAACACATGTTGTATTGGAAGGATTAGCATTTCCTAATGGAGTCCAATTCTCAAAAGACCAATCTTTTCTACTCTACACGGAGACTACAAATTGCAGGCAAGCACAGTACTTTGTATAATCAAGTTCTTTGTTTTTATGATATATGTGTGGCCTTGTACATAAACATGTTGTGATCTGATTTCTAACCATGTTACAGGATCATGAAATACTTCTTAAAGGGTCCGAAAACGGGCACGACACAACTCGTTGCGAATCTACCAGGATTCCCTGATAACGTGAGAATAAACGATAAAAACGAGTTCTGGGTGGCCATAGATTGCTGCAGGACTCGTGCACAAGAGATTCTCGTCCACAACCCATGGCTGAGAAGTGTGTACTTTCGGCTACCGATCCCAATGAGATATCTGGCTAGAATGGCAGGAATGAGAATGTATACTGTGATATCAAAGTTGAATGATGAAGGGGACGTTCTGGATGTTCTTGAAGACAAGAAAGGTGCGGTGATGAAGTTGGTGAGCGAAGTGAAAGAGGTAAATGGGAAGTTGTGGATTGGAACTGTGGCTCACAACCATATTACAACTCTTCCTTACCCTCTACAAATTTAGTTATACGTATGAATTTGATCCAAGATTGCAGGGGCGGAGTTCTGGCTCCGCCCGGGCTAGAATTTTAAACTCTAGAATTTTTTAATATTTTAAATTGATATATCCGTGCTAATATCATATTATTCTAAAATTATACAAAATTTACCTATAAATTTTTTTAAAAAAATTGGATCACCCGGGCTTTTTAGCCCGGATACTAAGCCCACATAGCTCCGCCCCTGCAAGATTGGTGACCATTACTAGAGAAAATATGGCATTGTATGATCTGTTTATTCTGTCAATCTTACTTTATAATTTGTTCTTTGATTTTCATATCATTAGATTATTAATTTATTTTTTTATTATGTTATAAATTACAATGTGACAATAACTGGTTTTTATATAATGATTTTAATGAAACTCTTATTAAAATTATCTAATGATTGATTTTATTTGATCAGCACATATAGTATTTTTCTTATCATCCTCCAGTAAAATTGTGGAGTAAACAAGCGTTATAATAAATATATATATTAAAATTTTAAAATAAGAAAATAACAGAAATGCATTAGAAAACTAAAAAAGAAATCATATCCAGAAAATCTAAAAAAAATTCATTCTACTATATTTTTCATATGACAAACCCAAAAACATAAATATATAAAATTTTGTGCCTAAATACATTTAAGTAAGGAGAAACAGGTACAAAATCTATATTTATATAAATATATGAACGTGAATTGTGAATTTACATAATGTCCTTACATTCATTTAATAATAATCATTAATACATGTTTATATATGAATGTGAATTGTGAATTTACATCAATCTCCTTACATTCATTTAATAATAATAATTAATATATGTTTAGTTTTTTTTTATTTTTTTGTGAATTTACACACTCCATTTTTAATTTTTTTTGGTTTCCATGTTTTTCATCTATTAATTAATGAAATTTAAATTGAAGATAAATGAATTTTAGTCTTTTTCAATCTATTAATTAATGTAATTTTTTTATTTTTTGTGAATTTACACACTCCATTTTTAATTTTTTTTTGGTTTCCATGTTTTTCATCTATTAATTAATGAAATTTAAAATAAATTGAAGAGAAATGAATTTTAGTCTTTTCCAATCTATTAATTAATGTGAATTTACACACTCTATTTTTAATTTTTTTAATTTTTTTGTGAATTTACACACTCTATTTTTTTTTGGTTTCCATGTTTTTCATATATTATTTAATGAAATTTAAAATAAATTGAACAGAAATGAATTTTAGTCTTTTCCAATCTATTAATTAATGTGAATTTACACACTCCATTTTTATTTTTATTTTGTTTTCCATGTTTTTCATCTATTAATTAATTAATAAAATTTAAAATAAATTGACGAGAAATAAATTTTAGTATTTTTCATTCTATTAATTAATGAAATTTAAAATAAACTGAAGATGAATGAAATTTAGCATTATTTTTTGTTGTAATGAAATTTGCACTCTATTTTTTAAATTTTACGATATAATTGATACGATATAGCTAATACGAAAGTCACAACTAACAAGTTAAATTCGATTAAAGAAAATCTATATATATCTATATCTATATATGAATGTGAATTTACATAAATATCCTTACCTTCATTTAATAATAATAATAATTAATACATGTTTATTTATTTTTTATTTTTGTGAATTTACACACTCCATTTTTTATTTTTATTTTTTGGTTTTCCATGTTTTTCATCTATTAATTAATGAAATTTAAAATAAATTGAAGAGAAATGAATTTTAGTCTTTTTCAATCTATTAATTAATGTGAATTTACACACTCCATTTTTAATTATTTTTTTTTGTTTTCTATGTTTTTCATCTATTAATTAATGAAATTTAAAATAAATTGAATAGAAATGAATTTTAGTATTTTTCAATCTATTAATTAATGGAATTTAAAATAAACTGAAGATGAATGAAATTTAGCCTTACTTTTTTTGTAATGAAATTCGCACTCTATTTTTAAAATTTTACGATAGAACTGATACGATATAGCTAATACGAAAGTCACGACTAACGAGTTGAATTCGATTAAAGAAAATCTATATCTATATCTATATATGAATGTGAATTGTGAATTTACATAAATGTCCTTGCCTTCATTTAATAATAATAATTAATACATGTTTATTTTTTTGTTGAATTTACACACTCTATTTTTAATTTTTTTTGTTTTCCATGTTTTTAATCTATTAATTAATGAAATTTAAAATAAATTGACGAGAAATGAATTTTAGTCTTTTCCAATATATTCACGTAGGAAGTAAACAGAAAAGAAATGACTGAAAGTTCCTGCCAACGAAGCAGTCTTACCATCTTGCAAGTGTACTTCTTGTTCTGTTGTTTGCAAATGAAGTTTGAGTTCACTGTTATCAGCAGTAAGACCATTTGTATCTCTCTGTTGGTTAAAAAGAAAAGGATGAAGTCCGCATAAAGCTGCCTCAATCTTGGTTCAATGTAGCTAAAAGATATGGAAGTAGTTCGGAAAGCAGAAATAGATAATTATGTCAGAACTGCCCCATAAACAATGCCATTTTGTTAGCTTAGCAAAGCCAAGTCATGTTCACCCTGTTTCTTGAAGAAAATAAAATGCCTACATACCACATGGGTGGACAATGTTAAAGTCAAATACACAGGGATGGGGTCCGTAATTTCTCAGCTTGCACCGAACTCCCAAAAAGTTGAGAACCTCAATTCAATCGCGAAAACTAGCAAAGAAACACAAAAAATTCTTCATTTTACTAGGTTTCTGTGTTCATCATTTGCACTTCATTTTATTCAACTAATTCTTCTTTACCTTCCCCTAAAGACCCTGAGGCACGTTATACTTGTAAGTCTTTTGGAAGGTATGCATGATTTTCTTTAGTTCTTTTGTCAAAGTATGGAATTGGATGGAGGGCAAGTGTTGTTTATGGCATCCATCCAACAATAATAATTATTATCACTACAAGTAAAGGTTTACAAGAACCTGCAACAAGGTCAACTGTGCAGATAAGGAAGTAGCTTCCGTTTGCAAGGTTTGGACTTTCCTTTCAAGCTCGGATATATACCTCATTTTCCGTTCCTTTGACCTTGCTGCGGACTGCCTATTTGCCCAAATCATGTTCAAGATGTGCAACATACATATGAGAAATATAAAAAGTTAATGATGTGCCCTCTCTCTCGACAATAATCTAAACAGGAATAAGACAAGCTAAATGTTCAGAGAAATTTTAGTAAAAGCAGCAAGAGAATAAAATACGGTTATAAAGAGGTTGAAGGAAATAATATATTCACCCTCTTCATTAGTTGAAGGATACATCAATATATACACCTATAGAATTCTAAAATAGATAGCTATCCTAATTGAGAGGATTACAAGAATATACGGAGGATAATCTAATTTAGCTAACTATCCTAAAAGAGAAGATTACAATAAAATCATACTAATTAACAAAGATTGAATAAGATATGTTAGCCTAATAGGCCCCCTCAAGTTGGTGCTCCAATGGTGACACCAATCTTGAATGAAAGATCCTTGAGCCGATAGCGAGAAAGTGGCTTGGTTAGTGCATCGGCCAGCTGATCAGCAGAGGAAACATGAGATACTCTGAGATTTCCATTCTGCACGAGTTCTCGAACAAAATGATAGTCCAAAGCAATGTGCTTCATGCGAGAATGAAATACCGGGTTTGCACATAAGTACGTTGCACCAATGTTGTCACTGTAAAGCGTCGGTGGAGAACTGACAGAGACACCAAGTTCATCAAGGAGAGAACGAATCCACCGATGCAATGGCCCTATATTCAGCTTCTGTGGAAGAGCGAGCAACCGATCGTTGTTTCTTAGAACTCCAAGAGATTGGATTAGGACCAAGAAAAACAACATAGGCACCTGTAAATGTACGATCATCTGGATTACCTGCCCAATCGGCATCACAGAAAGCGTGAAGTGACAATGAGGCATGGCATTGCAAGCGAATGCCATAAGTTCTTGTACCATTTAGATAGCGAAGAAGACGCTTAACCGCACCCCAGTGAGTGGCTGTGGGAGCATGCATAAACTGAGATAGCTTGTTGACAGCAAATGCAATGTCAGGACGGCTGATGAGCAAATATTGTAAACTACCAACTACTTGTCGATAGAGGGTTGCATCTGCAGGCGGTGACCCGTCATTAAGGCACAGAGAGGAGGAAGTGGCCAAAGGCGTTTGTACAGGATTAGAAGTGTCCATTTTGTGCTTGGAAAGAATATCGAGTAGATATTTCTGCTGAGTAAGGCGTAGGCCTCCAGAACAACAAACAACCTCAACGCCAAGGAAGTACGATAGGTGGCCCAGATCCTTGATTGAAAAACGAGAACCCAACTGCTGAACAAAATTTTGGATGACCGAAGTATCATTTCCTGTGAGGATCAAATCATCAACATACACAAGGAGATACATAGTGGTGGTTGAGCGCCGATAAATGAAAAGGGAGGTGTCAGATTTTGAATTTGTAAACCCAACATCAAGAAGAAATTGACGAAGTTCATGGTACCAAGCACGAGGTGCTTGTTTAAGACCATAGATGGCTTTACGGAGACTGCACACATGAGAGGACAAATCTGGAGCAACAAAACTCGGAGGCTGAGCCATATAAACCTCCTCATTCAAATGGCCATTTAGAAATGCATTATTAACGTCCATCTGACGAAGAGACCAACCACGAGAGACAGCTAAAGAGAGAAGTACACGTACTGTCGTTGGTTTAGCCACCGGGCTGAAGGTTTCATGATAGTCAACTCCCGGGCGTTGATGGAAACCCTTTGCGACGAGTCGAGCCTTGTAGCGATCAACTGATCCATCAGGGTTTCGTTTAATACGAAAAACCCATTTGCAACCAACAAGATTTTGGGAAGGATTTGGAGGAACCAAGTCCCAGGTTCTATTGCGAAGAAGAGCATTGAATTCTTCAGACATAGCGGCACGCCACCGAGGGTCTTTTAAGGCCTGGGTGTGAGAGGTCGGTTCAGAGTCAGCTGGGAGGGTGGTAATGGTGAGGCTGTACTTGGGATTTGGTTTGAAGATGTTGTGTTGTGACCGAGTGACCATTGGGTGTTGGGATGGGGGTGGTGGTGTTTGAACAGGTGGTTCTCGGAGAGGAGAAGTTGGTTGGATGGTAACAGGTGAGGAATTTGTTGAAGCTGTCTGGGGTAGGGTTGGGTGAGAAGATGGAGTTACGGTCACGATGGTGGAATTGGGAGGTTGAGTGGTTGGTGAAGGGCGACCCGGCACGACAGCCTCCTGAACCACCACAGACGGTGGCACATCCTGTGGTCTACTATGAGAAGAAACACTAGCCGGAGAGGACGAGGGAAAAGGAAACTCAGATTCGACAAAGACAACATGCAGGGAGACATAAATTTTATGAGAGGAAAGCTCATAACAAAGGTACGCACTTTGAGTGAGAGAGTAACCTAGAAAGACACATGGGAGTGATCGAGACTCCAATTTGTGGGATGTGTATGGGCGCAGCCAGGGATAACAGAGACACCCAAAGACTCGGAGTCGAGAGAGGTTGGGAGGAGTGCGATAGAGGCACTCAAAGGACGACATCATGGAGAGATTTTGTTTGGGCATACGGTTAATAAGATAGACTGCCGTGGCAAAGGCAAATGGCCAAAATGAGGAAGGAATGGAAGCTTGTTGAAGTAAGGTGGAACCTGTTTCGACAATGTGGCGGTGTCGGCGTTCTGAAAAACCATTATGTTCTGGTGTGTGTGGGGGAGTGGTCAGGTGCGATATACCATGAGTTTGGAGAAAGGTTTTGAGGCCAATATATTCTCCGCCATTATCTGTATAGAGAGTGATGAGGGGTTTGTTTAATCGTTTTTCGACAATGGATTTAAAGCATTTAAATACAGGGAGGACATCAGATTTATGTTTGAGGGGATAGAGCCAAATATATTTGGTATAATGATCGACAAAAACTACGTAGTACTTGTAACCATCATAAGAGACTATCGGAGAGGTCCAAACATCCGAAAAAACCAATTCAAGTGGAGAGTTGGAGCGAAGAGAAGAATCATGAAAAGGTAATTTATGACTTTTATTGCAGTGACAAGAATTACAATTGAAGTCGAGTGACTGCCTAGGGGGGAAAGACACTAACTTAGAAGATAACAAATGACACACAACTTTATTGGACGGATGACCTAGACGATTATGCCATAAGGAAAAAGACACATGAGACAGCGGAAAGGCTAATGGTGATGTTGTCTTTCCCGAAGACGGAGACCAAGAGTAGATGCCGTCTTTAAGTGGTCCTTGATGGAGGATGGCCCTCGTGCGGGAATCCTTCACTTGAAAATGGGTCGGAGTAAAAACAATAATGACATTGTTAGTGGTACATAGTTGGGAAACAGATAAGAGATTTTTGTGCATTGACGGTACACAAAGAGCATTAGAAAATTTAAGGGATGGAGGATTGTATGACGGAGAAAGAGAGCCGGTATGTGTTATTTTCAAACCTGTGCCGTTACCAACGACTACATCATCAGACCCAGTATAAGGAGAGTGAAAAGAAAGGTTAGCAAGATCTGTGGCCACGTGATGGGTGGCGCCTGAGTCTAGAATCCAATCAGAAGAAGCTAAAGTATGGGCAGCAGTATGGGCGGCAGCATGGGCCTGAGGGCTAGCATATGGCACCTTGGTGGGAGGCTACGAAGGTGCATAGTGTTGCCACGAAAGGGATTTGAGATTTGGACATCTCTTGGCAGAGTGTCCTTGCTCGTCACACAGCTGACAGCGTCCGAGGTAAGGGCGAGGAGTACGTTGAGTCGGTGGTTGCGATGAACGATGAGCCCATGCACCTGTAGATCGAGAGTGACTGGTGTTAGATGGGTTGGACGCGCGGTAATTTGGCTTGTGCGATGTGGCAGCCTTGGCGATGGTGTTGGCAGTGGCCGGAAGATGGATGTGAGTGTCCTTTTTAGCAGCGAGAAAAGCTTCATGATTGAGAAGTTTTTCATGCAATTCTTCAAAAGAGATGGCTGTCTCTCGTGCTTGTATGTCTCGGGCTAATTCTCTGTATTCATCGTCAAGGCCCTCAAGAATTTTAATAGTAAGATCTTCAATATCAACGGGAGCATTCATCAAGGAAAGTTCATCTGCTTTTGTTTTGACATTTTGCATAAATTCAGTGATTGTCTGGGATCCCTTCATCGGGTGGCTGATTTGTGTTTATAGTTGCGTTATGCGACCACGAGTTGGTTTGCCATATGTGTGAGCAAAAGTGGACCAAGCATCAGAGGATGTACGGGCAGTCACGATAAACGGGATTAATGAAGGAGATAATGAACCAATAATAGCATTCAAGATGAGTTGATCTTGACAGATCCAGTCGTGATGTGCGGGATTGACAGTGGGAACACCATTGACCATGATGATGTGCTCAGGACACGGGTGAGTGCCATTAACAAATCCGAGCAGATCATAGCCGGTGAGAAGGGTGGTAAACTGTAGGCGCCATGAAAGGTAATTTGAGGCTGTCAACTTTAATGGAGCTTGTGCAGCAATATTAAACGATATGATGGGGCGTGATGCTGTGGTATTGGCATTTCTGCTGACACTACGTGTGACTTCAGAAAAGGAGTCATGAGTCGGTGAAGACATTGGATAGGCTTTGGGCTGGGAAAAAAAAAATGGAGGAAAGGTGAAAGTGAAGCGGTGGGTTTTGTTTGCTAAAACTTGATTGGAGCTTGAGCTAGTTGCTCTGATACCATAAAGAGGTTGAAGGAAATAATATATTCACCCTCTTCATTAGTTGAAGGATACATCAATATATACACCTATAGAATTCTAAAATAGATAGCTATTCCTAATTGAGAGGATTACAAGAATATACGGAGGATAATCTAATTTAGCTAACTATCCTAAAAGAGAAGATTACAATAAAATCATACTAATTAACAAAGATTGAATAAGATATGTTAGCCTAATAGGTTAAGAGTACATATTCAAGTTAAAAAGGCAAATAATTCTAAATCATATTACCCAGAAATTAAAACTCGAACAACAAGAAGAAAGAAATAGAGGATATAAACTCTTCAGAAATACCACTGCTAAATAGACATTATTCCAATAGCTGGCATCAAAGAATAAATTTCCATCAGTTGAGTTCAGCCGCTTCCAAGAAACTTGCTAATTCTAAAAGTGATAAAAATAGAATCAAATATCGAAAATAGAAAACATAAAAGTTATCTTGAAGAGTTGTTTGTCAACCGCTAAGAACGAAATAACCATAAAATCATACTGGAATAAGTGACGAACCCCAGAAACAACCGAAATACATAATTCTTGATTTTAAGACAGTTTCCCAGAATAAAATTAAGTAATCCCACTCGAATTGAGGAATCTATGAAAATTTTTAAGGTAGCACGCCAAATAAAAATTTAAAAGTACTGCATGAGAAGAAAAAAGAGCTTTCTACTACTCATTAAAAACATAAACACAGAGACAACTCAAGCTTTGGATCTTGACAAAATGACGTTAATTCCTCGCATTTTCAATGCATCCTTTTATTGCATTCCTCGAAATCCTCGAAAAAAATAAAATAATGATCAACCAGTATGCATTCAATGCATCCTGCTATTGCAAACTACAAATAAAGTAGAAAATCATCACAATGCCCCAATTAGTCAAGCCATACTTATTGATCAACCAATGCTTTGGTAAATGCAACTAAAGAGCAAAAGAACTAACTTGGTTTCAAAGTTAACAATGTGTTGGCACTGAAAATATTACCTCTTAGCACGCTTTGGATCAATGAGAGCAAGTTCAGCAAGGTTAGCAGCAGACATTGCTTTCTTGGATTCAGTTAGAGTTAGGTCTTCCAAACCAGAGATTAGCATCTCAGATTTGACAGTAGGCGATCCATCCATGGACTGACTATGCTGATGCCTAACTCTTGGCTCATCATTTAAACCAGAAGCCAAAATATCGGCTGACAAGCTGCCTGATGCCGATGCCCGAGCAAGACGAACATGTGATTCAGTTACTATAGAAGCAGAAGCTTCGCCTACTTGGAATTCGGAAGTCACCGAAGGTGAATTGAATTTATCCATATCAAGATACATGGAGAGTAAGTCCTCCTCCGTATCATCCGAAAAAGATGGTCCATCAAATCCGCCCACGACCCCAAGATCATTATCAAAGCTTATATCATCTGGGAGGGTAAGAATCTCTGAGTGAGCTCGTCGATGCCCCAATTTCTTAGGTGGGTTATCAGGCATCCGGCTTATATCATAACTAAAAGGGCTAGAATCAGGTAGTGACCCGTGACGAAAAGGACCTGTTTCTGGTGAATTGTATGGTCCAAAAGGAGGTAAATTTGAAGATCCTGATACCTCCGTTCTCACATTATAAAGACTACCAGATGGTGAAAAAGCAGAATACCTCCACGAAGGTGGTAGTAAGCTTTCACTACTATGGTGAGACTTATCCTTATGACCTTATCCATTACTAAAAATATCTCAAAACGCTCCAAAACACAATACTTTTAGTTCTAAAGGCTCCTTAAAACAACGAAATTGCCAATCAAATCCCAAATGAAGTAAAACGCTATCAAGTAGGCAGCTCAAAGTTTCAACAAACAAGATTGCTTTCCTCTGGTGAACCTGCCAAATGGGTGTCTGATATGAACCCTAAAAAGCCTCTCCCCGGGACTCAAACGCCAAAGAGAACAAAGGGACAGGGGAAAATGATTGCGTATAAACCCATACAAATGTACATACACATAAAACAACAGAAAAAGCGAGATGAAACAAGCAAGCATGAAATAAATCAGCGTATAAATGGGACTCCAAATCCAACCCAAAAATAACATGCACGCAGAAAAATTCGTACTGCAAAATTGTCCGAAGATCTGCTGAGACATGCATATGCTTTTCCGCGTCTCACGTGGTTATATACAAAGGGAGGCTTCCGAGTGACGGTGGATCATTCATCGTCGTCGTCGTCGTCATTAAATTAAATCAATGCATACAAATAATATAATTTAATTCCTGCTATGATTTCGTTTTTGGGAAAATTCCACCTATTTTGTACCGTGTTAATTTGATTAAATAAATGTTTGGAGGTTACGCTGAAATTAACTTCAAATTTGATTTTTATAATATTTTTCAATGATTAATTCACATATTATTCTATTTTTTTTAAAAAAAAATTATGATATCAATTTATGTATCATGACTGAGCCACTGCTGGACTATATGGTGTGCAATAAGTAAATCCCAGATAATCGCCTACGATTCACACTCACGCAGCGTACATATAAAAGATTGGAGTATGTCTTTTGTGAGACGGTCTCACGAATCTTTATTCGTGAGACGGGTCAACCCAACCGATATTCACCATAAAAAGTAATACTCTTAGCATAAAAAGTAATATTTTTTCATGGATAACTCAAATAAGAGATATGTTTCACAAAATACGACCTGTGAGACTGTCTCATACAAATTTTTGCAAAACGATTGTGGGAAGAAAAAACTTTTGTGATATTCCAACTTGACATATTGGCTCTAAATCTCAAATATTCAACCTCTCATGAAGACATTAATGATAATATTTATAAATGGATGAGATGGCCATTTTCTAACCAAAAGATGAATCTTTGAAAGAAAAAAAAATTTACGTATGATATAAATAAAAATAAAAGAGAGAGAGTTTAAAATCTTACGAGGTACAATTAAACTAACATAATATATCATTACTAAATTAAAAAAGAATAGGTTATCTTTAAAAAAAAAAAAAAGAAGAAGAAAAAGAAAGAAAAACAGAATACGACAATACGTTATAATTCTATTTTTTTAGAGAAGATTAAACTATTTTTTTTATGTGGCTAATGAGCTTAAACTTCCCTATTGCCAGACTTTGTTTTATCTCATTGGGCCTGTACACAACAGTTCTAGTTTGGGCCTCCACTTTAATTGTATAGATCTCTTTATTGGACCCCAACAATCACAATAAAAGAGCAGCCTCCCAGCCCAATTATGAACATGTGATCCAAATTTTAGAAATACTAGGAAAATAATAAAATATATACACGAGTTCTATTAGTTTATAAAAAAAGTATATATATATATTTTGTCATAAACTATACTGTGCAAGTTTTATTATAGCAAGATATTTACATACACACGATCATATATTCGAGATTTTTCGGATAGTGAATAAATTCGAATAATTAAGAATAATAAATTTTTTAAAAAAATATCAAGGAGCACTTTTAACTACTCGATTTATTAAATGTTGTCTATTCAATCCAGAGTTTTGATTATTTTTCTAAATGATAGATTTTTATGAATTTTATAGATTTTTATAGAATCTCGTATATTTATAAACAAATTTGTATAAATTTGTGTGTGTGTGTCTCTATATATATATAGATATATTTTCAGAATCTCATATATTAATTTTGAATTAATAATTAATTGACATAAATAAGATGTTTACTTTGAAATGTTTTTAAAAATTTTATTTTATCAGATAAATTTACTTATCTAAAAGTTAAATCATTTAATTTTTACATATATATATATGTGTATGTATGTCGATTTGTACGTATGTTTGTAAAAAATTTAAAAATGCTCGTTGTTTAAAAAATATATTTTTAGTAAAAAATTAATAATTTTTTTTAAATTTATTTATTAAAAATTTAATATTAATTTCAGTCAAAAATATTTAGATATCTACTAAGATTTTAAATAATAATAATAATTTAGAAGCCGAGAGGCGTAGGCAGCCTGCCCCTGAACGTGGGACGAGAATCAATCGTACGGATATACAATCATATGACAACCATGGTTCCCACGAAAAGCCACTCCCTTATTATAAAATTCCAATTGGGCCCCTTACTCTACCCACACACTCATTTGCCCTAATAAAATATGCTCCATTTACATTTATTCCTCAAACTGCCTTGGGATATTACCAATCAGAAAAACAATTTTTAAGAACCCAACTAGGTGTATTCGATGTAGGAAATTTAATCATTTTTACTTATTTTTATATATTTTAAAAATTTAGATGTATTCCATTAAGACTTTTAAATATTATATAAAAATATAGAGTTATTCAAATTTTCAATAGAATTTTAATAACTCCATGAAATTCATTAACATACAAACATTAAAGTATAAGGTACAACTATAAATTGTCAAAAATTTATCTGATTCAATCCAAATATTTGGATGGATTTTTAAAATTTCTAACTCATGCTTCACATCACCTCTCTTCTTATCTTCTCACTTCTCCTCTATCTTTATCACTCTCTCAAATTGTCGAAGTGTATCTCAGTATATATTTTCATATTTCCTTTTCAATTTTTTTTCATTTTTTGGCTGATTGTTCATATAAATTTTTATTTTAATATCATAGAAAATTTTGAATTATAGATTTGATTTTGTGATTTTTAATTTATGACTTGTACAAATTAATGTAATAATATTCAATACTAATAAAAAATGATCCGAAAAAATGTCGCTTCATTCTTAATAATTGAATAAACTCGCAACAACCATGTTTTTTTAAATTCTTTATACCATTTTCAATTAATACGTAAGTATGATATTTTTATACAAAAAATATATCCACACAATGCTAAATAATATTCTTTTCACATGTATATTATCAATTCAAAAACAAGGTTAAAGATTAATTAATTGATGTATTTTTAAAAATTACAAAAATATATACAAACTCACATATATACACATGTAAGGATTAAATAATTTAACTTGTAAATAAGTAAATTTATTTATTAATATAAATATTGAAACTATTTCCAAATGATTATATTATGTATGTCATTTAATTATTGGTTCAAATAAATTAATAAAAAATAATATGTTATAATTAAGTACAAAATTTATAAAATTCTACATACAAAAAATAATTCACAATAGCTTATAAAAATCTTGCAAAAAATTCGACAGGAATCCACATATAAATGTTTATAAATATGTAAGATTCTGTAAAAGTTAATAAAAATCTATCGAATCCATAAAAGTTTATAATTAAAAAAAATTCATTAAAAGTTATCAAAAATCTGAATCGAATATACCCCACTAAAAGTATTTTTTAGCCGTGTATTTTAACATAATAAATTAATTTATTTTGAAAATATTTTTTTTGGGGTATATAACAATTGAATCATTTTTTTAAAAAAAATCAAAATAAAACTAGAACGAACAAATATTACCAAGAATTTATTTATGAAAACCGAACCATTGAACACTCATACTCCTCTCTGTCCACGCGATATTTTGGGTCAAATCTTGGATATATGCAATAGTTTCATCAAAACATTATACATAAACTAAAATAGATAAATTCTTTTGTAGAATTCGAATAGATAAAATTTATTAAATGTATCCGACCTATTAAATATTTTAAAGTTGATTTTTAAAACTTTGAAATATTATTGTAATATAATATAAATCCTTAAAAATGTATTTGACCGAATGGGCTACGAATTGTCTTATTCGTCAGGATATCATGGAATCTATTTTCCATAGCTAGGATCGAGTTTTTATAACAGATGTTGGAATTAATTTTCGGCTAAATATCAGTTTAGTCATATATATATATATATATATATATATATATTTGATATTTTTAATCATATATATTTTCGTTTAATCAATTATAATTATATTATTTTGACCAATTTTAGACATTATGTCCAAATTAAATGACTAAATTTTATTGTCACTTTTTGTAAATATGTGGCTAAAAAATTGCTGATGATATGTACATGTGTTTAACAACATAATTATAAATTTTAACAAAGATATTAGCAAGTTAGTCGTATAATTTTGATTTAAAAAATATAATTAATTATAGCTGATTCAACAAAAATACATCATTGAAAATATAATGTCAATGATACATAATTAAAATTGACATTTAATGACTTCAATGTTTTTTTTTTTTTTGACATTTAACTGTCTTTTTTTAAAAAAAGATTCGATTGAGGGGCAAAATTGAATATATGTGTGTGTGTGTATATAATATTATATATATATATATTTATATACCCTAAAAATCATTTACAGACGCATATAATCCGACCCAACAAACAAAAAGCAAGTTGCATCTGATTTGAAAACGATATCAATATGAACACAAGGGAGAATCGGAGCAACGTGGGGTGACCCTCGATGATCTGAAGACCAAGATGGCGAATTTCGCCAAGGAAAGAGACTGGGATCAGTTTCATAGCCCAAGAAATCTGCTTTTGGCCCTGGTTTGAACCTCACTCTGTACCCTTTTCAAGCCATTAAAATTTTCAGAATCTTGCCTCCAATCTCGTGTCGGCGTCCATTTTGATACGTTTTCTTTGTTTTTGGTTTTATCTTCAACGTGGGTTTTTTTGGGGGCTATTCATCAGATCAATCTCTCGGGGGAAAAAATCTTTTCTTTTCGAGTTATTTTTGAATAGAATTTTCTGTTGTTTCTTCTCTTCCTTTACATGGTTGGTGACTGATTCACCGGGATGGTAGGGTTTCGTATTGGTTCTTGGTTGAATGCTAGCTAGTACAAATTAACATGGTGATACGCCTGTCTTTCCTTTTGTTCTTTAATTTGTGAACACCATTACCATGCACATACGAGAATTTAGGTTTCTCGGTCTTCTCTTTTCACGGTTTTCGCTTCTCATTTGATCTTGCTATTGTTCGCTTCTGATTCTTGATGATCATTCTCTATGTTTTCCGAGTTTATCCCTTGTGAAATCCCATTGAAATATTGAATAAATTGTTTTTCTTTTCTATAATCCTTTCAACAAGATTATATTTTTTCACCTATGTTTTATATCATTTATGGTATGTAGATATATGCAGTTGTTTTTTGATGGAGATGTAGCTTTTAATATAATTAGGGTCTGAGTCGAGAATTGGGACGGGCCAGGATAAAAGCCAACTCAATAATTTTTTGATAGAATTTACATTTTTAAATATTGCACTTCAAATTTATTCGTGGGTCCTTCTGTTGAGAACAAAAGTGATGTGATAAACGAAAAGGGTCTAATTTGACAGACTTTAACATTTACTTGAATCTATTTCTTGGGAATTCTCGAAGAAGTGTAAAGTTTGTTTCTTGGTTGCCCGTAAAAAAGACAGGCCTTTCTCCGAAAAATTTCCTCGAAAGTTCTCTCTTTCTCTTTTGGTCTGTATATCCTTTAAAAATTCCGCCATTTTTGTTTGACCGTAAATGTTTAGCTCTTGATATAAGTTTAAACAGCTCACTTTTTCAAAGACATCATATCTAAAAGGAAAAACCAGAAAACCCCTTTATTTTCAACAGCTTTCATAGTACCTAAAACTGGCTAGTATCGTGTGATTTTTATGTTTCCCACAATATCATTATAGCACTATTGTCAGAAAACACTGCCTGAAGCAACATCAGAACTGCCACCAACAATAATATGTTTCTACTTAGCCACACTTAATTTATCCGAGAGAGTGACTAAAAAAAATAAAGTTTTCCAAAAGTGCAGTTGCTTTGGCACTCTATGACAGGCACAATTATCATCACATCGTGTCTTTTAGTTAAATGCTCTATTCTTGCATGCCTTGTTTTTCTAGTGTATAATATAATACATGGACAGGGAAGAAGTGAGAATAATGATGCCTTAAATATGCTGCACTTAATCGATTAAAATACAATTTTGAAACCCAGTGCTGACTCAAATTTCAAGAATTTTTGGGTACCCAATTTTTATGACATCTTACTGTCTAGCTGTCAAGTATGTTTTACCAAGTAAGCAATTTTGTAATCGGCTCGCCCCTAGTCGACTCTCTACCAATATAATCCATCTACCGAATAGTTTTAGTATATTAATGTTCTTATTTATCCTTTTAGAAGAGAACATGTTCTCACCCTCAAGCGATGGTAAATTGGTAATGGCCAAAATGAGGCAGCTAATTTCTTTGCCAAAATTTGCTGCCAACTTTGGGTCATGGGTAATCTACCTTATAGTAGTCTTGTGGTCTGGAGAGATTTTCCTGGTAGTTTTCTTTTATCATTAAACTCATTTTTTTCCCATTTAACTTTTATTTTGTATTTTTCAACTCCATCCATCACCAAAGCAAAAATTATGTTTCCATGAGATCCTGTGTAATTTGAAATATTTGTAACCTTTTTACGCGCATCAAATCAGGTGGGGGAAGTGGGAGAATTGTCTGAGATATTTCAGTGGAAAGGCGAGGTCCCAAGAGGGCTGCCAGATTGGCAAGAAAAGGAGAAGCAACATTTGGGAGAAGAGCTTTCTGATGTTTTGCTTTATCTTGTTCGACTATCAGATATATGTGGCATTGATCTGGGTAAAGCTGCACTTCGAAAGTTGGAACTAAACGGATTGAAGTACCCGATTCAACTTTGCAAAGGATCTCCCCAAAAACACCATCAAATTCATTGCACCAATGAGAATCAAGATTTTGTTGCATCTAATAATCATCACCATGATGGTGGTGCTTGATGCATGAATCTTTCTCCATCATATTATCGCTATTATTGCTTCTTTTCCTTACTATTGCTTCTTTTCGTCGCACCCCACACCCCCCCCCCCCCCCCCCTCCCTCCCCTTTGTGTTGTCAGTTGTAGTACAACCTATATTTGTGATATATTGATTTGAGCGAGTCTATGAACTGTCATTTTGGGGTCTATTGAACCTTTTTTCGCAGCTTTTATTGCACCTTTAATTGTCCGTTTTGTTCTTTTGAAACTTATATTACGCAGTGGATTGTGTTGTGGTACATGTAGAAAGTGGTCATCGAGTATTAACTCCATATACCATGCCTAGTTGTGTATACTTCAAGGCCCACTCCAAGTCTTCCTGTGGGGATGGGACTGGCTGATTCACCTATTAGAGTTTAATATGTAATTAAGAAAAAAAATTCAAAGTTTAAATGGCTTTGTGCAATTAAATGATCCATGAAAAAAGGAAGAAGAAAGGAAATAAATGAAAAAAAAAAAAGAAAAGAAAAGTTTAGGTGGCGCAATGCAAAAATAAAGGACAGATTGTTAATCGAGTATATATGCAGACATTGAACCCATAACTTTTCAATCAAATGGACGCTTAAAAGCAATAATTATTGTCCAACTAGTATTTATATATAATTAAGATTTGTTAAATTAAAAAGCGATTGATAATGCATGTTTAGTGTGACTGCGAATCATGTCAGATCCGATTTAAATCATTAAAAAACAAGGATTTATAATATTTCTTTTGACAATTGTAACGCATCAATGCTAACATCTAACAAGATAATTTTTTAATTATAAGACCCAATAATTGTTCATAAAAAAATAAATACCTTTTGCGATTTTGTGATCTTTGTTTTTAGGAAAATCTTTCAAGATATAAGTTTTACATACTTACAAAGTTTTTAATCACCTTCGGCTAATATTTACCATATGGTTGGTTCTCAGTCATAAAAAGTGAACCCAGATTTTAAAAAAAAACTATCATAAAGAACGTCATTTTCTAAGTTTTTTGATGTTGTCGGTTATCTTAGATTGAAAGAACATATGTACATCGGGTTCACGATGGGCCCAAAAGGACGACGGAAAGCTTTAGCTAGACCAGACCCTTCATATGAAATCAAGATCCCAAGGATAATTACTTTTACACACTATTTGTTTCGTGAGATTAGATATCGTGGTGGGACGTATGATACAAGGATGATAAATCAAAATACATTAATAATATAATAATTTATAATTCTAATTGTTTATAAAACCTAAAACATTGAATAAAACAAATATTATAAGCGGACCCTAGCTCCAAGGAAAAAAATTCACAGTGAATGGTTGAACCGAGTGTTTTGCCGCAGACAAAGTAACAGCTAGGTAGCTTGAACGTACGAGGGACAAAGAATATCAACATATAATATAATATATTGTGGAAATAAAATAAATAAAACTACTGATAATATGTCCAAATATTATGAATGTATATATTTTAGTTAAGATTTAATGTCGCCATGTCGGCGATTTGATCTCATTTGTGTATGAAACATTAATATATAATATAGAAAGACGTGCAGTTTTGACATGCATGCATGCATCGTATCTTGCTTTCACAGAACCTTTCTGCAGAAAGAGCCGACAGGGTAACAAATTCTCCTGATACCAAAATATATGCTTATTTAGTTTATTTCCCAATCAGATTTTCCCTGCTCAGTTTTGGAATGTAATAATATAAGATATTTACATAAGATTAGTTTATGGAATCTATTAAATTCCTTTATCACAAGTTAATAAATTCGGTAACACATGCATGGACATATGAATATCATGTGAGATCGACCACTTATTGTTCTGATAAAAAAGTTGTAATTGACAGTAATAAAACAACTCAAATATTTCAAATCGTACAACAATTCAAATATCAATTTTTTGGTCATTTTTTCCTAATAATTACGCTAAAATTGATAATAATCAAACATGTAACAACAAGTGAAACTAGTAAACTTCTTATTTAATTTACAAAAATACTTTAGCCGGTGACGATGACATACTTCGATTGTCGTAAATCACACACATGCATATTTGAATTCTTCTTCAACAAATCACGTACGTCAATTTGTTGCTCCCTATCATATATATATTTATATATATGTATGTATGTATATGTAATAATAATGGAATGGATAATACAAACAGAGTGTCACGAAGGTTGAGACAGCCGCGTTACCATATATTTTTACAAAGACTTTTTCAATTCATTGGTCGACATGTTTATTAATTTGCTTTTAAGTTCCAAGTGGTCCATTCCCTACAGCCACCAATCATAGAGTACACTTACAAGTGCACAAAAACTCCCAAAAAATCCTAGTACATATGTCACATGCTCGAATTTTATTCATCTATTAAAATCCCAAATGTGAATCATACACTTGTCATTTTCAACGTCAGCACATGCAAGATCTTTGTAATTTATTTCACCATAACAAGTAATCAAAGGAAATTCTGGCCAATAGATCCATCGTCCATAAGGTTTGCTACTGGGAAAAACGAATTTAAGTTCCAAGTAGCTCATTTCTTATAATGGAAGCCAGCATAACAATAATTAATCGCCAACTTCGTAAGAAAACGACTACCTCTACTTACTGCAATTAACATCATGTACGCAAGCATACGAGAATATCATACAACAGTTGAAAATAAACGATTATATTATGAATCATGTGACAAATCATTCAACTATGTACAGATTTGAGAGTTAATGAACAAGTGTTACACCGTACAATAGCTGCTGCACAAGAAACGAACATGCATGGATGATTGAAATTGAGCACGGTAAACCAGAAATTTCTATATTCTTTAGTTTGATATATATGTTGGACCGTAACCAATATTGGTAAGAGACTTTGAAAAGATTAGTCATGGCACCCGGTCTAAAACATGCTGCAACGCTCTTTTGATTCCATCTTGATTCAGTGAGGTTGTTAGCTGTATTTCTTGTACCTGATTCAAAAATGAATGCATACTAAGATCACGGAGAAAAATAAGAAGAGTGGGTCCTGATAGAGATACATGCCTGCCGTCCAGCTCGAGCAAGAAGTGTGTATTGATCTTTGATAGGGGGCGCCTGCAGATTGCAAGATTTGAAGTTACTAAATGATTTTTTTTACTCGTAGGCAGAGGAAAATGAACTTTTACGGATGGTATAAGGATAGGAGAGCGTAATTTGTTCACACTAACGTTTGAAAGCCATAGTTGCAAATCTTGCGAAACCACCCGTTTCTCAAATCCTTGTCGGCTGATCCTCACATCATCAATGCTGAGACGCCATAAGCATGAACCCAAACAAGTTGGTTTAAGAATTCAGTGATGATGAGATACCAAGAGAGGAAGAACACTCATCTTGCGTAGAAGCTGAAAGACTATGCTATGCATTTGAAACGCACATATCATTTCTATTTTCAAAAAATTAAGGTTGAGCTTTAATGGAAGGATTTGATTCGAAGGTAAAGATTTGATTTGAGAAAGGATTTGAATTTGGATTTGAAAGGACAACAATCTTGGTTGGATTTCAATATCTATCATACTCACCATTGCCTTTACACAAGTTACCGATGGTTGAGTTGATAAATTCATCAAGTATCAAATGGATTTTAAATCTTTGAATTTGAAAAATCTCTCCGTCCAATCACAACCTAAAATATTTCAAATCCGTAGCTGAATCTTAGTCCAAGCACCAGTTGTCTACAGTAACAAATCAATCACAAGTCACTCTTATCAATGCGGACAAATACCCCCACAGACCCAGTTTAGTTTCTATGAACACTTTACAGCATTAAACCTTCAGCATAGTGTCACCTTATCTTTGTTCCATCATTTAAAGTATATAGCATGAAAAAGTATTGCACCCTCTAAATTCGTCAAAATGTTTAAAATTTGATTTTGTTCCACCTAATTCATCTTTAGGCACCAAAATCAGAATTGACATGACAAATGCATGTTCAGCCAATATTTCAAGTTGATATTTTACTATAATCGTAATCAAATTAGCATGGATATCAACAAATGCTAGTCATACCCATCTTCCTTCAGTAATTCTCCAATGATGGTGTCAAGGCCAGGAAGAGGTTCAATAGTTAACTGGTCATTTGCACTAAAAGTATCGGAGTCTACCGAAGCATCCTGTGAAGCAAAGCAATCATTAGTAATTGAACTGCAGTATGAAAAAAACAAAAAAGTAAAGCTGAGGAAAAAATAACATCACAATACCTGAGGAATAACTTTGTCTAAAGTTTCGAGAAGTGGATCTTCCTCTAGTTGCTTAATTGACAATGTGATCCGTGACTTTTCCCTGCATCATTTCCAGAACCATAGAAATAGTTACATCAATCCTTGAATCAAATAATGTATTCCATTGAAAGAACAACGTCAAAAAGTGACAAAACTCGATTTTGTGCAATATGTACTCAAAAAAGATGCTTCAATGCTTTGGTTACGATATAGTTATATAATTCAACAAATATGTAGAAATAGCATTGGTTGTTATACCAAAATATAACAGTTAGGGACTCAAAATTTTTTAAATTATACAAATGCTATGTGTGAGAATTAGAGCAATTGCTTGCTTTTAAACTCTACGACAGTCTAAACACTCTATCTCAATCATTGTACCATGTGGTCTGGCAAACAAGATAATGGGAGCAATTGTGACAACCTAACATGATACTTATGAAGAAAGTTTTAGTTCCTTTACACAATTTTTTAGCATGTTTGAATTCATATACCTGTGGGTGCTTTATAGACACTGATGTATTGAAGAAACAAAAGATGAATATAGAATAGCAAAATTAAAGAATTACCTATCTATGTTGACAATTTTGACATTCACCTTATCACCCTCGGTGAGTACATCTCTCACATCTTGGACTAAATCCCATGAAACTTCTGAAACATGCACTAGTCCCGTGAGACGATATTGACCTGGATCCGAGCTCAAATGTGAGATTAATGAGATTGAATTACATGATACAACATAATTATTCACTAGATCAAGTACCACTGTTTAAGAAATTCATACCATCTGGGAAACGAAGATGGACAAAGGCACCATAGTCCTCGACAGATCCCACCATACCCTGATAAAGGTCCCCCACTTTTAGCTGAGAAGAATATCTTGACCAGGCAGTTTCCTTTTCTGAGAATATTAATTTCCTGTTTTCCTCATCTGCTTGGATAACCTAAGAGAGGTAACAAGATTCACTGTTATTCAATGGTATCTTGAAACATTGGCAGTTTCTCTCCAAAAAGAATAGTTACTTAATACTGTTATCTTGAAAACCTTTAACATATTCAAGTTCAAAACTTATAGAAAACAAATCAACATCTCCATAACATGGCTCGAGAAGTAATTATTTTTACATGCTTAGTACTCATCCCACATGAGAGACAATAATACTTAGTTAAAGTACTGTTAGACAATGTGTATCAAAGGTAATAGGTATTTTCTCCGGGGAAACAAAAGATGGCTATGAATAGGCAAAAAATAGTCGAGACAAAAGTTGAATTCTATTTTTAAAACATCATTCCCCGAACCAGTGCTTAAGATCATGGACAACACATGTCCCAAGATACAATGGTCGACAATTTTGAAGTAGCAGCGCTACAAATTTCGACGTCCTACAAACCATAAAATGCTTAAAACTATTGGTTGCAATAATTGTCTCTGTTGGGTAGAGTAATCGAAACATTACGATTGAACTGCTGAACGGTTTAAAAGATTTGAGTTGCACATTACCACCAACTATAACTTTTGGTAAAAAGACAAACACTCGGTTTTACAAACACTATCATATTTTCTGTAAAAATTATCGACTTAATTGAAATCTCAAATTTTAAGCATTGAATTTTTGTTTAAATGTAATTGATTAAAATAATCGTGATTAGATAATCTAGAAAGAAAGATTAAGTAAGGATTATTTTGTATTCAAAAATGAATTTTGGGGGTGTTTTCATACTTTCCCAAAAGTTGTGGACTGAAGAGGCATTTTCCATGGAAGAGTCCCGCCCCCATGGAATCGAGGCTTTAGGGTCAGTGCCGCGATGCCTTTCATGCAAATCCACAACATAAAGGATCGTTTTCGCAACATATTTCCTATGTTTCTTACACCTGAAGGCTCAAAGTCCCGACTCCAATTTAGAGTTGTGATGCATGCAGTCCACCCCTACAATACGCTTGATTCCCAGGTATAGTTTTAATAATTTCAAATGGATAATTTCGGACATTAACTTTTCATTCACCAACATCAGTTTCGAGCACATAAACGTACTACTATAATTTACTCTTGAAATAAATAATGTTTGTCCACTTTGTTTCGGCAGTTGACTCATAGAACCCGTTGATTATTTTCCAAAATAGGTGTTAAACCCTTTTTCTAAGAAGTATCTCTCACGTCATCCCTGAAAAAAAATGAAAATGTAATACAATGTGTTTTTCTCGACAATCTTATATTCTAATACTACGTTCCCTCTCCTAGGACGTTAAACACTTTTTCTAACAAGTATCTCTCACGTCATCCTTAAAAAAAAATGAAATGTAATACAGGGTGTTTTTCTCAACAGTCTTATATTCTGATACTATGTTCCCTCTCATAGGACATAACTAAATAGTTTGCCGTATTTAAAATGCAGATATCTTGTATAGCCACAATCACAAGCACCCAACTGATGATGATGCTATGTTCCCTCTGACAGGACATAACAGATGTGGATTTCAATGCAACAGACTATAAAAATGGTTTCAGAAAATAAATAAAGTCTGCACAACATCAGCAGCAACTGGAAATAATATATTCCACACATCAGTGACACAACTCAGTACCTTCACGGGAATAACTGAACCTGTCAAAGCTCTTGCAATATCTTGGATGCTCTTGTGAGGTTCTACATGATAAGTCAAAATTTTAATATCTGGTTGCTCGCCCATCATTTAGGCAGGCAGGTAAAACTCCACCATCATTTAGTACAAAAATGATCATCTCATATAAGAAAAAGGGAGACGCTGGTTTTTTTAGGAAATTTCATCAAAATTTATTCCGTTCATCAGAATACAACATGACTGAAAAAATTCACCAAAAAAATGTAATATGTACCACACAAGTGAGAACTAAAGTGCAGATTAAAAAAATTTGGCAGTCGCTTGAAAAAGCCACCAGCTATTGGGTGTGCCCACTGGTTAATTTTTCTTTCTTTCTTTTTTCCTCGAAGTTACTAGGCCCAGTATATTGAAATACAATAAGGGAAGTTACATTATTTTGATAAAACTTATTATCCTACCCTAATTTGGTTAAATGAAATCCAATTTTGATTATCCCTCTAAACAAAAATTCCGATTTTGCTTTATTTTGACACAAACCAGAGAAGTAGTGAGAGATGATGCAGAAAAAATAAGATTCTTTTAACAGCCTATGATGGGTGTAGTCGGCCCAGAAGAGAGTCCCCATGGAAAAAATTGAAACTTGTGTAATTTTTCTTAAATTGACCAGTTGAAACCTTGATACATTTACTAAAGATTCCCAGCTTGCAGTGCACCAACTCCCGTGATTTTCTGGGTCAGCTTAGTCCATAAAACCAGAGAAAAAAAGTACTCAATTCAATAAGATTCAGTGCATACCTTTACATGAATGTGCCGGGCTCAGCTGTGGGAAAGGAAGAAAACCAATGAGTGAATAAAATTTAATCAGCAAACCACCACCATTGAATCCTTCGATTCTTCCCTCGTAGATGAGTCCCTTCTCGTGATAAGCTCTTGCAGCTTTCCAATCAGCAGACCTCTACTTCTTTGTGGAACAAAGGAACAGGTAAGAAGCTTCTATTGAAAGAAGCCACCAAAAAACACAAACATAAAAGGTAATAACAATGATAAAAAAAATTGTTATTGTTATGGATATAATAATATGCACCTGTTGAAGTTGAAGCAAGTAAAATACTTAGTTTAGTCAAGAAAATAAAAGATAAGAAGCCATGGCAGCTTCATCATTCACCTCATATAATCCATCCTGCTCAGGCCATACTACTCTCTATTCAAGTGTAATAAATTTAACTGAAAACTTGGATCAAGCTAGCAAATGCAACGAAAACCTGCCAAAAGTAGGCCACTAAAAAATAATCAAAAGCCAAGGACTTACTTAACAATAAAATCCAATATACCACGAGTGTTAGCATGGTTGTGTTTGTCATTTTGGCTAATCATAAGAGGGCACTCCAACATTATAGCCATTTTAACACATCATGATTAATGATATGCTATGATCTTGGGCTTGTGACGTAAAAAAAAAAACTACATAATTCAACAACGTATTATTTTTTCTAGCAGGAATCATACAAGACATCCTCTATAGCATATCTCTATCACCTATTTCTCCTTCAGACTCCATCTTTGTCTGAAGTGAACAATTTGACACCTTCACCTCACCATAGAACTCACAATAAAGTTTCTCCACGTGTTTTTGGGTTTCAATGTAAGGTCACTGAATCTATCAATCATGAATACACCCATTTTGGCTTCTAACATTAGAATCTGAATAGTTCTTCTACAGGGCAGGCTCAGTGTGTAGCGAAAGCGCATGAACAGAAAACTAGAACAGACCCCTATTCATACAAATAAACATAGCACAATGAAGAAAACTGAAATCAACATAAAAACACACCCGGTCAGGCAACACCGCTTGATCCAATCCATCATCCGTTCTGGTTGTACTGTCACTTGAAACTGATACTTTCAAGAAAGTCGCCCGCTTGCTGGAATAACTTCGGGAGATGAAACATGGGAAATTGGATGAGGGTGCCGGATTTATGATAAGAGCGGCATTATGGCAGGTGTTATCAAATAAATGGGAGAGAAACGCTAGGCCGCTGGAAACAGAGCCTAGAGAAGCAGTGAAAACTGGCATTTTTCAAGATTCTTTCGAGGTATGTGGTGTGTAGGCCGCAACACCAGTGGACATAGGATTGGAATATGGGGCTGTGTGGGAACGTTCGTTTTGTTTTGTGGAGAGCTGCGGTGCGTGTGTTGTGGATTTGGTGACGTGGGTGAATTTGGATCATCCCCTCCCCCCCGCATTTGCCTTTTTATAATCAGTATGCTTTTTTTTTTTTAATTTATCAAAAAGATAATTGATATGAAATATATTACAATTATAATATATAATAATAATTATTTTATTATGATAATATTAATATGCAAATATTATAATTATCGTTTTATACGTATAGCTAATAATAAACGTTAAACGCGCATTTAAATACTTTATTTGATTTAAATGTATCGATTAGATTAATCTGATTTTTATATAAAATATCTTTTAGTTGGTTCAAATTTTATGCAAATTATAATAACTCTTGTTTTTGACAATATGATTATATCAATAACTAATTCAACTTATTGCATTTATATGTTTTTATTAAAAAAAGTTGTGAAATGGGTACACAATACATTATATATTTTTAGAAAATACATTTGACTATACGATCAATACGGCCAGTTTGTAATTTACTTGTGAATATCGTTAAAGTTGACCCATCTTACAGTTAAATATTTGTGAAATCGTCTCACAATAGACTTACTCTAGAATGACTAACTGAGTATGGTCAGTTTGCAATGGTGAAACGAATTGCCGAATTGTGCATGTACTTTCGTATTAGAAACAGGAAGGTTGAAAATACCAATCAATACTAAACTTGCACGAGGTGGCAATATTGGAGCACTTAATGTGTGCTGTCGTAGTAAGAGAGAGTGGGTGGCCGGACAGAAGTGAAGGACGTGGAAAGCAACGGGGAGATTCGGCAAATTCTGCGTACAACAGTACAACCTTCTTCAGCTCCAGAAAAAGGCAGCCAGGGGTACGCAGCCACTGGAGATCTCGAAGGTGGTGGAGGCGCAGACTCAGGTGGTTTCTGGTATCGAATATCACCTGAAAATTCTCATTTTCGCTCCTTCCGCGCATAGCACCGGCAATTAATTATTAAAGTTGTGTAACTCTTAATTATTACTCGAGAAATGTAATGTTGAATACAATTATCAAGGGGTGATTAGATTTTCATAATCTCATATTTCAAGTATCGATTACTGACAAGAAAAACAGAAATATCACATTTAGGATGTATATTTCAGAAGATTTCGAATCCCTCAAAGCAAAGCAGCCTTTGGTCTCTTTTAGCCATGTAAAATGTGCATCGAGAAGAAAAAACAGAAATATCTTGTGTATGAATCTTAATCATCAGTCGATTATTTTAAAATATAAAAGTATCGGACGAACTGTAGTATCGCTGATGATAACCGCTTCCTCGTATTATCTCAGCCCACATGACACTTTAAAATTATAAAGTGGTATATAATATCATACGAGTAGAACTAACCCTCCTACAATCTTCGTTCTTCATCTACAAAAATCTAATCTTTTTTCCTCTATATAAATCATCTACCGGTCATACGGAAATTCCAAGTCATTCTCAGCGACTTTGAAGGGTTGAGGATGTTGACCGGAACAGTACAAATTCCACATCCTGAAGTAGGCACGCTCCAAATTCTTCACCTGAAAAATGGTAGCAAATGTGTAACGATTTATATCAAAATGCAGAGGACAATAATAAACTAGTTCTATGATAAGACGACTCACCCATCGTGCAGTGTCGAACAGAGGGCAACTCAGACGGGCCTCCTTGAGTCTGCTGGTAAGATCTTGAAGCTTCGAAGGATTCATGGCCAAAGACACAGCTCTCTCTTCGTACTCTTCCATGCTGTCAAATACGAAGGCACAGATGAGAATGAATTACAAGATGAATTAAATGCTATGCATAAGAGGCAACCAGCGACAAGATGTGAATTTAATGCTTCCATCCGTTGGGTGAGGATTTCTGAACCCGCACAGTGGGGTTTCCTACTCAGGCAGTTTACTAGAGCTGCATTACACCCGTGACAATAGGCACGCAAATTCCAACATCCACATATTAGGAAACAAAACTAGCTACTAGATAATTACAGGTTCAAACACCTACCTATGAACAATCATTTCCTCTCCAACTCCTGTCGCCAAACAGAGCGACCCAGCAACTCTAGTCGCCATTTTCTCGAGAGGAAGAGTGACCATAGGCAGACCAGCCCAAAGAATATCTGTCCCTGTTGTATGTGCGTTGCAAAGAGGCCTATTCAAATGGAAATCAAGAACTGTTGAGAATTCAATTCAATAATATTACGCATGCCTCAAATGGTTTCTGCTACAACCAAAGTGAATACTTACGTATCAAGAAACAGGTCTGCTAACGAACTGCGCCTAATGTGTTCCTGCTTCATTGCAACATCTGTGAAAATAATTTGGTCTGGTTGCACACCTAGTGAAGCAGCATCTGGGCCATAGAATAACATATTATCAGGAATTGCCTACGAAATATACTCATTTGTCACCAGAAAAAAACTGTAACATACGTGCACGAAGCCTCGTCTCGCCTGCAGCTGGAAATCTAAGAAGCCAAAGTGCACTCTTTGGGACACGCTTAAGGATATTGCACCTGCACAAGTAAAGTATTTGCTTATATTTCTGTTTTGCTACATATAATACTCACAAAAATGAAAGCTAAATATGCTACCATGTCGTGAGTATTTCAGGGTCCATCTTGTAAAGTTGATTGAAACAGGCAAATATAAATCTGTCCTCAGGAAGTCCGTAGTCCGATCGCTTGGGTTGGTAGTTTAGATCCAGTACATCACGGTTTTTCTTAAAGACGTAACAGTATGGGAAAGAATAACACTAATCAATATTAAAAAGTTGTGTGTATGTTTGAGAGAGAGATCAATTTCGTAGCGTTTACCTGTTTATAGTCGTTCACAAAATAGCAATGAGGAAGATGAACTATTTTTTCGGAGTATATATGAGAGCAAGACATTGGAGAAACAAACTGCCATAAAACAAGAAGAAACAGTTCAAGACGATAAAGTCATGCCATGCATGCGTAATAATATCATATGGGGAAAAATACACATACCTCATCAGTAACCAAATAATGTATGTAGGTCGCTCCCGTGGTCCCAGGAAATCCCATATAAGAAACCTGGATAGGAGCAGGCTGCATAGCAAATATTTCATTTCTTGCACCCTGCAGTGCATGTAGAGTCAAAGTCTTTTATAATGCAAGAACTCGTCAATGTAGAGTTCAAAGATATGATGACTAACTAGAAAGAAAAAGTGAAATTGTGGCAATTTGATACCTTGGTGTACCCATTTAGATTGATGAGCACTTGTATCTGATGTTCATTGATCATCCTTGCTATAATATCAGATGACATTGCAGACACATCAATAAAATGCTCTGCTTCAGATTGGATGCGAAGCCTCCATTCAGTGCCATCATTCGGACTCAACGCATAGCAGAATATCTACAAGGGAACCATAAAAAAACATGTCAGAAAAATAAATATGCTTAACCAACTTGAGCCCAAATCAAGCTCACCTCAACATTTTCTCGATTATGCATGCCAAAAACAGAACCCATAAGATGAGACAATGGATGGTTACCAAAGTCACTGCTTACATATCTGCAAGAGACAAGACATGATTCGGAAAACGTATTTTCAGTCCCAACAGAGAGGAGATCCAAAAGGAAAATGAGGAAAAGTTTGTGCCAACAAACCCGATCCTTAACCGGCCATTCCTGCCACCACTCTTTACAGGCAATGGAGGTGCATGATTAAAAGGAGGAAGTGAATAGCGAGATGCTACTACCGCAGAATGAGCTGCATATTTTCGACTGCAAGTATATACAAGTTCTTCATCAGAAAATTTCATTTGCAATCATAAAACAAAAGAAAAATGGAATAATAAATTTCTCACCTGATCTCCAATGCAAGCATGGGATCAAGGGGATACGCAATCGCATGGAAAGGTTGAACACTTGGGATGACTGACAACTAAATAAGAAGGGAAACTCACATGCTAATCATTATTGACAATAATAAACTGTCAAATGGGTGCAAATGGACAAAATGAGGGAACTACTAAAATTTTCAGAGGGCGGTAGGAGATGAGCATTTGAGCATATAAAGTTTGCAGAAGAGGACTTTTGACAAACCTTGATCTGTCTCCTAAGTATCCCTTCAACTTCAATAAACATCTTCTCCCGATCATCCCAGTCACAGACGCACTGAGATAAATACCATCGAACCAAAATCATATTAAAGAATTTCAACCAGTTAATCAGTTGAGAACTCAGAATAAAATCAACAAGAAGTCAAAACCGATAACTACTAGCTCACACCAAGTGTAAACAGATGAAGTAACAATGAGATTACAAGAGAGAAATCTCCGTGAAAGAAAATACTTTTCCAGCATATGAATCAACCGTGTCATTTTCGTATTAAGGTACGTAAATAGGTTTTGATGAACACGTTCAAATCTTAAATCAAACGTCAAGATAAATCCAAGCTCTGGTTAGCGAATTGTAGATGTACCTGCAAAGTGTGAAGAAGGTTACAAGTTGCCTCAGGGAAATCTGGGCGTAACATCAATGCTTGCTTATAGCTTTTAATAGCTGCTTCCACATGACCACTGCAAGCAGCCCACAAGGTAAATAAATCACAGTTCATGCTAATCACCATAAATAGGTCTAAAATGTAGAATAAAAATCTTAAAACAGATATTCATTTTGTATAAAGTAAAATTAAATAAAACATTTTTTTTTGGTGGACAAAGCACACTTTTGATTCACAAGTGATTTCTTAGCCTACAAAATTAAGGACTAAAATTTACAACAGAAGAAATGAAAATGTACCTGTCCTTGTAAGCGGAAGCCAAATTTGCATGAGCCTCAGCCATCATTGGTCTGATATCAATAGCACGGAGATAGTCTTGAATCGCCTCGTTAACTCTTCCAATTTCTTTGTAAGTGTTTCCTCGATTAACCAAACCATCTGCAGCCAATGGATCTATCCTTAGGACCTCGTTGTAGCAAGATATCGCATCTGCATGATTACCCTGTAATCGAAGAAAGTATAATCACACAAAAATTTCAGATCATGTCTCATTAACATGTGAGCGACAAGTTAGGACTTGGAAACGTATTCACACCCATCATTTTGGATGGCTGCTTCCGCATCAAAAGAATGAATGGAATTAAATAAGGTAATTTAGTTTAGGCAATGGCGAAATTTGTAAAAGATATTTGAACTTTGTCAGCCCATGGTTGTTTCTGGTGCCTAAAATAGGTGCTCTCTGAAATGGTATTTGTTATATTAAGCTGAGTTGAGTTGGTAGGAACATCTCATTGCATGCATAATATCAAAATTTTGATATTGGTCTCTCACATACTTCGATTGTCACAGCCTTGCCATTCCTAAAGATGAGAACAATGCACTTTTATTTCATAAACTAATTTAAGCTCTTTAGAGCTTTTTTGCAGGAGAAGAACCAGCAATGCACCTGTTGTTTGTATATTATAGCTAAATTATTGAAAGGGGCAGAAAGTCCTGTTGTGACAGATAGTGTTGCCTTGTAGCATTGAGCTGCAGCACTCATCATATTCCTTCAAAGAAATAACAGATGAAATTCGTAAAAATCAAAATGATAAAAAAATATAATTAAAGGCGCGAAACGGCGAAAGCAATCTGAAACAAGAACCACGAGTGGAGCACGCTGATACTTAACATACCATTCCATATAAATATTTCCAAGATTGGTTAGAGCTTGAGGATGACTAGGTTGAAGAGATAGGCATTGCTTCAAAAAACAAACAGCATTTGAATCAAAAAGCAGCAAAAAAAAACAACGAAACCACGACCAATTCAATCACGGTGAAAAATAATTTACGCGGTAACAGTGAATTGCATCCTCCACTCTTCCAGCATCTTTCAATGCATTACCCTAGCAGTTGAAAAACATAAAAACAGAACATCACCAAAATGCAACAAGTATTAATTTACTAAACAAAAAGCTAAATCAGTACTATTAATAATATAATAGCAACCAAGTTATTGTACGCCTCCAGGAATCCAGGATCACAAGCAATAGCCCGTTTGTAGTTGATTATTGCCATATCAAGGTTGTTTTCCTCATAGTACACACTTGCCAAGTTGCCTGCAATGGTTGGCATACATAATTGTAAAAAACTCCAATTTCTGGTAATAACACGAAGTACAAAACTCTAAGAGTTTAGTCACGTTATCTTAGATAAGTCAATAACAAACTTAGTGACATTATCTTAGGTGAGCATAAGTCAAACAAACATAATGTGTGATTGCAAGAAGATGATATCTAATATTGATATATGGCTGCATTTTCCAGCTAATATTGATTTACTTCTTTAACTTCAAAATAGCCTTTACCGGACATGAAACACTACTCGCTATTTATCCAAACTCAAAATTTCAGCAAAATACTAGAACATATCCTCTGAATTAATTTACCATGTTTAAAAGAGCAAATTGGTCAAGAAACAGTGTCACACTTGAGGTTCTGTTATTCTAATATAAAGTACTCATAAAATTAGCAAAAAAGCTAAGTCAATTGGTTTTTGCCAAGTTGTTCCAACCAACAAAATATTTCCCTTGTTGCAATTTTACACCTAAAGTTCAGTTCCCAGATATAATTCAGCCTCAAGCTAACATTTTTGAACCCCAGGGATGCACATTTTTTGGCTTAATGGTGATACAGAGTGTTATCCTAAGCTGTTGAGGAGACCAATGATATACGCTATGAATTTCACAATCAGTATTTCAGAACAACAGTTTTCAAAAGGGTGATTCACAAAGTGATCAGCAACAACAGAACTGACCCTATCATGGTGTAAAAATAACTCACCAAAAGCCATTGCACTGTCTGGTCGTGACTGCAGGGCTCGTTGATAACATACAATAGACTCTTGAGGCATTCTCAAGGCCTGGAAAATGTAAAGAAGACTGGTCTTTCCCCGAATTCTTGCCCTTGCATTTTACAGGTACCCAACCTTACAACCAAAATATGTTAAGAGTTTACCTTGTAAACATTTCCCAAATTCAAGTAGGCATCTGAAAAGTCAGGCTTCAACTTCACGGCTTCCTGAAAATAGAACAATACACAGTCAGCAGTACGCACAAGATCATAAAGCATCCGATTCAGACAAAATATCAAAGCATGCATAAATTAGTCAACCTCCAACTCAAGAGACCTTTTACACTTTTAGAAGGATAACAAAGATTAATCACATGCCTTGTAGTAGTGTAGGGCCCTGTTAAGATCACCCGCCTCCATACAAAGACCAGCAAGATTAGACCACGCAATAGCAAAAGTTGGCTGTATGTGGAGTGCTTCCATATAACACTTAGAGGCCTGAGAAGAAAAGACAGATTTAGAAACTTCATTAGGAAATGATTAATGAGGTCTGTGATCATAAGGCGGTTGCTATTGCACTAAATTTGTCGAATGAAAATTGCAAAATACGTGAGAAATTTCACCGAGATGGTTGATAGTGTGTATTAAACAACAGCTTTGAAAATTCAAATAGATATCACGCTGACAGTCATAAACCAAAGAGTAAAATAACTAAGAAGCTAATTACACTAACAGCAGGCCGTCGAAAGCTGTAATTATTGTTTAACAGACACAAAATCCCCCCCCCCCCTCTCTCTCTCTCTCTCTCCCAACAAAGATATCCAAGCGAGTAATTATCGAGTAGCTGGAAAATGGCGCCAAGGTAGAGATTGGACATCTGCTTTATTACCTCTTGCACTAGTCCTTGAGCTTTCATCAGATTTCCAAGGTTACTATGAGCATCAACCTGATAAGTTGTATGTTGACACAGATGTGAGATTGCCAACACAGTTGATAAGGATGGTAACATAATAAAAAAAACAGAAACCTACCAAAAGAGGATTCAGAGCAAGTGATTGACGACAGCATTGGGCTGCCTCATTCAACCTTCCTTTTCTCATGTAAGCACTGGCTAAGTTAGACCATGCATCAGCAAAATTAGGTCGAAGCTGCATATAAAATTTACATCATAAAGTGTGCAGTTAGTTCCAAGATACTAACATCAGCAGATCCTATTACATACAATCTAGGCTAGCACGCATGATAATACTGGTATAGTAAATATCAAAGTGACAGACAGACCTCAATAGCAATCAAGTAATAGCGAATAGCGACATCAATATTGCCTTTCTCCTGCCAGAAAAATATAAATAACGTAAGTCAGCAACTTCACCATCAAACCAGAAAGAGTTCCGTGTCAGAAAAAAAAAACCACCACAAAAACTTACTTTCCAAGCATTTGCCATATTCCCATAGCACTCGGCAAAATGTGGATCAATTCTAAGAGCTTCTTCATTCTTCGCAATGCACAAATCGAAGTCATGTAACTATAAAACACACAGTACAAATTCTAGCTTGAGATGATATCTTGCTGAAAATGCTAGCTCAAATTTAGTTACCCAATAATAAAACATGTGACATAAAAACATGAAGCAAACCAGTAACCTGATAATAAACAGCACCCAACAGAAGAAGATTATCAGTGCGTCGCGGATTTCTATCATACACAGCCTTGCTATGTTCTAATGCCTGCTTATAGTTCCCTGCCTTGTAATTCTGATGGGCCAGGTTCAAGAGCATGTCCACGTCAACTGAATAATGAGAAATAAGAGAACAAACCCAGTAAGACTTCATTAACATAATCGTACTCCAGACTAACATATAAATTTAATCAGCAAAGTTTATTGCTCCGTACGTCTTTGTGATTTGGCTTCTATCATAGAAAAAATCAATTAAACGCTACACGTTCTCATCACAGTTCATATTATGCTTTCATGGCCTGACATTTACTAATATATGCTAGATTCAAATAATTATGGGAACCTCCCAAAAAATCGAAAAAGAAGATCCTCAAAACCTGGCATAGTCATATTTGTTTATGGAAGGGCATTTTTGTTAATGGTGCTCTAAAATAGTTGCACTTTTTGTGAGAATCTCAACCGTAAAGATCATGCAATTGGTAAATGTGCATCGTTACAATGGAAATCATATGCTAGAATTTGAATATATCTATTAAGTATGAAACTTCAATAATACTTCTAATACTTATCCATTGGTAAGATTGAGATAACAAGCAGGTGCAAATCCACATTTTCACACAGAATAAGAGTTGGGAGTCCTGGGACAATGATTTATACATCATGTGTTGGAAGGTTTAGTTCCCCAACTGCAATAAACTTACTGTAAGTTAATGTGATTTCTCGGGAATATTGAAACATAATCCATGTATTAACTTTGTTATTCCATTAAAATCCATAACTGATGCTTAGAAGATCCTAGGCATGTTCCAGCATCCCACCATGAGGACTTCTTATTTACACCCAATAGACATGGGTTTTTGCTCTTTGTAAAACCTAAGCCGTCAATTTCGGTCAAAAAATGGTTCTGGTCCTTCTAGAAATGTTTTCAACAAAATATTTATAGATCTACACACATAATTAAAAAGGAATATTTATTTAGAAGCGTTTGTGCATTTAGGATTAAATTTTATTCCCACATTTCCTTGAAATAAATACTTGTTATCTTCCTCTTCAAAGTCCTTTCAGTTCTCTAGAGATAATTTTGTCCCCCGCCCCGAATTGTTTCAAGCATAGTCTTTTCGTTGCCCCTAACAGCAATAAGTAGCATATGATTCAATAGTTCACGTGAGATATTCCAATTTATAATTTTTGGCAGTTGGATTGAAAATAAGGCATCCCGTGACTAAAGCTAATTCATAGAGACAGTGTAATTGTATCATTGAACGACTTGAGTTAGAACACGCATCGGATTGAATAGCAGCAGAATCTTAAGAAACAAAAAAAGCTTACACTTTAGGGGCTGCATAATTTTTTTAGATTTGAATAGCTCTCGGTATTAGTAAGAAGGCTTATGCCATAAAATGCTTTAAGTCAAGAAATTTTGTTCCCCGGGTTAAAAAAAAATGGTTGGAGCAATACCAACATTCAAAACCAAATATTAGGTTAGCCAACAAAACATCCCAAAGATTTTTTAAGTTTTATATTTTCCCTGAATTCAGTTAACAAATATTTGAAAATGGGAACTTTTAAATTTCTCGAAAAGACTCATAATTCCACAAATCACAAAATAAAGCTCATCAAACACCAAAAACCCTAATTCTTATTGCACGCAAGGCAAAAAAACAACAACAAGAAGAAGAAGCAAAACGCAATACCAAAATCACAAAACTGAATAAAATCGAACCTTCACTCGAAAGCTCCGGCTTGACGTTAACCCCGGAGGGAAAAGACAGAGATGGATGGTCTCTGTGATGATCTGCGGCGACATTGTAAGGAGCCCTAGACACCACCTGCGGCTGTTGCTGCTGCCGTTGTACCTGTTGCAGACTCCGGCTGTACTGCCGCGGATCGCTCTGTAACGAGAGCATGTCTCGTGATCTAAACAACTACTACCTCCGCCGCGCAATTACTCTCATAAAAAGGCGGAAGAGCTCGAGATCCGAACGGAGAAAGGGAAATTGGGAAGGAGAACTCCTCGACAGGGGTTTTTTCTAGAGAAAACTGATAAAAGACAAAAGTTGGAAAGAATATTAAAAAGAAAGTAGAAAAGAATAGAATAAGAAAAGGAAAATGGAAAAGGAATAGAACGAGATTCGAATAAAATGCACTTTCACCCCTGTAGGTACATGATTTTCACTTTTCGAACCGAAACACTCAAATCTACACCTCATACCCCCGGATTCCAGTTTTCTTTTCCAAATGCTTATTTTAATAAGCAGTATCGTTTCTATGTTAGACGAAGTCATTATTTTTTTATTCATTTTATATTTTTTTATTTAATTCAATTCATCTATTGACTCGTGATACTATTTTTTTATTCATTTTATATTTTTTTATTTAATTCAATTCATCTATTGACTCGTGATGATACATCGCTCACATTCTATGTGATGAGTATATGATCCACTTGATATAAGAAACATATTATGATTATATCATTCGGCAAAACTTGTATCAGATGGTCTCACGTGTCATATTTTGTAAGACAGATATCTTATTTGGATCATTCATGAAAAAATATTATTTTTTATGCTTAGAGTGTTACTTTTTATTGTGAACGTCGGTATGATTGACTTGTCTCACAGATAAAGATTCGTGAGACCGTCTCACAAAAGACATACTCACATCCTTTTTGTTTTTATTTATTATGCATGTTTTATTCTAAAAATTGAAAATTAATATATTGTTTTAATTTTTTTTTTGATAGATTGTTCTTTAAAAAAATTTCCAAATGTTACACATACTAAATTGTCTTTAAATCTGTATATAAATGCATTTATTTAATCTATTAATACTTAAAGTAAACCGATATTTTATTTTGGCCGGAAATATTACCTCTCACATGAATGATTTCACATCACGTAAATTTTTTTTGCTCATTATACAAAGAAATGACATATTTTTATAGAATATTACTTAATTGTGTGCAATTGGCCATAAAAGATATTTAAGACAATAGATATCAATAAATGAAACAATCTTACAAAATTTAAAACATACAAAACAAACATTATGCATCTCCATATTTTATTCATCCATATATTTATCATGTTTTTATCACTCTTTATTCATCTCCTTCGTAGCACCAAACATTCAATCAGCCCAACCTTGGATTTGGAACAAGTCCAATTAGCTCGATTTTGTTTTAGTCTAGAATATGAAGAAAAAAAATGAAATGAAGCAAAAAACATAAGCTAATTAAAGGAAAAAATTTCTCCTAAAAAGATAATACAATCGATATTTTTTAAAACTATAAAATTTAGAAAAACATATGCCAACCCGAATATTGTCCGAATTAACAAAACCTAACTGATTATTTGATGAAGTTTTATTTATTTTTTTTTTTTTTTAAAAAAAAAAGATCAACAGGTCTGACTCTCATGAAAATTCATAGATTTTGCAACACAAATTTGGCTCGAATACGTATGCTTTAAAATTATACATTGAACTTGAATTGAGAATTGAGATTGAACATGTTCAGACATATTGTATGTTTGGGAACCACTTGCAAGCTAGTACTAGTATATTTATTTTATTTTATTTTATACAAATAAACGAATTAATTTGTTCTAGTTGCTGTGTTTTTTTTTTATTGTAAAATTCAGACCTACAAAATGGAGATTGAATATTCGACCAAAGAGACTACTAATAATATGTGGAGTTTTTCCCTTTCAATTTTCCTTTTTTCCAAATCAAGTTTCTCTAATTATGTCTTCACCAATCTAAGTATTATCAAAATATGAAACGAATTATTCTCCAAGCATCTTCTACCAAATGATAAGGCCCAAAAAATGTGTTTTCGAATATAATGTACTGTTTTATTACAAAGTAAATGGAAATCCTTAAACAAAAAGAGAGAGAGACATATAATTAACTATACTATTCGCAAACGTTCGTCAAACGCAAACTGCAAGTATATATTACAGGAAAGCAGGGGCCATACTATTTTCCCAGTCCATTTTATTTGATAAAGATATATTTATATCACATTACAAACTTTTTTGTTTAGTACTTGTATATATAACGATACACTACTCCAAGAATTAATCTTGTACGTAGTAATGTTCCTATATCAACGTCTGCAGCTTGATTGGCATATATATAGCAACAACACCAGCAGCCCCCATATATAGTAGCTCCGGCGACCTCAACAGCCATAAGGTCCACAACGGCGTCTACCACCACCACCTCTACCAGGGTAGCCTCCGTATCCACCACCTCTACCAGGGTAGCCTCCGTATCCACCACCTCTACCAGGGTAGCCTCCGTAACCACCTATGGGATATCCACCGTATCCCACTCCTGGATCGCCGCCACCACCGGGAGGGCCATACCCACGAATGGGGGGATACCCTCCATATTGATCACCACCTGGATATTTTGCTTCACCAACCCCGTTTGTCAACTCATCTTTATTATTTGCTGAAAAATAGGCAATAGATATTATTATTATTTTCCAAAATTAATATTTCAGAAATTTTTATCCAACCATTAATTACATGATCCGGCATCTTCAATATGTCCCAAAACCAATAATAATAATAATAATAATAATAATAATAATAATATATGGAGATGATGCTTACATGTGTCCAGTGTGTTTGAAGTCTCAGCCAATTCTCTGGCAGCCGCCACTTGAGAGGGAAAATGAAGATATGTAGCCAAGAAGAAGCCAAGAAAGAAAATTGCCTTTAAACTTATATTTGAAAGTAATTTAATTTTGTTTTGGTTGAAAATGTTGGCACATTCGGATCTCTATTTATACTCTAAGGATCACATAAAATTGGGATCGGATGCCACTATTTAAGAGTAGGCCCCTAATTTAGTTGGTTGTTAGAAACTAGTCTTCAATTAACAATATATATCAATCCTTTAACGAAAATACATACACAGACATATATATATACACATATATATATATATATATATATTCTTCGTGACACCGATCGAAAGTTTAATCGTAAAACTCAATCAAGAAAAGTTGAGGTTTAATCAATTTTAAACAAATAAGTAAATAAAGTTAGGTGTAACTAATTCCTTAGCTTCCGTTTGATACGTGTGATGTAATAAATGAATGATTAGTAATAAGATAAATTATAAAATGAAATATATGGATAAATAATATGTTGGAATAAAATATATGATGTTTGGTATAATTTTAACATTATAGATTAATTTTGTGTATTAGCATGAAATGACTAAAGTATCTCCCACTATATTCAATATAATTACCCAACCTAAATATAATAAATAAATAATAATAGTAATAAGAAATAAATTAAAAAGTAGGTAATTTTAAAAAATATTAATAATATCGATAGTAAGTATAATAAAAAAAAATAAGAAATAAGTCTAATATATTAATGTTAAATATATTGACCATATTAATAAAAATATTTTCGAAAATAAATTGATAATAATAAGAATATGAATAATAATAACATATATAATAATATTAATACTGATATTAATATTAAAAATTCATTTTTTATTAATTTGTAAATTTTATTTTTTGTTATACATCTCATTAATTATAATGATATTATTAATTTAATCAACAATATAATTCCTATAATTTCTTTCTATTAAGAAATATGAGGAGAAAAATGTAATTTGTTTATCTTTGACAGTGTATCCCACTTAATTTGTGAGCTTAGTAATCAAATAGTTATCCACAAAATTGTATCTTAAACCGGGTCAAAATGATTATTAAAGTATCTTAAATTTTTAACCAAACATTTGATAAATATTTGACTATTCATCTATCATTATTTAATGCACTCAACCAAACACACCCTTAGTGTATATATGGAGAGGGGATAATTATATTTAATAATCACTTCATTGAAAAACGATGTTTGCGAAGATCATTTTCAACGTTAAAAATATCAATTTTTGAGAATAATGTTTGTAAACTTTTAATATATTCTAAATTAAATTTTTGAATATAGTATATTCCAGATTCTTTAATGCTTTCCATCAGAGGCCGGGAAGCTTTATTCCAACTATCAGCAAATTAATTTTGAAAATTCAAAGGCGACGTTCGGATGAGGATCAACCTCATCCAGAGATGTGGTTTACCTAACTATCTTGACTAACAACCACACCGAGAGAGACACTAATCACAAATAAATATATGATATCTGGTCCGAATTTGTTCCACGGCCAAGGTCGCTGCAGCGCATGCTGCATTAAAATTAAAACACATAATATTTGAGGGTTAGTTCGATTCTATCATTGGTCTTGTTCGATGTGGTTTACCTAACTATCTTGATTTGTAAGTTATTAGGTTAGTTTGATGGTTTACTGTGTAACTTAATAGATTTATTGAGCTCTTGAATATAGAGTTATTTGTCGATGGATAACGGACAATAATTCGAATGTGGAGGTTGATGAAAATCATAATAGATTCTTGGGATGACATCTTTCTTCAAATTAGATTGATGCATTGAAAAGTATACTTTCATTAATTTTTAGTTTACATCGACAGATAACAGACATATTATCATATACTGCAAATTAAGAATCAATTAAAACATCTCTAGATAGAATTTCATAGGCTCATCCAAAATATTGGAACTTTCAGCCAATTCCCTTGCCGCCAGTACTTGGGAGGAAATGAGAAACGCAGCTATAAGAAAAAGACGAGAAATAAAATTGCCTTCAAAGCCATCTTTTTCAGAAATAAATTTGAATTTATTTCACGAAGGTTTTGGTGTGATTTGCTGGCAAATTTAAGTGTCCTTTTATGGGGTACTACAAAAAACTTGCTAAGATTTATTAGGTCTTTGGGGTAGGTCCATGAATTTGTTGGCAGTTGGGAAATGTCTCCGTTGAAAATGACTAATGTCAATTTTTATTAAATACAATCATCCAAGTTGTAAAAATAAGTCTTGGAGTGAGTTTTTACTCATCGTGACTGATGGATGTAATTTTTATGAAATAATTTGTTTTTTCTCCAAAAAAAAAAAAAATTTGTTGTACAAATATTAAAAAAAATATAATAAAATCATCTAAGGAAAATAAGACATTAATTTAATATAATCGAACATATTTTTGTCAATTTTTTTGTCCGGATTCATATTGCTATCCTTTTTATTTATTGATTTTCAAAACTAGATTAAATATTAGAAATCATTAAGTTTATGAAGTATTTTATTTGACTTTATCTAGTTCGATGGAAAAGTGATTCATATGTTTTTACATATTCTTACCTCCCACGTACGTCGAAAAAAATTTGTAAAATAACATCGATCAACTATTTAATTTTAAAAAATGACTTCTTCATAGTTGATCGAGATTAAAAAAACAAAATATCATGTACGTGTGCGCGTGTGTTATTATTAGTTGCTGATGAAATTTAAAAATCATAAAAATTTTGATTCTTTTTTAATGCAAATTTTTTTACGAGATCATCAAATGTCAAATTTATGATAAATATCTTCAGCTCGATCCAATTCATGAAAAATATCATTTTTTATGTAAAAATATTATTTTTCACCGCAGATGTGGAGCGAGTCGACCTGTCTTACTGATATAAATTCGTGAGATTATCTCATAAAAAACCTACTCTTTTTAATATTAGCCGATTGAAACTAATTGTATACAGTGCAATGATCAAGTCGATTCATGAACTACTCGACTTGAACTCGATTTTCAATTCATACGATGAGTTGATAATTTGTGATTCAGTGCATGACTTTTATTACGATTCTTATTTAGAGCAACTATATAGATTATTATGTACATGTAACTACATGTATAGTCAAGATGAAAGGTCGTAGGGATTTTCAGTGTATTTGTACCAAACATTTTTATTTCATTTTTAACGGAGTTTTATGAAAGGTCAACGACAAATTAACAATTGAGAAGATCAACAGAAGGCGTGCGGGCTTTCCATCTTTCCAATTAGTTTTGGCGCCTATTCTACTTGAAAAATTATTACAAAATAAAAATAAATGAAAAAAAAAAAAGAAGTTAAATAATCGTATTTAATTTATGTAATAATTAAGCATACGAGGTAAACCTTGCCATTGATTTTAATTTTTCTGTTATGTGATGATTGTACTGAATTACCTAAAAATCATAAGTCGACCATCTTCTGTCTCTATGATTTATATTCTCACAAAAATTATATGTTTATTATAAATCATAATCATCCTACCCACGAATCATCGTGCTAATTATTCGAAAATTAACACAACAGAAAAAGTAAGTTTGTGTTTTGGGTATGTTAATTAATGTTCATGTCGAAAACACAACATTTATTTTATTTTTTTATTTTTTATTGTAAGTGATCGAGACAAAATTAATACATATATATCGTTGTGCTATCCTAAATGAATTAGCATACTTGCACAAAATGAATAACAAAAAAATTTACTTTATAAAAAAAATTCCGACAATTTCAAATCCGAATTATCTTAAAATATCATATCATTTGGAAAAATGAAACTTGAGAAAAAGGAATCGATGGAGGTCTCGATCCATGTTATAAATTATTATTTACTTAATTTATAACATGTAGTCGAGCAGGGGCGGAGCTACATGGGCTTGTTCCCGGGCTGACCCAATTTTTTGTGAAAAAATTTATATGTAAATTTTGTATAATTTTAGAATAATATGATATTAGCCCGGATATATCAATTTAAAATATTAAAGAATTCTAGATTTTAAAATTCTAGTCCGGGCGGAGCCATATTTCTGACTCCGCCACTGTACTCGAGGTCATTTGTCTGTGGATTTGTGGTCATTAAGTTAAATGTCTGGATTTATTACGTTCATTTGGCTGAAAATTAAGCGAGAAAATTGAAATTCATATATTTTGATCTAATTAATTTTCTCTAATGTCCAATAGAACTAAAAGGGTTGGGGGATCTATTAATGTCTCCTGAGTTTTGTTTTTCAATTGTGAAAAGATGAAAATTTCCTCTTTATCGATACAAATTTAAAAACTCGATAATGATATATACGTAAAATTTTAATTGCTACAAGGGCAAAATGAATTTTAAAATTTATATTTATTTTACCTAATATGTAATTAATGGTTAATGAATTATCAGTACAATATACATTGATTGTAGTAATTTATATCACTTCAAAAATAAAATATAACTCTTATATTAATTTTATCAGATAATCCATCTTTATATTACATTTAAATTCTTTATCCTTTTAATTTTCTCTCTACATGTTTTTTTTTTAAATAATTTTAGTGTAATTTTTAATTAAGTAATAAATTATAGTATCACATGAAGATATGTAAAAAATTTAACTATATATGCAGTAAAAGAATAACATGATAAGTATAGAATAATATGATAATTTCTCCTCGATTCTATTTTTTTTATCCTCCATTTGATGCAAATTTTGCAGTAGAATTTCGATGTATACCTTTTTTGGATTAACTCTGACCGCTGTTTGTATAATTTGGTAAATTTACACCCGATTGATGAATGTATACTGGACATGGTTTCCACTACAATAATCTATGTTTTTTCCCGGGTTCATTTAATGAGTTGGCGAGGAACGGAAAATTGTTCTCCTCGATTCTACTTTTTTTATCCTCCATTTAAATATTTAATATTACAGTCTATTTGATATATATTCACATCTACTTTTTTTTCAAGTGAGATTATCGATATGAAAATATATATGAAAACTATTTTATTATAATAGTGAGATAATAACTAATATATATGAAAACTATTTTATTATAAAAAAATTATATATTCACATCTACTTTCTTCAAGTGACGGAAAAATTACATGCAATTTAATTATCAAAATCGATCATCAATCAAAATTCTAAATTTGTAATGCATGAAAAGATGTATTAATGAGCAATCAAAATACACATAATTTATTTTTTACTTTAAAAATAATAAATGACATAATCATGATAATAAATATAATTATCATTATCATTATTTAGCAGTTGTCAAAGTATCAGAGCTTTTTTATATATATATATATGATATATTAATATATTTATTTAATTATTTTAAAATCAAACTAACTAATTCAACAACTACAAAAAATAACCATTTTTACGAATGTTTATTTGTTAGGTTATATTTCAAATTTTAATGTGAAAATCATATTAATAGTTTAAAATTTATATTTAATAATTATTATAAGAGCTAAATTTATCTTATATTTATCATAAAATCTTATCTTAACGTGCGTTTCATTGCATACATTTGGACTAGCTAGCTAGAGTGAGCCCCACACTTCTAGAGAAACAAACATTTGTTTACATGCACGAAGCTAGAGAGACACTTGTATTCAAAGAATTGGTCTCACCCTCCTATAAAATGGTGACCCTCTGCTCCCATATTTCACCATCAAATTTTACAATCTGCATAATTTGACTGCAAACCATGTCTTGCTCAAAATACTCCTTAGTGTTAATAGGATTATTGTTTGTCTTGGCCGTGCCTCATTGCATGGCTGAGCTTAGTTCTTATGGTGACTATAAGCCAGAACCAGTTAAACCATCTCAGGATGTGTGTGTACCAGGTTCAAAATCCAACTGTAAGCACCGGCCTCCGCCTCCGCCTCCACCTCCACATGTACCCTCAGCGGCACCTGCTCCGACACCAAAGCACAAGTGGGGATGACTAAGTCGATGAGATTATGCATTAAAACCAAACAAACCATGTTATTAATTGATTAAGTAATTTTGAGATCGGTAACATGATGATAAAAAGTTTGCTTGATTTCCAATAAATTACTGTTTTCCCCTTATTTTCATATCTGAATTTTTAATATATTTTTATATTTGAATTAAGACAAGAAACCTTGTTCTCACTTGACGTATATTCTAGTACCCAGCTACTAGAAAAATATCAGACGGTAAGAACGATGCAAAATCGGATGAAGGAGACCATTCTTCAAAATATTGGTCACCTTTCAATTATGTTCAGAATGACGTATAAAGCATATTGATAATCCATAAAAAGAAAAGTGGTTTAGTGATAATTTATGAAATAAAAAAATATGTACCAAATTATGCTAATCGCATTGGAATTCGAAGAGATTTCTTATATTTACCATAGATGAATTTTATAAAAGCATAATTCAACTTGCTCTTGGAAAAACATCACCAAAAGTAGTTCAAATTATGAGTTCATTTGTGAGCCAACCGATGAGACCCCACCTGGCAAAACAGGTTCTAAAATTATATTTATACATTCAATGCCTAGCAAAGTTGAAGAAAATCAAGACTGAAAAAGAACCTCAAAATTATACAAATGCTCCTCATCCTCAATTTGACTTATTCAAAGTACACACAAATTCCAGAAAAGCACAACAAAAGTTTGCTGGCAATACCTTCAGTCCACCATCTATACAATGCACAAATAGTTCATTAATTGAATCGAAGATGTGCGAAACGATACTGTAAACATATCAACACAACAAAATATAACCCAAAAGTGTAGGGTTATCACAGATCCCTGTTTACGGAAGAGCAGCAAACAAACGGCACCCAATATGGTTTGCCTTTCTTCTTTTCTTTCTTGATCACAGTTGGATACCTAGCCGGAGAGTTCCAATCCTCTTTATATGGTATCTCAAGTTTAGGTTCTTCAGGTTCAACAACGGAACTCATAGTCGTCCCAGTAGCACCATTATCTTTCTGTGAAGTCTCGTCTTTCTGTTGTTTCGTGTTTGGGGACTTGGCTTCATTCAAAAGATTTTTCAGCTGGCCACGATGTTCCTTATTCACATTCCAATTTGTTACTTTGGCAATTATCTCCTCATTTTTCTTTCTCCCTTGTGAGTCGTTCACTACATTAGTTAAAGAGGGGAACCAACCAGCCTGTAAAGATTCAGATTTTTGTTGTTGATTGTGCTGGACTGGCTCGATTTCGGAAGCAGTAGGTGCGGCTACCGACTCAGGCGCTTTTCCAGGTTGAACCAAAGTCATGAAAGAAGGTGGCTCAAAATCGTCTGACTTGCTCTGATGCACTTTAATGTTCCTCCGTTCCGAATTCTGCATATTGGTTTCTGGTCTTGGGGATGATTGTGGGTTTGTTTCAACAGCTACCATATTGGATAGAGAGAAAAGGCATTCAGTTAATCGCGAAAAGTAGGCCATAGAATGAGGACATAAAAGAAACCGGACATACTTGAATCAAAAGAATTTACTGAAATCGAACCCCATTTTCCTTCCAGACTATCAGTAGGCGATAAAATTACAACACAAAAGCCTAAAAGGTAGACAGACATACTTGAATCAAAAGAATTTACCAGAAATTGAACCCCATTTTCCTTCCAGGCTATCAGCAGCAGAGACGCTAACTTTCTCATTTATCAGCTTGTCTTTGATATAACCTTCATCTTGCAAGGATTTGGAATCAACAACAGTGGCATTTTCACCATCAGAGACTTTTTTATCAGCATTAGAAGAATCTTCGTTGGAAATTTTGTCAGGTGTTTCAACAATGCCAGTATGCCAATCTTCAGTTGCATGGTACTTGTCAGAATCAGTTTCAAGCAGACGTTTTTCCTTCACAGGCGAAGTTTCTTGCACTTTTATTGGTGAGCTGTCAGAATTTTCAGGCAATATTAATGCACCGTTATCATGTCTTTGTTCAGTATCCTCGTGAACAACATCGAAGAACTCTGATGGTTTTTGGACATCATTGGTGAGGCTATTGTTAGTGGCATAGTTTTCAGCCGAAACTAAAGATTCAGAAAATGGATTGGTGGAAACTTTTGAAATTGGCTGTTCTTTAGTTTTTTCTGGAAACACAACATCACCGTCACGATTTGATTCATCCACCACGTGGTCCACGTCAGCACCACCAACGGACTTAACTCCAAAAACATCAGGGAAATCAAGATTTAGCCCAGTATCCAACCCAGTGAAGTTACCAGCTTCAAATCCTTGACGAGATCTCATAAATTCAACATCTTTGAATTCTAATACACCAGATTCAGTTTCAGATAAAATTTCTAATTGTCTTGGATCAACATCCACTTCACCTGAAGGTAAAGGGTAGGTTGAATTAGACAGGAAAATACATGGACAACAAAATCTCCACCTAACACAAAAGTCTGCTGCGATAGTGTAAAATGAGAGATACTCTTTAACCATATTCAACTACATTGGTTGTTTACATAATATCCGGCTACCGCATTGGTTTTTACAGAATATCCAGCTACCGCGTTAATGATGTAAAATGAGAGATACTCTTTCCTCCTATAGAGAGGAACAAAGATGCAAAAAGTTAAAGAAACTTGGCATATTTTCCAGCTAAGATAACTAGTACTAAGGCAGATATCTGATTCAATAACTATAATGCAAGAGAAGCAAGTACAACTTTAACAACAAGCAAATGACTGAATTCAAGAAATGCTTACCAGCACATTCATCAACCTTCTTTGACAGGTTCACATTAATATCACCCTCCTCAATTTTCTGCTCTATCTTCTTGTCATCTCCTTTAATAACTTCTAAGCGCTCTTCCAAGCTGGGACTTATTCCACTATATGAAAACTCCGTAGCTGCATCCGAAAACACATCATCTTCCGATTTATTGGACCTCAGATGAACTCCACCATCACTATTAGACTCCTTCACATTACTCTTCTCAATCTTGGGACCTTCAACCGATAAAAATTTCTCCAAACTCACATTTTTTCCGAAGGAAAAAAAATCAAACAAGAGCCACAGTTTACAAAAATAGACACTGATATGTATATATTGACACATGAATTCTCACAGGGGGTACACTGATCGCCCTCGTCCGAGTCATCCGAAATAGCCAAATCAGATGGACTAATTTTATAGCCTTCCATTTTTCCACAAACTCTTTTGTGAGCTCTTCTGTGTTTGGCACTTGGGTGTGGATTTGGAAAAGACCATCCGCACCTGTGGCAGAGGTGAACCCCATGAACCTCGGACACTTCAAGAATAAAGAAAATTGATCAATTATCAACTTCAGAATCGAAACAGTAACAATTTGAAGAATATAATAAATGACAACATGAACAAAACTCAAAATTTAACGACAATCAAGAAACAAATCAAACAACTGATTCCAAACGGAGGGTGAGTATAGCATAAAATTTGAAAATTTTCATTCGAGTTGGGGTAGGTCCGGCAAACCAGTTACTGTGAAGCAGGTCTAAACAAGATTACGCACGCATACAAAATCAACCACTCAAGCGTTTCTTAAATAGTGCGTATGCGGGCGTCCCGCGTCCGTGCATTACAGAAAAACAGATATCAGACAACCCGTGATAAATCCACGCAAGAACACAAAAACCCAGCAAAAAATCTTGATAAAAAGAAGTAAAGAACAAAGAAACAGCGACAAAAACAGCAGATTGACCCCAAGAACTCGATAAAAAAAAAATAGATCCGAGTCGAAGTAAAACCTGCAGAAGTGATGGGCTTCTTGTGATCTTGACCATCCATGTTATCTGTGCGCCGTGTTTGAGATACAAAATTGGGATTAAAATCGAAGTCTAGAGGGAAGTAGACTACAAAAAATGGAGTACACTGTGCAGAGTTTGGTAGAGAAGGAAAGGAGAATGTGTAATATAAGACAGAATGATTATTGTAAGCATGTGCGGCTTTAACAGTTCGCACGTGAAATTAATCGTCTTTAATTGTTCAATATTTTATTTATTATTTCATAATTTTTACATGTCACCTTATATAAAAATACGACTATTATAGTAACTATTTTTAATAAGTTCGTATCATCACTTTCTTATTATAAAAAAAATCTTTATTTGTAATTAATTTATTTTATATATATCTTAACTTAAAAAAAATGTTCTTATTGAGAAAATGTCTACCTAATCCTTCATAATGTCTACCTAATCCTTCGTCAGTGGAAAAATATTTTGACTAATTAATTTGTAACACGCGTCATATGTGCCTCCAACGTTATTATGATTATGTTTTTAGTGAGACGATGAACTCGATTAATATTTATACCAAAAGTACATAGCATCTTTCCAGAAATACATATTTTTTATATTAGGAATTTTTAAAAATAAACTCATATACAATACGTACTTTATTAAAAATATATGGAACTTAAAAAACTAATATGGTTTCTTTTAAATATAAAATTTAGTTTAGGTAGTCAAAAGAAAAGATACATGCAATGATCTAAGCAACGCAATTATTTATTTGTGGCGTATTAGACTTTGGAAAGTTGTTAAAAGTGTTGGCTCTAATTTAATAAAACTGCGATTTCGTTTCACAATTATTAAAATTTAATACTTAATTATGATAATCAACATCGAAATGACTTGTGCTTTTCCCTCGACTAACAATTATTTATTTGTGGCGTATCTACAAAACCTTGTCGCATCCAAAAGGGGCCGATCTCCTTTTCTAGGGCCCATGGACAAATTTATGGGCTGCAATATAACTGGACAGTGGACACCCTGGAACTTAGATTTCTCTGTAGGCCCACCAAAAGCATGCATCTAAAAAATAATTAACGAATCACACATACCGGAGTTGTAACCAATATTTTCACAAACAAATCTCACGAAACATATATTCTATTCAACTCAATTTATAAAAAATAATAAAAAAATATATTATTTTTCACTTCCGATATAACCGGATTGACCGGTATAGCATATTAAAGATATAGATCTGTGAAACAAATAGACATACTCAAAATACATATACTTAAGTCACCCATTTACAAAACCCAAAAGAAAAAGTTTGAAATGAAAGATTTACCATTTATTTTCAAACGATATTTTGTGATCTGAAAATATTAATGTGGGAGATGTTTGGATTTATGCATAAAGAATAATGAGATTCGCTTACTCATTTTACTGTTCGGGTTTTCCCCTTCGATTTCCTTAAATAAATAAAAAAAATCAAACATCCGAAGATATTGGCTAGCCGATATATGGAATTTCCAAATTTCAAGAATCGTTAGAATTAATTATAATTTTTATCATTAACATCATATAATTCGTGTAATTACTAGAATTATGAATGGGTTATTAGCAAATATTATGTTTGTAACAGAATTACATTTAACACACACACACACACACATATAAATTGATTCCACTAAAGTACGTACTACTACATTTACATAGAAAACCAAAATAAAATGGCCATCAAAAGCAGCGGAGCCACCAGCATCGTTGCGTTCGCCATCCTCCTCTTCGCTATCCTGGCCGTCATGATACCAACGGCGGCACCACGGCAGACCGAGGGATCAACCACGAGTACTACTCCGGCAAACTTTGGCTTTGGTCACGCGAAAGATGAAAAAAATGAATGTTTAATTTCTTCTACGCATCAATGAGTATTTGTGTCTTTGTGATATAAATGGAAATGAGGATCGCATCAGTATATCTAATTATTTGTTGGGTTTTTAAATATGTTTATGCGATTTTTACGAGCCCTAGCTTGTAATCTATGTACTTGTAAAAATACTTTTTGATCTAAGAAGGTAAATGTTCTCGATTATATATATATATATATATATATTACTTTCTTACCGAAACTCATGATACCTCGATAAGAGTCCGATTCATAATTGAATTCGGGCCTGGAAGTAGAAACCGAGGCAAAGCTAGCCCAAAACTGGTCCGAGGTGTCTTGGGGTGGGAGTTATCCTCGACAGTGTCAACAACTTCATGAGATCACAAGCGCTACCTCGGTCACATGCTCACCCGAAAAACCCGTCTGGGTATGTAAAGAATATTATGTTCTCATCAAATTATAAATACCTCCAACAGAGGTAAAATCAAGAGAGGATGAGTCATGATCACTGACACTCATAATATTTTCGTTTATATTGCGCTTCTTTTTCTTTGCGTATTTACTTGACTGACTTGAGCATAAGAATGACTATGTCGGAAAACCTTCCGCACCCCAGCAATTTGTCTTGTTCTCAGGTGTCCAGGCTATATAAACAAGGTTCATCTCACTCGGTCAGCACTGCGTATAAGGAAGGACCATTTCTCAGCCTTGTAAATTGCCCACCCAAGCTCATCCAATTTACACGGACATCATTAAAAATCATATGATTCCGAAGCCTTTTCGTACCATATATACCGAAAATTTATATGCTATGCGTGAATTGTTTCTTCCTCGAGAGATTGTTTAAGCACTATTTTCCCTCATCAAAATCAAAATAATTAAGAGAGGTATCGCAGCCAGCATGTCAAACCAAGAGAATAGAATAGCTTGGTATCATATGATACCAGTTTATTCAAATTATTCAATTGATATTTCAGATTTTGCTAATTAGTTTTGTATATTAAAGAATTTGGAAGTTACATATGACAAACAATTTTAAAGATACATATAAACAATGAGTAGGTCTCTCTTGTGAGACGGTCTCACAAATCTTTATACATGAGACGGGTTAACCCTACCGATATTTACAATAAAAAGTAATACTCTTAGCATAAAAAATAATATTTTTTTAGGAATGATCCAAATAAGATATATGTCTCACAAAATACGACCCGTGAGACTGTCTCACACAATTTTTTTGCCTTAAACAATATTTTTTTTAAGATTTTTGTAACAAAATCAAGTCTTTTACAAAGCACTGAAATATTATTTGATACATAAAAAGATACTCCACGTTAATTTCTTCGGATTCATAGAATCACACTCTGAATTTTCCAATTCTCAAGATTTTCAAGGTATTAATGAAAATCTCATATTTAATATTATATGATCAGATAAAAGAGGTTTTTCTCCAATTTTCATTCGGTTAGCCGATTGGCCTTTGAAGACGGATTACTATATTCTTATATTTTTTGTTAGCCAACGCATAAAAAATATAACCGGCCAAGATGTATATGAATCATGATCATTAATAGATCGAGTTGACTCGTAAAATTTTGTCATAATTTTTAATTATTATTTGAATAATAACAATACATTTATATTAAATATGTAATTTTTACAGATACTATGTGAATTGTTGAATTTATGAAAGCAGATCATATATTGTAGTTATGAGTAAATCATTTTATACATTACTTATCTAAATGGATAATATATTTTCATAAAATCTAATTGGTGTCCCAAAATCAGACACTAAGAGCATCAATATTTATATATCAGTATAAATAAAAGTATAATATCATTACATAGTATATAATTTAATGAATTTTAATATATATTAAATAAATCAAACAATTTTATTTATTTTTAATGAAAAAGCCCTCTCATTTTTTTTTAAAAAACCCACAAAATAAATAACATAAAACTATTTGAAATTATATATAGAAAATTATTACAAACCTAGCTATGTGATGCCTTCTCCGGAGCATTAATTTTATAATTCATCATGCATTTTGAATAGTTATATTTATATACCCAAAAAACAAAAACAAAGAAAAAAAAATCTCAACCAGTATGCATATATGCATCTCAGTACAGAACTTTTAATTTTTATTTTGAACAACATTTTAATATGAAGAAAATAATTTGATTATAAATACAACTTTATAAGATTATTGCAAGATACAATAATTTGTATGAACTATTTGTTGAATTAATACTCTTACGCTTAGTGCCTTTTTTCCAGTTAATGAACTATATGTAGAATAATTTTCGGGCACGCGAAAGCATCTTGTGGATGATATCAAAAGCAAAAGATTAAAATACAAATTCTAAATTAATCTGTTGGAGTGTAATAACCGCTTGATCGGATTAGGAAAACGATTGACACGAAATATCATGTTGTTGCATGTTTTAATTAAAATGTCTGAATTACATTGTTAATATTGTTTTAACTTTACGTAAAACAACTATTTGATCGTAGGATTATCTATATCAACGGAGGAACATTTAAAACACACTCCCAACGGGGAATTCGTGAATGTATGGTAAAGAAAACTGAGTATCCAAGTTTTGAACTGTACTTTATGAGCTTCAATTATATATATATATATATATGTGTGTGTGTGTGTGTGTGTGTGTATCTACACATTAAATAAATTTGTCTGATAGTACATTGCTTGGTTGGCATCCATTGAATGGTCGATAGGAAGAGGGTCATACCCTCTATTGAACAGAATCATTGTTGGAAGCCATCACTTTTCTCTCCACAAAACTCCAAAGTACATTGAACCACATTCCACTTTTTACATGCATATTTCCAAAATGTGTCCAATATATATATATATATATATATATATATATATATATAATTTAGAGAAGGTTAGAGGTTTTATTGGCTAATTAAACAAAAGCAGGTTCTGGCTTTGATTGCTCAAAGCTGGCACCAACTCAAACAGCTCCAGTTGGTTTTCACAAGCATTTTATTACTTCCATAATGGCCCGTCCCATCCCGCATTACGCATATCAACCCCTATATATAAACGAACACAGTTCATAAAAACTCATAATCATCACAAATTATTAGCTTATCTTCAAGAAACTAAATCCATTATATATATAATCCGAAGTGAAAAATGGAATCATTTTCCAAAGGGTTGCCAGCTTTTTTGTTGGTTTTCCTCGTAACACTGGATACTGGTATTGCGGGCAATTTTAATCAAGAATTCGACGTAACGTGGGGCGGTCATCGGGGAAAGATCTTCAATGGAGGGGAGCTTCTTTCCCTATCATTGGATAAAACCTCTGGTTCAGGATTCCAATCCAAGAAGGAGTATTTGTTCGGGAGGATTGATATGCAGCTCAAACTTGTTGCTGGTGACTCTGCTGGAACCGTCACCACATATTATGTACGTTCCATTTACATATACGGAGGGGGTGAATTTTTGTATACATATTTTTTAAAGAATCCTGTCTGAATTTGTTTTTTCAAAAAAAAAATATGTAGATTTAAGAAAAGTAAATGCGTCTATCAGTCCTGCTGGAATGATTTATTTGAGCCTCCAACTTTTGGATGAAAAGAAAATTTGGTTGCATTAAAGAGTACAGAAAAACGCATGCAACTTGTTTGCTCGTGTAAAAAGTAGCGAGGAATTTATTTATATTGCGTCCAAAATGGGTAATTTTAGCACCTCTCGAAATTATTTTAATGCTAGCTAACTATTTTTATATATGGGAACAATTTTGCCAATCACACTTAATTCCATAATTTATGAAGAGTCTACGAGACAAATCTTTATAAAAATACAATATGTTAATATTATAAATGCAAATGAAATTATATTCGGACATCATCATACGAGATAAATAAGGGGAGAGGTATTCACTCTTCCAGCTTCTAGGACAGCATTAACTCATCATCACATTCGACTAAGAGGTCTTCCAGCTCATATAGTCTTAAGTGAGTTGAGGTGACCCATTAGACTATGTCTGTATTGCAGTTGTCTTCTCAAGGGCCGAACCACGATGAAATCGACTTCGAGTTCCTGGGAAACGTGACTGGAGAACCTTACATTGTGCACACAAATGTGTACGCTCAAGGCAAAGGGAACAGAGAGCAACAATTCTATTTGTGGTTTGATCCCACCAAAAATTTCCACACATACTCTATCCAATGGAACCCCTGTCAAATTGTGTAGGCACATTATCCAACCTTGGTGTTTCATACCCTAAAAACCAACCAATGAGGATCTACTCTAGCCTGTGAAACGCGGATGACTGGGCCACGAGAGGCGGGCTCGTAAAAACCGACTGGTCCAAGGCACCATTTACGGCGTACTACAGGAACTTCAACGTGCAAACTTGTTCTGCATCATGCACATCAGGATTCTCGAACGGGGCATGGAAAAGCCAAGAACTCGACGCCTATGGTCGTAGGAGGCTGAGATGGGTTCAAAAGAATTTCATGATATACAATTATTGCACGGATTATAAGCGGTTCCCTCAAGGCTTTCCTCCAGAATGCAGGCTATAATAAGGGACGCCTCTTTTGTACAAGACCACGAAGTTTACTCATTGCTGTATTTCAAGATTCTATTAGTTTGTTTCCTTGTTTATGCGGATCTCTTGCCTTGTTTTAGTACATGGTTCTAATAAAATTAAATTATCTGTTTGTTAGATTTTGCTCTATGGATGAAGGTGATAATTCCAGGACGAAAGAAAAGGTCCGGGCACAACGTTAAAAAATAGCATAAATATATATTTAATGTTTACCAATTAAGATCCTCCAGAGAAGATCATAAGAGATGTAAATGAAAAGCTTACAAAACTGAGCAAGATCAAAATTGGTACGATAAGGAGCCATTAAAATAGCCAACTATCAAGTTATCACATGGGCAAATGCCCTTCCTCATGCCAGGTCCAATGGCACTGTCCTATGGCATCCATGCTTGAATATGTGAACGGCATGACCCCAAATGTCAAGTAGTGAGAAAATTCCAACTCTGCGTATGGGCAAACGTCTTTATGCTAGTTCTGGTGGCCCGAGTACAGACCCAATGTACTCGGGACTGTAGGTCCATGTCCGAACATGTGCACCTCATGACCCCAAATGAATTAGGACACATGGATCCTCAATAACATAAACTAAAAAATTATGAAGGGTAATAGTCTTGTGTAAGGGCTAAAGACATCATCCATCAATTGATTTATTACATGCTCGTGAGGCGAACCAATGATATGAAACTAACATGTGAGAGTCATTGTCCGTATTCATTATTCAATATTTTGAAGGTTCTACCATGTGGGTTACCTCTCCTCTGTTACACTTGTTCTGAAAAGTACACATACTTGTAACCTCATAAAGCTAGACAAGTAATGGGACGTGCCCCAATCGACTGTAGTACACATTAGCTTTAGGGGTTGTACCTTATAGCTAGATACAGAATAAGTTTAAACACATGTAATAAAAAAATGTGTACATATTTTCCCAAAGAACACTAATAATTATTAGTTCGTTTGTATAATTGGCACAAAAGCATTCGAAACTACGAGTCTGATCACATCAGAATCATACATAAACTTGTAGTTTTGACCAGATCATGTCTTACCAGCAATCACTACACGAGTGAATGTTTTTTAACAAGAACGATGAAAAATTCTCTTAAACCTCAGATGCCACCATTCCCTTGATTTCATCAATCGATGCCAAAGATAGAGCTTTCCTTGTCCACTTCAAATAATTTACTCTTTATTCTGTCTTTGCCATGCTGACAAGCTGATCTGACGTTGGAAAAGCCCGTTCTCGGATATTATTAGAGAACGTCACCTTAGGCTGGAGCAAGGCCTGCAGGTGGCACGATAAAATGAAGAAAATTTTCATGCACATCTTAGAAATTAAATCTGGTGGACGGTTGGATTAGATGAATGAAAGTAGAACAAACAACCTCTATCTATCAAAAGTAATCAAGATAAAATTTCAGAAGGAATGCCCGATTTTACCGGAATTCTGCAATGAATATTAAGATCACAGTTCAATTGGCAAAGGCGCACTTTTGCTAGTTTTTCTGTTTCAAGTGACTTGGCGCAAGCTTGTTTAACCTGAATCAGTATAGTGAAAAATAGAACAAATTGAGACTTACCAAACTTTGTTGAACCCGAAGGAAAGATTATCACAGAACAATGAAACGCAAAAGAAACATTTAAAAAAACATTGTGAACTGCCAAAAGGGGAAGATTAAACTGAGATAGAGAGCAAGAGCGTGACAATCATATTCGTATACAGCAATCAATTCAATTGAAACTTACCAGATTGAGTGGGGCGATCTCAGAACCATTTTCGTTGGTGATGGACTTATTCAACAAATGGCGAAGTCTTGCCAACTCTTTCATCAACTCCAATGCAACTTCTTCAGCATCGTGCATCTGATTCTTAGAAAACTCAAATGCTCTCTCAGCATGAAGATGGAAAGAAGCACAATTTAGACAATTACAAGGCCCTCTACAACCTCTTGGATTTTTCTTTAAAATTCCTTTGGGAGGACCGGCAATAGTAGAAAATAAAGAATTGCATACATCCATCTTCAACATGCCTTGGTTCAATTGAACATCTTCAATTGATTCTCTATTGTCATTAAACAGTTCCAATCCCAGGTCCGAGCATTTGGTCTGTTTAGCAACCTGTTCAGATTCTTCAATTTGGAGAGTCGAATGCTCATTCATTTCAAGACCATTAGTATCAGTGTGGGGACATTCTGTTTCTAACTTTCTGGGGCTGCTTTGAGATTGCAATATTCCTCCGGTCTGCAAACCAAGAATCACGCATGGACTATCTCCAATATCAGAAACTTCTGAACTCGGCTTGACATTTGACAGATCAGCAGTAAAAAGAGATATATGTGTCGATGAGCTTGGTTTGGCACCAGCATCCCGAGATGAACCAACTGGAAGAATATCTGCAGGCAGCAGAACTTCCTCCAGAATCTCTGTCTGTTGGGTCCCGGAAGAAATCTCAGTTAGCAATTTCTTCACTTGCTTCTGTTCAACAGAAGTACCAGTAGCTAGAGGATGTGGTTTTTCTATAATTTCTACAACAGGTTTTTGCCGTTTAACTGTTCTTGAGGTCATGGAAAGAAAAATTAATAAATAGTGTTTAGCATGCAAGCAATAAATCATTCACGTAACAATTCAGTATGTCCATTTACTGTTTGAACTACATTTGGGAAGGAAATTACTTGAATTGTCGTTGGAAATTTCCAACAGAAAAGGAAGCAGTCTTCGGTAACTGAGGGATCGTGGATGTTTAAACACCCTTCGTCGGCTACTAGGATTAAGAACCTGAAAGAACACAAGAAATCTTATTCCGGATGGTCCGCAACGCATTTACAAGTAATACTTCAGATCCTATGTAGAGATGATACAAACGAACTAATATTTATGCTTTCAAGACATTTATGGATTGAAGAAAGTTTACCAGACTGTCGATTGAATCAGAGAGCTGTTTCCCATCTAAACTTTGGTTGAGGCAAACATAGTTGTTCGTGCGAATTTGGTTCTCTGTCAGAAAAGTGCTACTTTCAACATATTCTGTATCGACGCCATTCTCAGTTTGAGAGAAAATATCAGGATCAGGAGGTGTCATTTGAATCAACTTCTCTTCCGATGAAACATGCACATGACTCGTACCATCCTGGTGGTTTCTTTGTTCCGTTCTGTGAGGCCCAATATTTTTGGAAGGGTCATCCCCTTTATCTTGTCTACCACGAAAATCCTTGTTGTTGCAGAGGAGTCCCGATTGAAAATTCTGCATTACTTTGTCCTTGGATGACTTGGTATTTTCAGGATGACACTTCTGACGCTCAACGCAATCATTATGATAATTTTCGATGTATGACTTCGAATTAGACTTCACAGTACAAGACCCCCTTGACATACATGGAGTTACTACATCCACTAATTCAATTTCTGAAACACCTAATATCGAACAATTAACATAGAACAAGAATATTAGCATCACATCAAGGTACTCGTCTCTCACTCTTAAATGCATTGTTTAAATCAATAGTCATCAAAACTACCTATAAGAGCAATCATATAGAATAGATATAACCTTTTTCAGGCGAAAGAAAAAAATAATTCGGCCAATCTGTTTTTGGTCAAAAAAATAAGTAAAAAAAAAAAACAACAGAGCAAGAAACTTACGGGAATCATCATTCAATGTGTCAGTCAGATATGGCAGCAACCTTCTATAACTAAAAGATCCTGGAGTCTTGAAAACCTTCCTTTTAGTAGACAGAGTAAGGGCCTAAAAAAGAAGGAAATTTTTTGAAATCATGGCTTTATGTAGAAATTGAAATAACAGCAAAATACAAAATTTTGCTCACAACAAATGCCTTAAACATCAAACAACTTAAAAAAAATTAGTTCTCATATCTATCAATAAATGTCAAAATTGTGAGAATACAATCACGCGAAGATGTATGAAAAAATGCGGCACCAATCCATAGTAACCAAGGGTAAGCAACATGTAATCAATCAAAAAACAAAGAAAAATCATCACCATTTTGCTTCTGATAACAGATCCATCTCCGGAATTCGCCTCATTCTTTATCGCAGAAATCTCATCCACCTTCATAGAACCCGAACCCATATCAAATACCGGACCCTGAACCGATTGAGAATTTAAACCTTCCAAAGACTCTTTTCCCTCTTCCCACTTCTCCTCGTTTTGCTCTTGAAGGATTGAATTAACATCAGGAGTGAAAACTCTCCGTGCCCGGAGATCTTTAATCGACGATCCTCCCCAAGCATTGCCACGATTTAGACCCGAAAAACCTGCCACTGGTGATGGTTCTTCGGAAATTACTTCAGGGAGGGATCTTCCGGAGCCACTGCGGTCGATGCACATCTGGGCTTTGCTTCTGGTGAAACTGCCATCAAATTGGTCCTCCGATGATGATGATATTTCCTTTCTTTTCCGGAAAATGGTATTCATTAATGACGATTCTTCCATGTCCGGCTTGATTTCGGTCTGAATTTCTCCAATTTCAACTCGTGTTGAGCTGCAGAGAGGGCTCGAGTGAGGGTTTTTAGAGGAGAAGTGGATTTTGGAGGGAACGTGTGATGGTGGTGGCGGGAAATCAATGGTCCTCCCTCGCTCTCTTTTTTTTGCGGGCTCGCAAACTGATCCAATGGGCCCGATAGGTTGGGCTTATAGTAAAACCCTTTTTATTTTATTTTAGACCGAAATTCTCTAGTGTGGCCCATAATAAAACCCTTTTATTTTATTTTATTTGTTTATATTTATATTTCGTTACTTAAAATAAAATTTTGAAATCAGTCAATATAATATTAAAAAAGTCATCGATGTACTTAAAGAGAAATTATCGAATTTATATTTGCTTACACTGGCCATGCATTTTCTTTTTATGTTCAGAAAATTGACACTAATCTTTTGTATAACTTATCAAAGATAAAAGAATCACAAGCAAAACTATTTAATCCGAATTTCTTGAAGAAATGCTTTCAAGTTGTTGTTGGAAGATCCATCTTCCTCCATAGATTTTCTTGCCAAAACCTTCCATTTTCTACCATTCTCCCTCAATTCTCTCCCACGTTCACCTCCATCCATCACTTGCTCGATGCAAGACCTGATCCCATCGCTCTCAACCACGCCATTCTCATTCACTTTCACTCTAACCCCTACCTTCCACACATCTTCGATCAGCTTCGCGTTCGTCCCTTGATCCGTCCATTGAGGAAAGGCCACCATCGGCACGCCACACGACAGGCTCTCCAAAGTCGAGTTCCATCCGCAGTGCGTAACGAAGCACCCTAACGACTTGTGTGTCAGAACCTCCAGCTGGGAACACCATGGCACTATTTTCCCAAGACTTCCAAGTTCCTCCATACAACTCAGCCTCTCATCTTCTTCAATATTGTCGTCTTGCTTAGCTCGAATAACCCATAGAAATGGCCTTTTAGAATCCAATAAGCCTCTTGCGATCTCTTCCATCTGTGATTTTGGAAGATTCAACAAACTGCCAAATGAGACATAAACCACTGATGAATCCGGCTTTGAGTTCAACCATTCAATGTAATCATCTGATTTCTGAAAAAGATCGACCCCGAATGATTTGTCCGACGAGACTTGACGATCCGATAAGAAAGCAGGAGAGATCAAGGGTCCGATCCCGATAAACTCATAGTTCTCAATGGATTTCAAAGCATCAGGCTCCAACGCATCGAAAGTGTTCACTAAAACCTTCGGTTTCGTTTCCAAATCGAGGGCATCAATTTGCTCCTTGAAAGATGGAAGCGCGAAGCTGTATCTTTCGGAGCTCGAAGGAAGTATAAAAGATGGAAGATCACATTTGGACAAGTCGTATGGGATTCCGGGGAACTGAATTTTCCATGAGGGATCATCAGAGTTCTCCTTTATTTCATCTTCAAAACCTCTAAAATAATAGTAATACACATCCAACACGGTGGCCGGTTGAATCCAAAGAAGCGCACAAGGGACATGAACCTCGCGCGCCACCTCCGCCGCCCATGGGATCAGGAGTGTGTACACCAAGCACGTGACGGGGCTGCCTCGCTCCGACGAAGCGACGATTATATCTTTCAAATTTCTCGAGCCACTATTTCTTAATTCCGACATGTAGCAGTTGACGTCGTCGCTAGGCTTGAAGCCATCGTCGTAGCCGTCGGAAAATGTCTCGAAGTTGAGGCCTTTAGGGGCGTCTCCGGCTGAGGCTTTGACCATGCGCCGCCGCGCATTCACGGTGGTGACGAAGGTGACATCAATCCCTATGTGGATTAGTCTTTGGGCGAACCGAAGCGCGGGGTTGATGTGTCCTTGCGCCGGATATGTGATGAAGAGGACGTGGCGGGAATTCATTGGTTTTAATGCTGTTGTGTATAATATAAAGAAAAATGTGAACCACACCTATATATATATATATATATATAATAGAATTCTAATTCAAAATTTCTTATGTATTTGTTTGTTGGAAGAAATTATATAAATTCAATGTTTTCTTTTTTTATCACGTAGAACATGAGGAGGGAAATGGTGGGACTGCATGACGTTTGAGGTGACGCTGATTAAACAAATCAAAGAAATTCTAACACTTTTCGATTAGAGATGATAACCTTCTCCATTTTTGAAATAGGACGAAGATCTTCGATTTTTTCGGATTTGGATTTGGGGTCGAGGATTTTTTTAAATCCTGATGTAGTTCGGTGCGAGTATAAAATTACTATATCTATTCTCGAACTCGCTCCGAAAATAATATCAATAATAAAATAATAATATTATTATTATTATTATTAATATAATAACAATATTATTTTTTAAAATATTATTATTATTATTATTATTATTATTATTATTATCATCATCATCATCATCACTAATAATAATAAAAAATAATAAATTTTAGTTTGAGAAAATTTATAAATCCGTAATCGTCTTACCATATTAATATTTTTGAAACGAAGATGAGGCGAGAAAGAAAAGTTACTCCTGAAGTTTCGGGTTTGGGGATTCCCCGAACCCGAAAAAACGTGGATCGAGACGGGTACGGGGGTGGGGATGGAATTCGGAGATGTGGATGAGGATGGCAAACTCGCCCTCGTCCCATCCCTACTTTCGATGGTTTCCTACGATCTAATAATGTAATTTTTTGGTATTTGATTTTCCTTTTCAGACACAAGAAATGAGCTACTTGGTAATCTCTTGGAATTCGAAGATTTTTTTGTTTTAAATCTACAGTTCCCAGTATTATCATGTATGTATAAACCACAAAATCAATTAATTTCGAATTAATGTCCATATACTAAATATTTGCATCTAATAATTAAAACAATATGTATGTATATATAACAAAATCAATCATATGAATGAGATGTATTCTGATGATTGTGAACATGTAAACAATGACGTCATGGTTGGCTGAGGCAGGAGATTGTCACAACTAATGCTACAAGAGGTGGCGATAAGATCCTTTTACTCTGGTTTTATCTTTTAATTAATATCTACAACTGAAAATTTTAGAAACCCAATTAAAATATTTGTTTGTCGTGTGTGTGTGTATATATATATATATATATATATATATAATATTCTTCGAGAGAAGATATATCCGACAAGGTCAGGTTACGAATTCACAACCACAGAATGATCCATCATCACCATTCTCAAGGATTTAAAAATCTACATGAAATATTTTTTACTATTTAGTATAGAGATTTGTTTAAAATAAATTGTACGATTTTATAAGTGTTTTAATTTTAATATAAATGATTTTTCCTACTAATTTCTCGTCAAATACTGATGCATTTTATTGATTACGTATACATATCATATATAAGAGGTTGAACGAAGAAATATGTTATTGCGAACAAATTATTCGTTGAATTAGCCGAGGCATAAAAATTTATGTTAGACTTTTTTACGTATCAATTTTATTTGATGAATTTTTTATCCAATCAATTCATAAAAAAATATTATTTTTATGTCAAAAATATCACTTTTAACTACAAATATGCATTGGATCAACGTGTCTCACGTATATAAATATATAATATCGCTTCAGAACAGACTTACTTTAATTACTTAACTTCTTATCTTCTTAGTTAATATATGTATATATATACATGAAAACATCGTTATTTTATTATATTTTTGGAGGATAAAACAATGAAAGTACATACCTTGTTTGAGGTGATTATGAATTATTACACAATGTGGTATGAAACGATATTACAAATATATATACATAGAAAATATGGAGATCATGTTTATATTTATAAAAAAAATTATTTTTATATTAAAAATAAATTTTTTTATTGATTGAGCCGGGTTAAATATTAATCACACGAAATAGATTTTTGTAAAAAAGTCCCATGAAAATTTAAGTGTTTTATAATTTAAATTTATAAAAGTGAAATAATTCGAACACCACGTGGCACGACTATATCCATTCCTGCTTGATTGCAGCTTCGCTACTACATAGAGACCAAACGTACTAGCCTTGCCCCCAGGGGCATAGGCCGTGTGGTAAGGGCCAAGAGTGAAGGACTGTTACTCCATGTTGGTGAGGGATCGAGTTTCGGCTCCTCCTCTATGGAGAATTTCTCCAGCCAACCTCTCTTCTGGGTACCTGCTGTCGGTGCATAACCCTGATTTACCTCCCTTCACGCCGGGGCTTGGGGCGGCTCTGTGTGGGGCCCTTGGGGGTGTGGGGTTCAACCTTTTTTTTTTTTTTTTTTTTGTACTAGCCCAAGCACTCAAATTACAACTCTTTCGCTATCGATCGATGAATGTTCTCCTTGTATCATTTCCAGTCCGAAGAAACATCGATCCCGCCCTTCAATTTTCCCACACGTTGATCCACACTTGCATTGACGTCACCTTCGTCACCACCGTATAGGCACGGCGGAGCATGGTCAAACCAGTCAGCTCCGAACCCAAAAAGGGCCTCACCTTCGTCACGCGCGTTTTCCGATGGCACAGAGGACGGATATGAGCTGCACAACGATGGGAATCACTACATGTCGGAATTGAGAAATGCTGGCATCCAAACCACGAAAGATGTTATCCACACTTCGTCGGACCAAGGCCAATACTTTACGTACGTGGTCTAAACTCTGCTGCTTCCATGGGCTGCGGAGGTGGCGCGCGAAACTAACATCCCAAGTGCACTTCTTCGGGCTCAGCCGGCTATAGTGTGATGTTTATTACTACTATTTTAACCGGTTTAAAGATGAAATCCACGAAAACTGCACTGATCCCACGTGGAAGATTAAACTACCCGGAATCCCATTAAAGTTCTTCGAACGTGAACTTCCGACTTTAGTACTTCCTACTAACTCTCCGAGCTTAAGCTTTGTGCTTGCAGCTGTTAAGAAGAAACTAGAGAGTAGAGACCCTAGCTTCTGAAGCAAACACATAGTTTTAGTGAACACTTTTGATGCATTGGAGCCCGATGCACTAAAATCTATTGAAAAATATGAGTTGATTGGGATCGGACCCTTGAATACTCCTACTGTTTTGGATGGTCAGGAGTCATGCGGCAATCTTTTTCAGTGGTCGAACTCGAAGATAGAATCTTCAGTGGAATATGTGGCATTTGCTAGCATGGTGAAGCTTCCAAGATCACAAATGGAGGAGATTGCCAAAGGTTTTGCATCGAGAAAGTGATGGATGGAGGTGAAAATGGGAGAGAATTGAGAAAGAATGGTAGAAAATGGAAGGGTTTGACAAAAGAAGCCACGGAGGAAGATGGATATTCTAGTAAGAACTTGAAAGCGTTTCATTCAGTGGTAACCACCGATGGCGCGGAGGAGTCTTCTGTTAGTTTCCTTTCATCGTCTTATGTTATGAATTGTCTCGAGAAATTGGAGATGGGTTTTAATTGGATTTGATGTACTTGATTGTGCATTTTCCAGTTTCCGAATTCCAATCCTTTGAAAGTTCACATTTTGTCTTTTATTTCTTTCCATCACATGAACTTCTGGCCATGCATGATATTTATGCCCATTTTGCAAATTTAATTATTTGGTTTCTATTTTTAGATATTACTCTACTGTTGGCTTTTGCGGAATGGATTCAAAGCTTTAACTCATGGTGCATGAATTCACTCCTAGTGCAAAGCTGGAAAAAGTTATAGAATTAACTGTAAAATATTTGTTCACCTTTATTTCTACTACAGTTGTCAAAATAAACTTACTTACGTTAACTTTATAAAATAGACGAGTGGAATTGATAATTTCTGACCATATATGAGTGGATTATGACAGGATATATTCATGCATGTGATTTAGTGTATTTGACACCACCATATGTGCACATGAGCTCATTCTATATGTTATGTTTGAAGGGTTGTTTTCGTTGATTTTTATACAAAATATAAATATCTTCTCCAAATACAAAAAACGTGAAGTTTATTAATATTTTTTGTTCTCAATTCAGATATTGACAATAATAGTATATTGTATAAAATATATTATGAATATAATAATATACATTGGTGAAGTAATTTGACATCACCGCACCACATCACTCTCTTATTTTTGTTTTCTCTTTTGTCTTGTATATTTATAAATTAGATATTTATAGTTCCAATTAATGATATAGATAGAGAGATATATACACTAAAATATGATTTCGCTTCATGTGAAAATATATTAGCTTTATTGAGAAAATTTAATTAGTCTACTGATCTAGTCATGCATTTTTTTTTTATGTTGAGAAAATTAAATTAAATTAATTTTTTATGACTTGAAAAAGCGGCGTCACTGTTTTTCGATGCTCACAGAATAAGCTCCAGACTAATTCAAAAATATGTAAACTTGGTTAGTGACGTAACCCGTATTGAGCAAGCTCTATGCAACAACTCGTCCGAGAAAATATTGATGGGAAGAATCGAATTCCTTATCATTAGTCAAACACTTACATATGAAATTACATTAGTATTTTGTATAATTCATGGAACATCATGAGTGTTATTCATTAAAGAATTTTGTAATTTCACCGCACCTCTCTTAGAATTAACTATGAACATCTATCATACTAATATATACGAGTAAAACCAAAATGACTCGACAAACGATCACCAAAACCAATTTTCGGAAGAATCAATCACTTGAAAAACTATTAATTATTCAAATCTAACACCCGTACGTTTCAGCTGGAAGCAATGCTTTCAAGTTCTTGGAAGACAACTACGTATGGACGTGGATGCGCGCGGGGTTGATGGTTTGCTTAACCAGAAAAGGTTTGGTTATAGCCTATAGGTGCTCTGGCTTGTTTAATCAATTATTCGAGGTCGATTAAAGATGCGGAATTGACGGTTATTCGAGCTGGTATGGACTTTTGTTTGCAAAAAGGGTTTCCTAATTTGTGTATTTTCTCGGACTCGTTGCAAGTGGTTCAAACAGTAAACCATGATAGAGAGAACCTTCTATCTTCCTCCATGGTTTCTCTTGCCAAAACCCTTCCATTTTCTTGCATTCTCCCTCAATTCTCTCTCCATTCATCACTTTCTCGATGCAAGACCTGATCTCATCACTCTCAACCACGCCATTTTCATTCAATTTCACTCTAACCCCTACCCTCCACACATCTTCGATCAGCTTGGCTACCATCAGCACGCCACACGACAGGCTCGATCACCAAAGTCGAGTTCCATCCGCAGGGTGCCACGAAGCACCCTAACATTTGTGTGTCAGAACCTCCAGCTGGGAACACCATTTGGCACTATTTTCCCAAGTCTTCCGAGTTCTTCCATGCTACTCAACTTCTCGTCTTCTTTATCCTCATCATGCTTAGCTCGAATAACCCATAAAGACACCGCTTTTTAGAATCTAATAAACCTCTCGCGATCTCTTCCATCTGTGGTTTTGGGAGATTCAACACGCTGCCGAATGAGACATAGACCACTGATGAATCCGGCTTCGAGCTCAATCATTCAATGTAACCATCCGATTTCTGATCAATGTTGTTCGATTTAAGCAATGTCACTAGCTATATTTTTATATACCTTTTGTAGCTTATGTTTGTGTCTGGGACAAAAGTTATACTGCTAGCCATCATAATTTAAAAGTGATTTATTTTGTTAGCCTGATTTGAAGTTTATGTAGGTTCACTTGGAGTTTCGAATAAACATTTGCCAAGTGTTGTTAAGTGTGATTTATTTTACTAGCGTGAGTCGAAGTTTATTGTGTCTCAAGAGTTTACTCAGCGTATCAAAAAATGAAGAGGTTCCAAAAAAAAAAAATTGTAGCGACTTTATTTTTGTAATACCACCCCGTTTACAGTCCATTAAGATTTAAGACAATCTCTGACCTAAACCTTATAGTTGCCATCCACGACACACTTCAAGTTCTTGTTTGTTGAACCACCCTCTTTGACAACCTCCATAGCCAAGCCTCTCCATTTCTTACAATGATATCTGATCTCCCTCCCCCTCTCTCCATCCCTCATCACCATTTCCAGGCATCTCTTGAACTCATCTCTCCCAATAACTACGTCTCCGTTGACCCTAGCTCTCACCCCCGTCCCCCACACCTCTTCCACCATTTTTGCATTCGTAGTTTGATCAGAAAAATGTGGACAACTGATCATAGGAACTCCAGAGAACAAGCTCTCGAGTGTCGAATTCCATCCACAATGTGTAACGAAACAGCCGATGGATTTGTGTGCTAGAACCTCCATCTGCGAACACCATGGAACTATGAGGCCATCCCCATTTTTAACCTCGTGTTGAAGACTTTTATGTATATATTCTTGTTCTCTGTCTGTCGTTCTGATGACCCACAAAAAGGGTCTTTTTATTTCTCTCAGTCCCTGCAGGATCTCTTCTTTTTGCTCTTTCTTTAGCACCACTATGCTGCCAAATGAGATATAGATCACAGAATGTTCATCTTTGTCATCTAGCCATTGGAAGTAGTCTTCATTTTTGTGGAACAAATCGGCACCGTAGGATTTTTCCGTCAAGCCGTTCACGTCTCCACGGGTGAAAGCCGATGGAATCAATGGGCCAACAGCAATAAGATTCATCTTGTCTTTAAACGTCCTTATTGCATCTTCCTCTAATTCTTCAAACGTATTCACAAAAACACACGGTTCAGCGTCATACTCAAGTTCTTGTATGTGTTCTTGCATCAAAGGGATCATAAAAGTATTCAAAGGATCATCAGGTAGTAGGAAAGTAGGCAGATCAGTGGCTGAAAACAATGGCAATTGTGGAATCTTTACAGAAACAGAAGTTTGAAGCTCATCTATAATTCCACCATTAACATTGTAAATTCCGTCATGGCCGTTGAAGAAGCGGTGATAAATCGAGAAGGCGGTGGCGCATTGTATAGAAAGAAAAGCAGAAGGAACTTTCACAGAACGCGCCACCCTCGCCGCCCAAGGGAGGAGAAAGCTGTAAACTAAACAGTCCACCTTTTGGCCCATTTCTACTAACTTCTCAAGGATCTTTACGAGATTTTCGGAGCCTGCCTTCATCAAATCCGCCATAAAGGACGAAAGACCATTCGGCCGATTCAGGGTCGAGGCCGTCGTAGAAAGAGACATAAGACAAACCATTGAGTGAGGGGAGTGTTTCATGAACACGTTGCAGGCCGCGGCCGGTGGTGGTGAATGTGACCTTAGCTCCGCCATGTGCTAGAGTTTTGGCTAGTTGAAGAGTCGGATTGATGTGTCCTTGGACGGGGAAGCAGATGATCAGGAAGTGGCGGCGATTGGTGTCGTTGACTCCTTGTTGACGCATTTCCATCCTTCTTTTGCACGAGGAAATGATGCAGAGGATGCCCAGCGGACGTCAAATTTTATAGTTGGTAACAAAATATTGCTCCAAAACATACACACTCAGTTTCTTGTATATGGTCATAAAAATCCGTATATAACATAGAAAGTATTTCTTTTCTTTTTTAATATAATTTGATTACGTGTATCTCTCGTATTTTTATTGAACTTGACATGTATATTCATAATCCAAAGAATAACATATTGATCACATAATAAAAAAATATTCAATATATAACATAGAATAATCCTAGTCGTTGTCGGTATCATGATACTTCTAAATGATGCGAGGATTTCATCGTCAAATATATTCGGAACTAAGCTTGGAATGAGACGAGATTGATCGAGGAAGGATAAATTAATGATTATTATTTATAAGGGCAAATTTGGATTTTTTATCTCATAAAAAGGTCATATAACCAAGAAAATGAATAAAATATTAAAGAAGAAAAATATATATATGTATCAAGAAAAATAAAAAATATTAAAAAATACAAAATATAAATCATGGAGATAAAATTTAACAACATAAATTATCAAAATCGTAAAAAATCAAATACACAAAACGAAAAATTGATTACCCTTGCACTTAATATGAGTAAAAGCATCGTATATGCTTGGAATCTCAGAGTTGCTGTATATGTTAAACATCCAATAAAAAGATAAAACCGTCCCACAAATTTGTCAATGTGAAACATGGAAAATGCTAGTCATAATAAAAGTTATACGCAAACTTTGTTGGAATTATTTGTTGAGTTCACGTAATTTAATTAATTATACATGGATCAATTATGTAATAAAGAACTCAATAAAATGATCTAATTAATTATGAATTTTCAAAGTATTAAATAAATTGGTATGATCCATAGAAACTCAACCCAAGTAAGTATTTTTTGATGGGTTGAAGACTTCTAAGATTATATAAAGTTATAGTCCCCAAGGCACAGAGAAAATAATAAGAATATATACGTCACACATATTCTAAATCTTTCTCCTTCTCTGATCAGAGACAAGAATAAGGTGATTGATTCTCAGCCTTGGAAGATCCATAATTCCGACGCTAGATCAATCGATCGATTCTGATACGTGTTTACTGTTATTTATATTTCCTGATAATTCGACATGAATTCCTAACGTATTATGATATATGGATTCAATCATATAATTTATAAATTTATTTTATTAAATCTCCCAACAAACTTATATATTTTATAAGATAAATCACAAAAATATATTTAAATCTACAAATATTTATTTTTTTATTTTTATTATATATTATCCTTGAAAAATATATATTATCATAATCTAAAAGTAAAATAAACCAACATGACTGAGAAATGAATGTTAAATGAAATAATAATATGAAGAATTTATTTATAATTAGTGTAAAGTAAAGTAGATGCATTTTTATTTTATATTTAAAGAGATACACGTTCTATTTGATGAAATTGTACGTGACAATATTAAATAAAATATATTTTTCACAATTTAATTTAATAATAATTAAATATATATTTGGGTTCTAACAATTCAATCTAAAAAATTCAATACATATATATAATGAATAAAAGGTAAAATTTATATTTAAAAAAAATGGTTTTACAGGTATGGGATTGAAAATAATTGAAATTCCTGAAGTATCATCCGATCAGCCCAAGCTAGCCCTCTGTCTTCTCTTTGGTATCCTCTCTGATTATATTCCCACCTGCACCGCCGTTGCATCAATGGCCGTCCACCACCAACTGCTTCTCCTCCTGCTCCCTCTACTTTCTTTTGCCGATGACTCTGCGTTCATGTTAAAGCTCCTTTCCTCCCTCTCCCCTGCCCCTGCCGGCTGGTCACCCTCCACCCACTTCTGCAACTGGACGAACGTCAACTGTGACACGACCTCCACCTTCGTCACCGCCATCAACCTCGACTCCGCCTCCGTCTCGGGAACACTACCGCTGGAACTCAACAATCTAACCATGCTCAAGTCCCTCGCCCTCCAGAAAAACTCTTTGTCGGGACGTCTCCCTTCTTTTGAGAACATGACTTCACTCGAACAGATATATCTCGACTTCAATGGCTTCACTTCAACTCCCAAGAACTTCCTTTTAGGCCTCACGAACCTTCAGCTATTTTCCATCAGTGAAAATTCCAATCTGGGTTTGTGGGAAATCCCTTCGTATCTGTCTGAAAGTTCAAATCTTGTTTCTTTTTTTGCTAGTAATGCTAGCATCGCAGGTATGATTCCGGATATTTTTGGGTCTTTTCCAAATTTGCAGAACGTGAGATTGTCTTACAATAACTTGACTGGATCTTTGCCCGGGTCTTTTGCCGGGTCAGAAATTCAGAATCTTTGGCTCAATAATCAGCAACAGGGCCTATCTGGTACCATTGATGTATTGTCCAACATGAGTCAGTTGTCTCAGGTTTGGTTGCATTCAAATTCATTTTCCAGCGGGATCCCAGATTTATCAAACTGTGTGAATTTGTTTGATCTGCAGTTGAGGGATAATAGATTTACTGGGATTGTGCCGGTTTCTTTGACGAATCTGCCAAATCTTCTTAACGTAACATTGCAGAATAATAAGTTACAGGGACCTTACCCTCAGTTTTCTGACAAAGTTCATTTCGACGTTGGGACAACTAACAGCTTTTGTTTGGACAAACCCGGGCCCTGTGATCCGCAGGTGACTATACTTCTTGATGTTGCGGCTGCACTAGGGTATCCCACGGCGTTGGCTCAATCTTGGCGGGGGAATAATGCTTGTCAAGACTGGAGATTTATTAACTGTGACTCGCAAGGGAAGAATGTTACAGTGGTGAACATGGCGAAGCAGGGGTTTTCGGGTTCTATTTCTCCTGCATTTGCGAATTTCACTTCTTTGAGGAATTTGATATTGAGTGATAATAATCTTACTGGTACGATTCCTAGCATGTTGGTTACCCTGTCTCAGCTTCAAAGTTTTGATGTGTCGAATAATAATTTATCCGGACCAATTCCTTTATTTCCTCCTGGTGTGAGGTTTAGTAGAAGTGGTAATCCGTTTCTTGGCAAGAATGTGACTGGTGAAGGTGGGGAGCCGGGGACTGATTCAGGACTTGTTTCTCGTGATGGAAGCAAGTCTGGTTCACCAAAAAGTTCGGTTTCGATCGGTATGATTGCTGGGGTTATAGTAGCTGTTGTGGTATTCATTGGAGTTTTATTGTTTGTGTCCTACAAATGCTATATGAAAAAACGGCAGAATCGATTTGGCACGGTTGAGAGTGCAGAGCAAGGCAGTGAAATGTGGAAAACTAATGTGCTGAATGGAGTTAACGGACATGCTAGTGTTCCAAGTGAATTACATAGCCAAAGCAGTGGTGACCATAGTGAAATCCCTGTTTCCGAAGGTGGAAATGCAGCAATCTCGATACAAGTTCTTAGGCAAGTGACTAATAATTTTAGTGAAAAAAATGTATTAGGTAGTGGTGGATTTGGGGTTGTATACAAAGGCGAATTGCATGATGGGACTAGGATTGCTGTTAAGAGAATGGAGTGTGGAGCAATGGGAATGAAAGGGACGAATGAATTCTTAGCTGAAATCGCTGTCCTGACCAGAGTTAGGCATAGACATCTTGTTACTCTTTTAGGATCTTGTGTTAACAAAAACGAAAAGCTTTTGGTGTACGAGTATATGCCACAAGGAACCTTAGCCCAGCATTTATTCGGATGGCAAGAATTGGGGTATCAGCCTCTGACATGGAAGCAAAGGATTACGATTGCGTTGGATGTAGCTAGGGGAGTCGAATATCTTCATAGCTTGGCCCAACAAAGTTTCATCCACAGAGATTTGAAGCCGTCCAATATTCTCCTTTCAGATGATATGAGAGCAAAGGTTGCAGATTTTGGATTGGTGAAAAATGCCCCCAATGGGAAGTATTCCGTGGAGACGCGTTTGGCTGGGACATTTGGCTATCTTGCACCTGAATATGCTGGTAAGCATTGTGTATGGAGTTCCTGTTATGTGCATGTATTTTAAGGTAGCTGCAACTTTTATGAATACAGGTTTTGCAGAAATGTTCTAATGAGTTCTAAATTAATCTTAAGCTTTTAGGACAATAGCCTAAAATTAAATTCACGATATGTGTTCTTGAATCATTTTTTATAATTCCTTGATGCAATCCATATACTTGGATATATTTCCACAGCTACCGGAAGAGTGACTACAAAAGTAGACGTGTACGCATATGGAGTTGTTTTAATGGAGATAATCACCGGAAGAAAGGCCCTCGATGAAACAATGCCCGACGAGAAGTCCCATCTGGTAGCATGGTTCCGAAGGGTCCTAATCAACAAAGAGAACATCCGAAAATCCATCGACCCCCTTCTTGATCCTAATGATGAAACTTATGAGAGCATTTGCAAAGTGGCTGAATTGGCTGGTCACTGCACAGCCCGTGAATCATTTCAGAGGCCTGATATGGGCCATGCTGTGAATGTCTTGGGACCCCTCGTGGAGCAGTGGAAACCATCTAAGCCCGTAGAACAAGAAGATGAAGAAGAACAACGTGGTATTGATCTCCATTTGAGCCTGCCTCAAGCGCTGCAAAGATGGCAATCTGATGAAGGTACTTCAAGAATGTTCGATGACTTATCTTACAGCAGTCAGACTCAGTCGAGTATTCCATCGAAACCAGCTGGATTTGCAGACTCGTTCGGTTCTGTGGACTGTAGGTGATGTCAACGAAGTACTGACGTGCCAGACGTTTGAGTTCGAGTCCCACATGGTTCGAGTCTTGTTTCGGTCTGTACTGATATCAGTAATCAAGTTCGCAAATTGTATTCAATTTATTCTTTTGTGCCTGTTTTGATGATAGGATCCTGTTAACTGTATTGGATGAGTTTCTTGATTGATTTTAACAATGTAAAATAGGGGCAAGCTAGCTAGCAATGGTATTCTTACAAACAGAAACTTGTAATTTTAGAAAATTTAAACCTCAGGTCTGAACTTTACAGTGCTGCACATGTCATCCCTATGTTCTAGACTGCAATTTGGTTTCTTTATGTTTAGAAAATGAGAAACCATTATTCATATCTGAGTAATTATGAAGAAACAAAAGTGAGACTGATTAAACAAACAAATGGATGTTACAGACAGATACAACCAATACCAGGCTGTTTTAGCGTATCATGATGAATAATATCTCGCGTGGGCCATAAATTTTAAAAGATGAAGTTTTAGAAATTTGCTGTAACTAAGCTGGCTGACATATGTATTAAAAAATATGCGTGGCTATTTATTTTTCATTTTAAATTAGCCAACTGTCTTTTTAGCATCAGCCGATTCTTCATTCAAAGTTCGGTGCATATTTTAAATCGAAATTAACGTTGTTTCTGCGTCTTAGGTGGCCTAAACAAGCATATTTCATGTGCATGGTCGTCTGAATAGTACAACTTCATTTATTATGCATGAAGAATTCTGCCGTCGATTTTAGGAACTCGTCAAATTTGTTATTTTAAATTAGGATCTGAATAAATAATAACCCATAGATTCAGATTTCTGGATATAGCAATAAAGTCAATTATTTCAACTCGCCTAACGTGTCGTGGGCATTACATTTTGATGTCTTAAATCCAGCTAATATGATATATAAATAGGAAACTCGATTGGATTCTATTTTATCATGAACTGATTTAGATAAAAGTAAGAATATTCGAGGTACACCGGATAAATCTTAGTATTTGCAAAATCATTATGTTTTGTTTAAAATAAGAGACTATGAGAGAGACATTTACAAATTTATTATTCATAGGTACGAGGCAGGAGGTATGAAATAAAGTATAATATTGCGCTGCATATCCGAATGAGTAGTATTTGGGCCTAAAATAAACATTGGGCTTAATTAACAAAGAAAACCAAATGGCCTGAAATGGTTGACCATTTAGCTTCGTTAAATATCTATATTGTTTTATTAAATTTGAGATATTTAGAGTAATTAATTTTGATGTTATGGTCTGTTTTAATAATTATATATATTTATAAAATGTTAAAATTTTCATGCAAGTTATATGTATTATATGTAGTTCTGCGGATAGAGTCATTGTTTCTTGAGGTTCATGTTATATGTTCAATTCTTACTGAGGTTATTTTTTTATTCTTTTATTTTTCAATTTATATATCAAAATTATAGTGTAGTCTCTCACTGTTTCTTATATTTATATTTTGATCCTCATTTAAATATAAATCGGATCAAAATATAAATCAAATGAATTATAAAAAATATTATAGAAGCGCGCAACGCGTGCGTCGGTGCACTAGTTTAAATTAATACACAGTAATTCCTAAACTAACAAATAACGCACGTCTCAAACAGCTAAACAATTCGACAACACCAAGCCAAGATCCTCCATGCCCGTGTAATCAAATGCGGCTTAGGTCTTTATGGACCCTTTTATTCCAACACCGTAATAGGTTTTTATGGGAGAAGTCGCCACCTGAATGATGCCGTTCAACTGTTCGAGGAAATAAGACTTGGCCTCATGGGCTTCCATTTTTACCGCTTAGAATCAAGCCAACCTCCTACCGTCAATACGGATTCTAAAAAATCTTCGAGTTTGTGGAGATTGTCACATGGTTTTGAAGTTCATGTGCGGTATTGCGGGTAGAGAAATTGTTGTCAGGGACCAGCAGATACCATCATTACAATAGCGGTGTGTGTTCTTGTAAGGACTTTTGGTGATCTTGGATTTTTGGTGTCAGGTCATTGGACATAAAATCGTCTCGTTAACAGAATTTGTCGAGTCTGTTGTCACAATTTTTCCTGACTTAAATGGTTATGCGACTAGCATGTCTGCTTTCCTTGATGTGATGCCCGAACAAAGAAAATTTCGTACTCCATATTTTGTTTTTAAAAGCTTTAAAGTTATGTACATCTAAAGCCACTTTCAACTAGATTCAACCATCGGTCCATGCTTGTGATTCCCAGCGCTCCTGTAAAGGTTCGATATTAAAGGGAGAAAATACTTGACTCCAAAATAAAAAAATTAATCGAAGTTGCAAATTCCCATATCCAAGTTAATAAAGAAGAAGAAAATCTGCATCACAACGCAGCTTATGTTTTGTCAAACGCTATAGAGTTAGATCCAGATATCAGAAGTGCAGTCCCCCCCTGGATATCTCATTTCGTGTGCCAAAGAAGGGCCGTCAGGTTCAGATCCGAAATCCACGATGAAATTTGGGTTGATGGTAAGCCCACCTTTGCCAGAGTTTACATCAATTTGTAGCATATGGGAACCTTTCACGATCAGATCAGGGTAGAATTGTCGGTCCCATGTGCTGAAGAGCGAATTTGTAACATAGAGACGTTTCCCGTCCAAACTCAGCTGTATCATTTGAGGTCCTCCTCTTAGTTGATGTCCCTGAATTGCCAAAAAAGAAGAAGAAAAAGAAACAACTTACTCAACTCCTCCATTGATGATTGATCCAGAAACAGTTCTCGGAGATATATTTTCTCCGAGTTATAATTGAAGAATGTGTCAAATAAATGATGCAAAAAACACGTTTTATTTTAGCTTTCGAAAGAGATGCTTTTTGGCATACATTTAGACTTGAAATGGCCTTCAGAACATATCGAATGAATCCTGAAATTTAGCCTTTCAATTATTTCTGAAAATTGAATACCCAAATCAATTTGATTTAATACTTGGTTTGAGATAATTATATGTAGTACCTGAATTTCAGGTACAGCGATCTGGTATGTACTGCCATCTTCTGCCACAGCAGCCACATTACTTCCTTTTCGAATCAAACCTCCGACCCATACTTGGCCAGTCAATTGAGGATTTGCGGGATCTTCAATATTATATTGTCGAATATCACCGTGAAGCCAATTAGCCAAGTATAGGAAACGATCGTCGAGAGAAATCAGAAAATCGGTGATTAGTCCAGGCATTTCAGGTAGAATCCAGTTCTCCACCTTCAGTGACTCCACTGATGCTGATAACTGCAATAGGTTTAGATCAATGTATTGAATTCTATTCACTTTAAACGTGAGACTAACAAAAAAAAAAATCTTTTCACGCACCTCGTGGCTCCATGATCCATCCGAATTCTTGAAAAATCTTACCATGTTGCTTGTTAAAGCACATCCCACGAATCCAGTATCTTTAGACGGATCGTGCAAGAATCTTATCTGCATTTAAGTACAGCATCACAAGAGTCAAGAAAAAAATCAATGGAGAAAATTTTAACTCACGACGACAGATAACGATAAAATGCAATATACCTCCAAAGGCAAGAGACCGGAATTTCCAAGGTCTACAGTCTGTTTCAACTCACCCTCAGGCCAACTATATACGTGCAAATGTCTTCCATAAAGACCATCCGAAACGTGTTGAAGGTCAAAACCTTTGGTGAAGGCAGTAGGGGCTCCCCATGAAGTGCTGATCATGGTCTTATGCCGAGGTTGGTACCAGAAATCATAGCCGAAAAGGGGGCTGTGACCTGGCTTCTCCCACCTATTATGAAGATATGGAAGTCATTTACTAGTCCACGGTCTTTAGTTTCCAGACCATTAGAATCATTTAGTTAGCAAGAGACAAAATTTCGCAAGCGATGTTTGCACAAAAATTTACGTCAGCCAAAAAGATGAGAATCTATAAAGTTTAAAGAAATGCCAATGAGACACTGAGTCTATATTTAGGACACGAATCATAACATCGTGTCATATTCTAGAGTAGACACAAACAAAGTTACCTTCCTTTGACGTTGAAATCCGAGTCGAGTAGAAGAAATCCATTTCCTTCTGCATTTCCATCATTATCTCCGAGACACGACACCATGATCTCACCTGAAGCAAGACAGTGAGCTGTGTGGGGGAATGCTAATCCAGTTTTCCGTATTATATCTTTGGGTTCAACAAATTTATGTAAACTTGGGGCCCTTGGATCCTTCAGGGTATCGATGGCATAAATACGGCCAGATCTGAGATAAAGGCATTAGAGGTACATGTTAAAGAATGAGTAATGTCAAAAACACTTGCAAGAAATACACATCTTTCATTGCATTTAGGTTTCTACACAAAACGCAAATGTGGTGGTGGCATGAATGGCCCCTTGTACCTCTTTACAGAAGGATAAAGAAACCATGACACACAAAATTTTCCTAGCATGTTTTAGGTTAATGTTTTGCGATGAAATCAATTTATCTTCCACAAATTTGGCCCCTTACACAAGTGAAGGTAGGACAAGAAACCGCCGTGCAGCTGATGGATCTCCATGGCAAGAGCTGCAGGAATTCCATCCAGAATGATGCAGTTCATCGCCAATGTAAGGCATAGGCAGCCTATGGATCACTTTCGAATAAGATGGGGAGCTTGGATCTACGTCCACCGTAGCAAGGTAGTCTGGCTTATTCCTTCCTGTCCCTATAAATTTTGTAAAGCAGCATAATCATATTGTTAGTTGCAAATTACTCATTGAAAATATAGACTATATGGGAAAATGTCGAATCCCCCCACATTTTTTCACCGTCAGGTCAATTTTTTTGAATCGATCAAATCTTAATGTGTTCTGCCAATTCCTCTATCTGATATTTAAATCCAATAAATGACTCTTTTAAACCATGAATAGTTTACATTCGCCGCAACAAAATTAAAAAATTATGACAAAGTAGACATTCAGAATCAGCTTTTATTTATGAGCAAATTGGCAAGAAACGTTATGAATCTTGATTAAGTCGACAATCACTTCACTACTTTTCCAACAATAAAGTGTAAAACGAGAGCTCATTTTGAATCCAAATCTATAATTTTATGCATAATTTTTCAATGAATTAGAACAAAAAATCTGGCTCTATACGCGATTGATTCCAGTTATTTCCTTTTCGGGAGATCCACTCCAAATCACAGATAAAAAATAAATAAAAAAATCACAAATACGGAACCATCGATATTCAAAAGGATCAGCAGCATATTAGCAAATTCAAGATAAAATCAAATAAACACAAAACCCATCAGAAATTCAGTAAATAAAAGACGATCAAACCAAAAAACATATAAAAAGAACACGAACCCAAAAAAGAACAACCTCAAATACCTGTGTAAATACAAGTAACATAAATCAGAGCTTCCCTTGGCCCAGACATGGCTTCAAGAGGAGATGCATAACCCGGTCCTTTCTTGCAGCACCCATTACCCACCTCGGCATGTTGCAACACCACCATATCAGTTGCCATTTTTCTGTTCTCTAGCGATATTTCCTGCTATTTTCAAGAATTTAAGCAGACAGATGCCTAACCGCTCAATATAATGCCACGCTTTGTTCTTTATTTGAGAAAATCAATTAGGGATCACATGAAATTTCCAGTCGTTGATATCACGTTCACGTGATGAGCGAAGTAAATCTTGGGATAAGGACGGAGAGGTCAGTTGTTTATATCGTGGCTCTGTTCGAATGTGGGCATGATTTATGGATAGGTGCATAGGTGTCCAAGAGGGATGTACATGTCAAGATTGTGGTAATAAGATACAATGATATTTGTAATAAAAAAAAAAAGATACAATGATATTTCAATGGTACAAAATTAAAAAATAAATTTAGGGGAGTTTAGGCTCAAAATAAATAATATTATAATATTAAGATATTTGACTTTCATGATACAAAAAATGATATCAAAACCATGGTCTAAATCAATTTATATGGATGAAACCTTCGTATACTTAAATAAAGGAGGTGAGAGCTTCCGGTAAAAATACTTAAAAATCTTTGGAGGTGGGTTATGCTCCCATATTTCATGTACCCGACGCGGTGAAGATGAGTGACCTCGATTGGAGAACACAAGACTTGAGGATAGGCCCGAACATGAGAATAACGGTAGAACTTCGTTTGAAGAGATATTGTTGAGAATGCAACTAAATTCTCAAACTGAAAGATTAAGATGAAAATCATAAATTAATAAAATGAAATGATATCTTTATCAATATGAGATATTTTGGATAAAATCGAAAAACAAATCCACGAGAACTTAAACTCAAAATAGACAATACCATATCATTATTAGATATATCACTTGCATGTCATAACAGTATAGGGTACGAGGTTAGAGAGTCAATTAGAAGTCTCATAATTAGATTAATTACTATCAATAATATTTTTGGAATAAATGTTGATTAATCGTTTGTCGGCCCAATTCCCCCGACGGCATGAATAAATGGCATGTTTTGAGCTTGAAATAACAGAGCGATCGAGCAACTCGTCAAAATCTTCACCTCATATGAATAAACACAGCTCACTTGCATTCCTTGCCTCAACTGTTTACTTAAATCTTGGTTTTCAATTTCAACAAATACTAAAAATATAAGTAATCATAGTTTTTTTAACATACAAAAAATAAATAAGTTATCTTTGAAAATCAAGTGGGTAAAAGACTAATATAGGGAATTGTCTTAAGTTTTCATAAATTAAGATCATAAATAAATGTGAAACATTTGTAAGTTTTTGAAATAATTATCGTATACTAAAACTTCATACTTTTCTTTTATTATCTTTTTTCGAAATATAATTTCTGAATTTTAAAATAGCAAAATGGTGGTCATTATTTATTTTCTTTTAGTATATGTATACATATTAAAGGAGCTGAAAGCTGCTGCCTGATCTGATGCTAAATAAGTAAAAGTGAAACGAAGAGAGGAAGTTAACAAGAAGCCCCTAATGTGACACTCACACTCCAAACTCAAATGTGCTAGAGTATAAAAATATGGGTGGATGGAAATAAATACCGCATATGCATTGAAGACAGGGCATTCTGATATCAAGTAAAAGACAGGGCATTCTGATATCAAGTAATAAAGTATTTGTTCCAAAAGATGGAGCTTACCAAAGGTGTACAAACTTTAATCGTTTACAGCATCAATATATTATATGCATAAAGGACAAAAGCTAAGAGATCGACATGTGATCCTTGCTAAACAACTCGACAAGATTACATCATACCAAGAAACTATGAAAAATAAAAGAGTCACTTTGTTTCAGAAAAGCACACAGGAAGTGATGAAAAAGGATAGGATTCGTTCTTGGAACCTCCACGTGATGGATATTTTTAAAGAGTAAGATGCTCCATACCTTTTGTGTTTCTAGTCACTCCCTTTGTCGAATTTTTCTCTTCTTGTTCAACGTAAGCATTTGGCCTATAACCAGAGCTAGCCTCTTCAGTATCCGAGCAGCCAGGTTTTTCCGTTAAAAATTGTTCCCAAAACACATCATTCACACGGATCTGAGCTGCTGCAGGCTCTTGCTTTTTACTATGAATATCTTGAGACGAAGAAGGGACGTTAGCATTATCAAAAGAAGTCCCCTTTGTTGGCAACCTATGAGAGATATCATTCTCGTCAGTGTTAGGCCTTGGTTCTGTATTGGTTTCTTGATTTGAGTGTGGCATTGGCCCCAAGTTTTGACTTCTGTTTGGTTCTAAAGGAGAAGAGGTAAGGGAGAGATTTAAAAGGCAGGAAATATGACAATCGTCATCCTTGTTCGAAGCTAAATTGTGCTGCGAGGAGTGAAGTTTTGGGCTTTCAGGTCCCACCTAGGCAAGGCAAAGATGAATCCATCTTTAAGGTAAAAGATGCCCCGGTGTCTGACAGCTCTAATGTCTCGGAGGGGCATGAAAAACCAAGGGTTCTTGTATGTTCATCTCTTGGCCATCCGTTCATCCTTCCTAGAGGACTTATGCCATCATCATCGGAGCTTTGTGTGCTACGCGAAAGCAAGTTGATGTCTGATACAGTCGGTGATAGCTCCAGCCGCAGCTTATCACAAAAATCTTGAGGGCATTTGTTCCCTAACTCAGGCCTAGAGCTGCTTTGATTGTCAACCAAAATGTTTTCTTGAACCGATTGAGAGTGATCGACTTCAGGGAGTCGCCTTTTCTTATTGTATGCTGAAAAATCCATTGATTCGAGCTTTTGAGCTAGAAGTTCAACAAACTCGGGATTTTGAACTGCCTTGTCGAGGAAGCTTAATAATCTCTCCTGCCTCTGCTCCATGTCAACTATTCGCTTGGTTAAATTTTCCAACGGTACTGTTGCAGCAGACTGCTGCTCTTCATATGCCAATATATTTCCTTTAAGAACGGCTTTCTCTCGGGACAACCTATCAATTTCCTCCTCAAAAGCAGCTCTTTCTGGATCAACCGAACCTTGAGGCTGACTGTGGCTATGAATAGGCTTTCTACGATGAATATTCTTAAGATTATGTTTTTGATCTTTCACAAAATCTTCATTTGCAAATTCCCATCTTTCGGGATCAATTTTCCGAAATCCCTACAAATGAAAGAAATATCTTTAATAGTCCTACCATGTGTCCATGACCATGTCCCAAATAGAAACAAAAGCATCTAAAAAGTTTAGGTGAGAGGATATCAGCGGAAACAGTAAAAATCAGTCCATAAAATTAATATCTGGTTCTTTTCTACCGGAAAATGAAAGATAAAGCAAATAATGAATCGTCTGATATCATACAGACTCCTCATCTCTCTTCTTTCATCTCAATCACAGCACCAAACGGATTTGCTAGCTCAAGTATCACTACAAATTCCTTCAATCCCCTTCATGCCAGGACCCCTACACCTCTCATTGATAGATTGCCTTTAGACCCCATTATTCTACCCACACCAAAAACTCCACGAGAGAATCAATAAAAACCAAGATGTACTTTCTATCATTCACGGAAGCAAAGGTTATAATAACAGTTCTATAGGAAGCCAACTAAGTTTCCCAAACATCGAAATTTGGTGCAACAGAACTAAAAAAAAATACAATTTGAATCTCTCTTTACAGTGCTAAAAGACTAGCGCGCACCAACACTTTTGCCCCAAGTAACGTTAAATTCACCGGAAAAAGCAAAATCCAATTAACAGAATCGAGCTACATGGATATCATGATCATCTCTTTACAATAACATCTGCGACCATAAAATTTATTTGAACAAGGTACGAAAATAACACATGGAAAAATGAATCATCTCAGTACGCACTTGAAATGCATCACTATTTCCATTTTTTCCATCAAAAAAATTTACAAAGATTCAGAACACCGATGCAGCAACACGAATCGGACAGTTTTCCATACCCAATCACCCATCGAAATTAATCACGCAGAAGTCGTGAGAAATTTGAGCTAAATTCAAAACATGATTTTTTTTTTTTAAACGCAGAAAACAAAATATACATATCTATTGGGAATTGGGGCACATACATAGGTGTTGAGCTGGCGGATGAAGCTGGAGAAATTGTTGTGCTTAAAGTAGGAGGGGAGAAGGACCCGGGCGAATTCCGGTGGATTCCAGACCACGAAGCTTTTCCGGCTAGCGCTCCATGATACGATTGCGTCCGTCGATGAATCGTCCACCATCTCATACGTCTTTATAAGAAAAGGCGCCGGCCCACCACCACCACCTCCGCCGCCGCCGACATCCATCGTTGTATGCGACGATTATTATTGAATGGCCGGGAGGAGAGAAGCTAGGTCTATTTCAGTCAAAATACATGACCCTGGGGTTTAATATCTATTTATGCATGATTGAGCTTCAACTATTTGAATAAGCATACATTTTGAATCTTCAAATTTGTTTTGATGTTTTTTTTTTTGGGGGGTTTAAGAAAAATAAATAAAAGTGTAACACACTTTCAATGTCCAAATTATGATTCACATAATCTTAAATTGGGGTTAAGTTTTGGCTTTTATATACTTGAAAGTCCACTTTTAAAAAATTAAATCTTGAAAAATTCAAATAATCCATATAAAATTATTTTCTTTGAGATTAAATTGTATAATAATATAGTCATTAAATTGTCTTGGTCGCAAAATTACAAAAACCAAACATATGCTATTAAAAATGGGCCATGTCTATAACTATCATTTTGCTTTGGCCTTTTGGGCCTTTCATTATATTCAATTCAAACTACATATTGTTCTCCATTTTGAACCCAATCGATGTACAAGTACAATTCATATCATATACTTACTTGTAGTAAAAAAAAAAAAAAAAATCAAAAATCAATCAACAGGAAGGTCGGATTGCAGAACTTGAAAATTCGAATCAAGTTCACATTTCTTATACCAATGAAGAAAGCTTGCATTTTTTTGAAAAGTAACAAGTAGAATGACAAAATATGTACATTTTAGCAGTTGGAAAGTAGATCTTTCCACAGCAACTCGAACTCAAATCTGGACCCCTGAAAGTGAAACTCAACCGATCCAACACTTTGTTGTTCGCTAACCTCCCCTTGCACACCTCGTGATCACCTCGCAGCCTCTGTTATAAAAATTAGCCATACCCGGATCCCTACAATTATAATAAGAAGCTCCGGGCTTGTTGCAAGGCACCAAATCCCTCATCAAAGTATCGTAACTTATGTATCTTCTCTGCATCAACAGAGCCCTCCGATTGCTCTCCGAATCCATCTCCTCCTCCAATCCTGCCATTTCGCCTATCTTTTCTGCATAGACCCTTTTCGCCATTTCACTCGAATCGCTTAATTTGGCTGAATTCAGATCCAAAACCGAGACCCCTTCACAGATTCCCACATGGTTGTGAAAGAAACATGGCAACACTAGTACGGAGAGAAGGATGTAGCGAAAGGTTTGCGGCAGCTGAGAGTGGGGCATTTTGTGCGTAGAGGGTTGACTCAGTTCTTGATTTGGTTGTGAGCTTTGTTTGTGGTATCGATGAAATTAAATCTTGGCATTTAAGTATAAATCATGTCACCTCTGAAAATGGTGACTACTGGCCATTGACCTTGCTTCTATTGTCGGTGCCACCCAAATCCCAATAATTGTGTACTTGAAGATTTAGATCATTTATTTTTAAATTTATTTAGTCAAATCACAAAATTATTTAAGAATTATATTTTTCTACAAAGTAAGATCAACTGACTGGTTTCGAGAGAGAAAAAAATATTGATCCATTATAAATACTTGTATCGTCCGCGTTCAAATTGATTTATAATCTCAATAGTACCTACAAATTTAACCAACTAATTGTCAATTTACAAAACAAAGCGAATACTTGCACTAAATCAAAGGATTTTTGAAAAATAAATTTGTTTCAAAATGTTAAATATATTATTAATAAAACTTTTGCTAAAGATTTCTATTGCCAGCATGGCATCTCGATGGCCCGATCGAATGGAATGATCGATCATTAATAAATTTGGAGGGAATATGGTAATAGTTACACCTACTAAGCTGAAGATGGCAGATCTTGGGGTAAATGAGACTGACCCACTACCCACTAGGCATTCAAACTTAAATTGCCAGATTGACTTTTCTCTTTTAATATGAGGTTTCTGTATCACAATTTTGTTTATATTTATAATTTATATATTTTTTTAATGTAAAAAGTAATAAAAAATAAATTTTTTAATGGATAACATAAATAGAAAATCTGTATTAAAAAATTGACTCATAATATCGTCTCACAAAAATTTTTTTTGTGCATGTAAATAATTGTTGCGTTGTCTAAGATCTTGTATTTAAAATATTATTTTGTTAAAAAAAATTGCATAAATTGTTGTATTAAATTTGAGAGATTTTTTTTTTTACATGCAATATGAAACGTAAACTATTTTTGGAGCATAACTTTTCTTAACAATACATGAATAAAAGAGCTGGATTTATTTAGTCCGTATCCTGCTATATCATAAATCAAAAACAAACTTTTCAATTTTTTTGGGTGCAAATTCATCATCATCCGAGGAAACATGAACCCAATATCTATTAAGAAATATATCAAAAGCAATAAACCTACAGTTACCATTATACTGAAGTGTGGATATTATCTCAAGGCATTGACTCTTCGGTGGAGCCTTGTTGTTTTCAGTTGGAGCTGGCTTAATAACACAAGATGAATTAAGAGAAGTCAAGAAATGAATGAAACGGTTGAGAGTGGCAGTTGCTTACATATAGTGTACACATACACGGAAGTATATATATGTTCAGAAGCCCTGCAGTTCATTACTACTGCTTCTTGTTCTTCTCTACACAAACACTCACAACAAAGGAGAGAATCTCTTATTCTTTTCGGATTCATTGTTGAGGAATTGAGTGGAAATATGTGTATGCGAGATTGATCCAGAAACTTGTAATTTCACCATCAAGGTGTTATTGAGTTCAATAAAGATTGATCAGGTGTTGCTTGTCCGTGGAGTAGACGAATTGTCGAACCACGTTAAATCATTGTGTTGTTGATCGCATTTCTTATTTACGGTTTTCTTTGATCACCGTTAGTTGTGGTATATTGCATATTCAAATATTAATCCGAACTCGATATTCTTGCAACTGGGACTGAGTTAATTCGATCGTAATCTAATCGAATTACAACAGAAACAACAAATGAATGAAAAATAAGCAAATTCCACTGGCTTGTTATCCGTAATGAAGAGGCTTGTCTCATAAAAAATCAGAAAATTTCAAAATAACCCACAATACTGATAAATATATTGTCTCGATGCACTTTTTGATCTTACCTTAATATCTGTAATGAAGAGGCTTGTAAGGTCCCTCCACTGGAATGCTAATATAATTAGCCTGGTCTTGGCTAAGCTTTGTGAGCTTGGCACCGAGCTTTCCAAGATGGAGAGACGCAACTTTCTCATCGAGATGCTTAGGCAAGACATAAACTTTCTTCTCGTATTTGCCAGTCGCCTTCTCCTTCCACAACTCGAGTTGAGCTATAACTTGGTTTGTAAAAGAGCACGACATCACAAAACTAGGGTGCCCTGTAGCACAGCCAAGGTTCATCAAACGACCCTCAGCTAAAACAATGACCCCAGACTTCGTGTCGGGGAAAACCCAACGGTCGGTTTGAGGTTTTATGACGATCCTCTGCACACCAGGGAAAGTCTCGAGACCATGCATGTCGATTTCATTGTCAAAGTGACCAATATTGCACACAATGGCATTATTTTTCATCTTTCTCATGTGGGAAACCATTATGATATCCTTGTTACCAGTGGTGGTGACAAAGATGTCAGCTTCAGAAACGACATCTTCTAGGGTCAGGACTTGGAAGCCTTCCATGAGAGCTTGAAGGGCACAGATTGGATCAATCTCTGTCACAATTACTCGCGCTCCGGCTTGTTTTAAGGCCATGGCACAGCCCTTGCCGACATCTCCATAGCCACACACGACACCGACCTTTCCAGCTATCATCACATCGGTGGCCCTCATCAGTCCATCGGGAAGGGAGTGGCGGCATCCGTATAAGTTGTCAAACTGATTGAATCACATTGAGATGAGGTAGTTTTTTGGTGTTAAATACGGGGAAAGAAGGAACTTGCAAGTATGTAAGATATCCTATGATGAGCTTAATTTGCAAATCCAAAACATGATCAGACAATTAGAATATAAATCAAACCAACCGCATGGATGTTTTGTGCAAGAATGATGATGAAATGGACTACAAATTTTAATTATAATGTACTAACCATAAGGATCAGCATAACCAACCACAGTGTATCTAAAAGATGTATTAGATTCAAATGTGTAATTCACAGAAAATATCAGATTCAACACTCAGAAAAGATCCGAAGCTTCAAAAAATTGCATAGTTTAGCAACATTACGACAAAGAACGTATACGATCAATCCAAAAAAACTAATTTGGACATCATAACATGAATATCACATGCATAACAACGGATCTAAAGCTTCAAAACGATATCAACTGGTAAAATTAAGCAAGCGTACCCAACAAGCATAATTATGATCAGTACCCAACAAGAATAATCATGATCAATACAGAATAAACTAATTGGAACAATATACGACAGATATCAAATGCAAAGATAAGTCCCGTTAAAAGAACATAATAAACTTGTCTACGTAAATATATACCTTGCTCTTGGTGACAGAATCGTTGACATTAATAGCAGGGAAAAGAAGAGTGCCGCTGGCCTGCATCTGATACAACCTCTTGACACCGGTGGTTGTCTCCTCGGACACACCAACCAATCTATCTAGCATCTTCGTGTACTTCTTGGAATCAGACTTCAGCCCATCTCGAATCAAAGTGAGAACAATCTGAAACTCGGTATTATCCGTCGAGTTCGGATCCGGAACCTTACCTGTTTTCTCGTACTCGGCCTCAGCCTTCACACCTTCGTGGATCAACAGAGTGGTATCACCACCATCATCAACAATCAAATCGGGGCCACCATCGGGCCCCCAGTCAAGAGCCCGTTCAGTGCACCACCAGTATTCCTGCAAGGTCTCTCCTTTCCACGCAAAGACGGCGGCGCTGTCGCGCGCAATGGCGGCAGCGGCGTGATCTTGAGTGGAGAAGATGTTGCATGAGCACCATCTCACCTCGGCTCCTAATGCGGTCAAGGTTTCGATCAGAACAGCGGTCTGGATAGTCATGTGAAGGCTGCCGGTGATCTTAGCACCTTTGAAGGGCTGGGATGGCCCGAATTCAGCCCGGGAAGCCATGAGGCCCGGCATCTCGACCTCGGCGAGATCGATCTCGAGGCGGCCGAAATCGGCCTGGGACATGTCCTTGACCTTGTACTCCCGGCCGGAGGTAGTCTTGTCCACCAAAAGAGCCATCGGTTGCACTAGTATCGAAGAAAATCTGGCTTCTTGGATCTAAGGTTATCGCAATTAGAATGATGCGGCGAAACGGTGTGCCTCAGACGTCTATAAATAGGTTTTAATGGGTAAAGATGTACGGTTGAGATTTCGAGTGTTTGGTGGATCTGGGATTCTTTTTTCTTTTTTCCTTTTTTTTCCCCTTCCGCGGGTTGTTAAAATATTTTTAGGTTTCGGCTCCTAACTTTCTTTTTTTAAATAAATATATTTATTTTTTTCAGTTATTACTTCAGTTAATGAAGTAATTTTAAAAATATATAATTATCTCGAGTTCATTTATATAATTATCATATTATATAATATATAAAAATAAATAAAAATATTTATTTGATTTTAATTTCTACCTACAAGTGAAATGAGAGAACGATAGGGTTTATGATTTTTATTTATTGAGGACAATTAAGTCATTTGTGATGTTTTTATCATTAGATTAAAATTATCACATCTCATATAATGAATATTTTATCATTATATAAATTATTTATCACGAGCCCATTATATTATTATGAACTTTCTAAAAATGTACCAAACGTGGGATAAGAAATATTATTTATCAATCCATCTATTATCCAGTGTATCAAACTATACCTACGTGTCAATATAAAAGTTACAACGAAACCACATTATTTTATCATATAATATGTAGATAAATGTCTAAAAGTACTTTTGACTTCATACATTCACAGTTAGATTAAGAATGCGTAATTAGCATTTATCTCTTCTGTATTTTATATTTTCTGACATTATAATTTTTTATTTGATGTCAACAAATATAAAATATAGAAGGGTAGTATGGTTCATGACTTCGTGCCAAAGAGTGCTAGATGTGCCATGTCAACTTCTTTAAATAATGCTGACAGTTTTCGCTGCAACGGATCCGAATTTAAAAAATTATATAATTTTTACATTCCTTTTCATTCATTTGCATGTAGAAAGGTGAGAAAACTAAGTATAAATAAATGTTTTTGAATGATACATATTCCATGTCAATTGAGGTAAAAACTTGTGTGAGACGGTTTCACGGGTCTTATTTTGTGAGACGGATCTCTTATTTGGGTCATCCATGAAAAAATATTATTTTTTATGTTAAGAATATTACTTTTTTATTGTGAATATCGGTAGGGTTGACCCGTCTCAACAGATAAAGATTCGTGAGACCGTCTCACAAGAGAACTACTCATGAATTGATTATTAATAATCCGATCAAATGCCAAAGTTAAATCTTCTCTTATTTATATATAAGCAATCGTATTCGAGGAGAGAAAAAAGAGAGACAACAGGCGGGGGATTTCATCCTTAAATTAATTGTATTATGTGGCTTTGCGATATTTCGGGAGATCCTTAAGTTTTAAGTCCAATAAATATAATAATTATTATATAAATACACTGGTTGATGGTGTGAATATCAAATTTTAAATAATTAAAAAAAATCAATTTTATATAATTTAGGGATATTGTTGTCGTGTAACTAAAAATTAAGCTTGAAAGCACTTATTTTCGAAACACTCAAAATTTAATTTATATTAGATTTAGATTTTTATCTTCATGTAAATAATATATATGCACTATATAAAGTAAATCGGGTTCACATCTCGTGAACAGCCGAACATTATTACAAAGTATGGTTAGCCAAGTCACTTGCACGATACCAACTGTTAAATGGCCTAAATTATCATTGATTTAGCCACTCGAGAAGAATACTTGATAAATTTTAAATTTATAAAATATAGAGAAAATGCACAAAAAAACATTTTTTTTATGCAAACGAAATGAAATAGTATACGTTTTATTTAATTTTTCTCATAAGTATGTTTTTATCATATATATTAGTTTCATATGAAAATTGAAGTTTTAAACTAAAAAATTATAAAATAACTTCCCATACGTATGTATATAGATACATATAATTAGTGTAACCGTGGTTACCTGTCGGCACACTAATTAATGCAAAACTGCAAGTTGGCCTCAACGGTGTTGTGTTGTGTTGTGTTGTCTCTCATGCATCGTGAGATAATGCATGTCACAAAGACATGCGACTCCATGTGGGGATTAGAATTTTAGTCGTGAGTTTCGTGAATTAAAAAATATAGATTTCGAATATATTAATTTTGAATTACTTGACTAACTTGAATCTGATTATATTGAAGTCAATTTTAAATATATTTCATATCAAGTTATACGATTTCGATAACAATTGTGTTTGATTTCATGTATATCAAATACGAAGATAATTCGAAGCTCATTCTCAAATCAAATAACTTATTTGCAAGTTAAATTCATCGATCCAAGTGTAAATTGAGTTACACGAGTTGCTTAAAATATATGTTTCTCAATTGCTAATCTGAATAAAAATTACCAATTTTAACAAATTGATATATTTTTTTGAGATATTTTGAATAACTTGATCAAGTGGTAAAATTAGTTAATAATATAATGTAGGTATATTTTTTTTTAAAAAAAAAAAAATTGAGCTCACGGATCTTAGCATTCAAGGCTTATCATAATAAATTTATGATTTAAAGTTTAATGGCACAAACGAATCTCAAATTCAAACCTTAAATTGATTTATCAAACTTAACAATAATTTTTTTATTAAAATAGTGCCGACACATGATTTTTTTTTTTAAAAAAAAATTGACACATTGATGGTTTTGTGACATGAACAAACTTGGGGTTGGTTCGATCTAAATACGATAGGTTTTTTGGGAAATGAATAAGTTTTAGGTTAATTATACACATCATCCCATGAAATCTTGAGATACCATGAGAGTAGTCTTGTGAGACGGTCTCACGAATCTTTATCTGTGAGACGGGTCAACCCTGCCGATATTCACAATAAAAAGTAATACTCTTAGCATAAAAAGTAATATTTTTTCATTGATGTCCCAAATAAGAGATATGTATCATAAAATACGACCCGTGAGAACGTCTCACACAAGTTTTTGTCATTGCACAAAACCTCTTATAACTATTAACTTTCATGTTTTAAATACCGAATACATATATCTCTAAAAACACGTAAAAATAAATACGTGTGTTCAATATTTGAAAATATGAGGATATAGATGCTTAAAATTTAAAACACTTGGAGTTCATAAATTACTTTTTTTCGTGAAATTTTTAGCTCTAGCAGAGATTTCATGATGCCTAACATATGAAAATGATCTTAAATTTTTTTATTTTTATTTTTAAAAAAAGTCCACATCGACTAATTACAATTCATGGATTTTGGTGAGATGCATGCCATCGAAAATGAGGTGTGGCGTGATGTTTTGAGTGTTGGTGCCTATGTCGACTAGATCTGCCTACAGGGCAACAATTCACTCTAATCTCAGGGTTTTTTTGGACATGTTTGGAAACACTCTGCATCGAATCTCAAATCAATTCATTTCAAATGTTTTGATTTTTTTTTTAACCGAACAAAATTAAAATAAATTTCAAATTTACTTCATTTCAACCGATACAATTTCAATAAAACTACGATGAATTTCAAATCGACTCAAAATGACTGTCATATGAACGTAATCTCCAAATCTTTCCATTGATGTTAAATCCATAGGTCATAACGCAATTTTAGATCAAACCAACCCTAACTCGATATAAATTTGAACATAATTCCAAAACTGATATTAGTGGTCATATGAAATTAAACAAGTTTGATTTTGAAATTTATTAAAATAATTTTGACTAATCAACTCGTGTTGAAAATCTTAACCACCACCACCCCACACCCCACCAACCCCATTCTTTCACTTTTTTTATCCCAAAAAAGAAACGCATGTTTGAAGACTAATTACCCATCACAACCTACTTTTATATATTATATACTTATAAAAATAGAAGAAATAAGAATACGAAATTAGGGGGGAAATAGTTTTGATCTCTTATGTCATATCATTTTTTTTCTCCAAAATATCTTTATCCTATAACTTTCATTATATTTAAAATAAAACAAAACATAATAAATTAGTGATTGAAACAAATACATAAATTAAATAAAAATTACTCTCATCTCATTATATTCCATATAAAAAAATTATTATATACAAATATAACTATGTATTTTAGATAAAAAAATTTCATTAACTTTCACACATTGTACGTGTATGTTTACTAGTATATAGTATACATGGATATTACCTTGCAAGACGGTTTCACGGATCGTATTTTATGAGACATGTCTCTTATTTGGATCATCCATAAAAAAATATTACTTTTTATTGTAAATATCGATAAGATTGACTGTTTCACGGATAAAAATTCGTAAGATCGCCTCAAAAATTCAGATTGACTGTTTCACGGATAAAAATTCGTAAGATCGCCTCAGAAATTCCTACACTTAGTATCGCCACATTTGTGGGTATGGCATTTACCAACCACAGGAGGGTATTATGGTCTATTCATCAGACCACGCATGGTTGTTAAATTCAGTTCCTAACCTCCCATTTTCCCTTGCCTGCTTGCTCCTCTCCTCTCTCCCTAGTCACACATCCACCGCCGGGAAATGGATCCAGTATCTGAATGGGGCAACAGCTCGCTGTCCGCCGTGGACCCAGAAATCCATGACCTCATCGAGAAGGAAAAGCGCCGTCAATGCAGTGGAATCGAGCTAATCGCTTCAGAGAACTTCACCTCTTTCGCTGTAATCGAGGCCCTCGGCAGCGCCCTCACTAATAAATACTCCGAGGGCATGCCCGGAAACCGTTACTACGGTGGGAATGAGTACATAGACGAGATCGAGAACCTCACGCGCTCACGAGCCCTCCAGGCCTACCGCCTCGACCCCACCAAATGGGGCGTCAATGTTCAGCCCTACAGCGGCTCCCCCGCCAATTTCGCTGCGTACACCGCCGTTTTGAACCCACATGATAGGATCATGGGGCTTGATTTGCCTTCAGGTGGGCATCTCACGCATGGGTATTACACTTCTGGGGGAAAGAAGATTAGCGCGACTTCGATTTATTTCGAGAGTTTGCCGTATAAGGTGGATCCCAAAACTGGGTATATTGACTACGATCGCTTGGATGAGAAGGCCATGGATTTTAGGCCGAAATTGATCATCTGTGGAGGGAGCGCTTATCCTAGAGATTGGGATTACAAGAGGTTGAAGGAGATTGCGGATAAGTGCGGTGCTCTATTGCTTTGTGATATGGCGCATATTAGTGGACTTGTTGCTGCTCAGGTATTATTTCTTTGATTTGATACATGCATTTTAATTATTTCTCCTATGTTGGAATAAGCGTTTCAGCTTGTTCGAGGCATTACTATATTCGCACGTTCAGTTTGCGACGAGCCATTACTATATTTGCATTCTGAGATTTGGCACTTAGATCTGAATATCCTGGCAATTTATTATTGATAGCTTTTGTTGGACGGGTTTGATTTGTTTGCTTTACCCTGTTATTCTAATGGCATGTTGAGCTTGGAATATAGATTGATTTTTTTTTTATATATATTTTGTCCTTTTACATGGAGAAATGGGCTTGATGTGTTTGGTTTAGTTTTTTGGTATTCGTTCTCGTAAGTCGTTGAGCTTGTGATTTTAAATAATCTGCTGTTTAGTCAGTCTTCAGATTTTTATGAACAAGGGGTGCTTTGTGTGGAATCATAGATTTGAACGTGATCTTTATGTGTGTGTGATTAAGTGGGATTCTGAATGTGGATGAGATCTGGTTTGTGGACAGTTGCATTATTAATTGGTGAATAATGATGGATCTCATTTTCTGAGCGCCATGATCCGACTAACTAGCAAAAGAAACAATTAACATGTAGACGATTAAACTTCTTACTTAGTTACTTTCAGTGTAACGAAATTTTTATCAACCCTTGTTCCAAAAATAATAATACAATAATCCAATCTACAAGTGCATTAGCATATGTGTTGTAGTTGGCTGATTTGTTGTGCTGTTATGGGAATCTAATCCATGGTATATTGTAACAGACATTTGTGTTGAATGTCTTTTGAATTCTCTTTTGTTTTCATCTTGACCAAATCAAAACTGTAAATTCCACGTTGTTAATGTTCAACCACAGTTTCCAAAATTTTCAGTGTTTTGGTTATTATTTGAATAAATATTTTGTGATTCGTGGTTTTAGGAAGCAGCAGATCCCTTCGAGTACTGCGACTTGGTTACAACCACAACTCATAAGAGTCTGAGGGGCCCGAGGGCAGGGATGATCTTCTACAGGAAAGGTCCAAAGCCAGCCAAGAAAGGCCAACCGGAGGGTGCCGTTTACGACTTTGAGGACAAGATTAACTTTGCTGTGTTCCCCTCTCTTCAGGGTGGTCCACACAATCACCAGATTGGTGCTCTTGCTGTGGCCCTGAAACAGGCAATGACCCCTGGATTCAAGGCATATGCTAAACAAGTCAGGGCCAACGCTGTTGCTCTTGGCAATTACCTGATGAGCAAAGATTACAAGCTCGTCACTGGTGGAACTGAGAACCACTTGGTTTTGTGGGACCTTCGACCTCTTGGATTGACCGGTATGGAGGATACGAATCTCTTTGGTTTATATGATACCTAAAATTGCTCTTTAATGTTGATTTCAATTGATATTCATCGGTTGTGGTATTTGCAGGAAATAAGGTTGAAAAACTCTGTGATCTCTGCAGTATTACTGTTAACAAGAATGCTGTGTTTGGGGACAGCAGTGCCTTGGCCCCTGGAGGGGTTCGCATTGGTAACCATCCCTCTTTATTTTTGTCGACCACGTGTCTTGATTCTTGCACATGCTTGTACAAAATTGAATGGGAATCAAATGATTGTTTTTGCAACAGGAACTCCGGCCATGACATCGAGAGGATTAATCGAGAAAGACTTTGAACAGATAGGTGAATTCCTTCACAGGGCAGTCTCTCTTACCTTGAAGATCCAGAAGGAACATGGCAAATTATTGAAGGACTTCAACAAGGGTCTTGTGAATAACAAAGACATTGATGAGCTGAAGGCAGATGTTGAAAAATTTTCTACTTCATTCGACATGCCAGGCTTCAAGATGTCTGAGATGAAGTACCGAGGCTAAATCAATCCATGCATAAGTGAAAAATTTGTTGCTCTTAGCTTCTTAAAATAATTGATTCAGTGATGCCGTTTATACTTTTAAGTTACACTTCGTTTGGCTGTTGTTTCATCGTATTTTCTTGCTATTGCTTGAAATCGCCTTCTGCTTGTAAAATTTGAGTATGGCCCATGGCCATGTATGTTTGACATAAAATCCTACCAACGTTATTATACCATCAGAACTGTCAGAATTTTTTTTTTAATTGCGTTTCGTTGTAGCTGCACAGTTATCCTTGTAAGTTAAGTATGATTGAATGCATTACGTCTCGTAAGATTAGCATAATTTTGTGATCTATATCATGTCTAGAATTCTGGCTCTGCCTTCTAGAATTTATTCGATACAGATAAATCCAAGATAATGTAGTCTTCGACAAACTTGTTATGTCGGCAATACCGTTAGGCATGGACTCGTATCATATAATGTATTTAGCTCAGTTCACGACATACGATATAATCTAGAAACTCAAAACACGAATAGGATTCATTTATATTTTGTGAACTTGACTTGGAATTATATTTAACAAATCCTAAACAAAGAGGAGGTACTAAAATTTCAGCCCGGATCTTGTCTCGCGTTCCATGATTTTATGTTTCACAATTGTGCCCAAACTCGTGAGCCAAGTATCTAAATTAATTTTAGATAAAGTAAAACACACAGCCGAAAAAAGAGTACTTTTTCTATGAAACCACTGAGCGACTCATATATCCTAACCCGTAAATATTATACAAATACGAATCCACATAGCGGGATCGAATATTACCTTTAAAACTAGACTAATCTCAACTTACAAAATGACAACAATAGTGAAACTGGAATAAGCCGACGAGAAAAAAGCTGAGTTACAAGAGTTGGAAACAACAATTTTGAGAACACTGGAAAATCACTAATAGATATGTGATGGCATTAAACTTGTAAAATTCTGCAGTCATCATCAATCCCGGGCAACCAAAGAAGCGATAGAACATACAAGTACAAACAAAATGGATAAAAGCATCCCATATTTCAAGTAAATCAATATAATATTTTTTTACACAGATGCCGAATGAATACATTAAAATAAAAATTCAAAATGATTACATTATATTCAAGAAGCAGGTGGAATCATCATCTATGTGAATCTTCAACTTGAGCAATTCATTTATGTCAATCAAATATCTCTTGTGATTCAATTATGCTATGCTGACTGAAAAAGAAAAAAAATGAGTTACTAAAGTAGTAGTACGTACGATATTTTGCATGAAAAACTATGCTAAAACATATATGAAAAAAGGCGAGATAAGAAGATTAGCTTACTAGTCATCCTTGGTGATACGGTAGTACTTTTCAGCATGTTGTCGTTGGCCAATAAGTTGAGCGAAGCGCTCATCGTGTGTAATGACAATAAGTTGAAAATTCTCTTGGCCTTTCCTGTCCTCCATTATTCTGATGATAGAATAGGAAACGGGATAATACGTCTATTGCAAGACACAAACATTAATAACCCATTTGTTGCTTCCAAACCATTTCTCAATCCTCACCTAAGGAGAGCCGCAGCGAGAGACTCAGAATTAGGGCCATCCAAATTGGTAGTTGGTTCATCAAGCGCCAGTATTCCACAATTGAGGCAAAAAGTTTCAGCTAGTGCCAATCTGATGATGAGCGAAGCAAGGACCTGAAACAAGAATCCTGGGCTTTAAAAACATCAAACATCAGGTAACTTGTGATAAAAAAAAGGAGGGGAAAACAAAAGTTAAATCCAAGTTCTGAAAAGACCATGCCGGACAACAATGTGCATTGATGTAGAAATCATGCCACATCTTCAACTACCATTTACCTTTTGACCAGCGCTACATCTTCCTCGCATTTCTAACTCGGCATCACCAGTTTGCATGACGACCTGTCGTTTCAAGTAATATAACTGGATTAATACATGCAACTGTACCATTAATATTATTTTTTTAAAAAACCTTTTCATCAGTACCAAGCATCCCCCATGAGAACATCAGCGTCTTATTTTTAAAAGACGACAACAAGTTCACCACATTAAACTCGTGGTGAGGACATAGAATTTAGTATAAATTCAGCCAAATGACATTCTTAAAAGGCCCCTGGAAAATATTAAATTCTCTCTCATGCCTTGAAAATATTACAAAGTTGTGAATTATATTCTAGTTTTCTTCCTTAAAAGGAATTCCTAATTTTATTCAAAAGGTTTTCCTGCATCATTGGACAATTTGGGTATTATCAGTCATGAACTAGTATCTAAAAGAGGTACAAGTAGTTTGGCCAACAGCAGCATATGTCACAAAATTTTCTAAGGCTCACAATTGTATGAGATGGGGGCATTAACAACATCAATTCAGAAGCAGAATGCACAAGAATGCTGGTGATGCGACATCTCATGTAAAGATTATCCAAATGTCAAGTTTCCAGGTTCTGAAAACAAACTGAAACTTCTATGGGGCACAGTTTGTAGAGTGTTTCTAAATCAGTTTTATCAAGTTCATTTCTAAATCAGTTTTATCAAGTTCAAGAGATAATTCCTCCAAAGAAAAAGTAGTAGAGAAATAAGGAGGACAATGTTCCAATGGAAATACCATTATAAAAGAAGTGGAGTCACTCATCGAGGATAAAAAATTAATGAATGAAAATGCTTGCTGATTACCTTATAGCTGTAAGATCGAGTACCAGCACCGTCAGAATCTGAATGAATGCTTATATAATCTATATCCTGTCCCCTGTAGGTCTGCTGCCATAATTCCCGTATAATCTTATTTATCTCCTCCATTTTCATACTGTGGAAGCGCATGAGTGCTCTAAAATAACAAAGAAATTCTGATTAAATATTAACAGAGCGGAATACAGTATATCATAACATGCATTAAATAAGTCTACGGAGAAAAGAAAGCCATTAAAAGATCATCTTAAAATCACCTCTTTCAACCATTAGATAACGACAACTTTTAGCCATTCATGGTTGGACACATGTTATTCACTCCAAGATTGTCGGAAGAGTAATATTATCAAATCAGAAATGGACGAAATAGAGAAGAAATTTGGGTAAATGCTAGAGGTTATTATAAAGACTAGATAGATGTTCAGCATGTCCAAAGCCAACTATTAGAGGAACCTGCTCCTAAAACATGCAAATAAAAGCACAGAACCCATAAATCTATCTGTACATGTCGTATACACCATAGGACACAACCGCATAAAAGTGAGAGGTACACTTAAATTGACAAAATAAAGAACTTGAAAGTGAAGCAAAACTGCTGATGATGGAGAATGGGGAAGTAATAAAATGAGCTGTGAGAGCCCAATAATCAAGTTGGGCCCAGCCCATTTCACTTTATTATTTAACCCAACCCATTTTATATTATTGCCTATCAGTAGCCAAAGAGATAAAAAAAATTTCACTGCCTTGCACCCCGTCGCCTTTCCTCCTCTTTCTGCAACAGTCGCGCAATGCCGCCGGAGGCCGGAGAAGTGAGGCAGCAGCCAACAACCTTCTTCCTCCAGTCTGTTAGCTTCTTTCCTGCCATGAATCGGTAGGTGATGAGCTCGATCGGCTTGTTTTCCAGCAACTGCGTGTGAGCTTTGATCCGGTTTTAGGTAAGGTTTCGGCTTCGATTCTTTGTGGATTAGTTTATATAAGTGAAGTATTAAGTTTTTCCCTGTTATTCAGCTTGTTTTATGACCTGTGAACCGTATTTCCGGCGCCGGAATGCATTTAAGCCTCGATTTTTGAAGCATCATACTTGAAATTCCAGATTTTGAATGAGTTTATAGGCTGCCGAGAATTCGATTTTTAACCACTCCGATTTAATTTATTTTATTCAGTTGGAATGCAGTATATTGAAGTATATAGTGAATTTATATTGTAGGTTATATCGTTGAACAAGTTCATCAGAAAGTCCTTAAGAAATTATTGCGGTATTGTAAGTTGTAGTTGGAGTACGGTCAAACCTATATTATTATGACGCTTATATTGGCATGTAAGAATATTCAGTGGATCTTGTTTGCTATTATGTGCCATGAATGTTTATTCTGATACATTCATGCATAAATTGTATTGGCATAACATTTTGAGCCTTGACTCATTTGACAACAATTTATGTTGATTCTGTTGAGATATATTGAGTCATCAGAGGGACGAGTGTGATAGGATTAGCCACATTCCCAGATGACAGCTAGGGACGAGCTACTCGCATTCCCGATGCTACGTGCATGGACGAGCGGCGATTTGATGCTGCATCCCTGGCACGGGTGGCCACTGTTTCTATTGATGATGCTATTCGTTTGGACTCCGTCTGATACCCGTCATTCCATTTTTACCATTCATGCATCGCATATCATTGCATTTACTTGGTATTATTACATGTCTTTTATATACGTCGTAATTTTACTGGTTTGTCGTACTGGGTTCCGACCCCTATTTTTTTTTATGTTGTGGTTGTTTTTGATGCCATAACAGGTCATTCCAGGGAATTTAGCGTCAACGAGTGGTACCCAATAGTCAGTTGGTTTCTGTCAGAGTTCCCAGATATCTATATATTATACTGGTTTGATACATTTGCCAGAGAGATGCCATGTGTAGCTGTATTGTGATGTTTTTATGTTGTTTTGGATTTTATTTGTGGCATGTTGTGTCTAGTCCTAGCCAGTGCGCCTGTAGGATATTTGTTTGGTTGATTGTGAACTTGATGTTATTTTCGAGCGTATAATGATATTGTTGTGTTTTGAAATTTTTGGGATGTCCTACTTACGTGGAGGTGATGCCGAAATTTTTGTAGGTCCAAATGAACGTTTTAAACTCGTTTTCGCTGTTTACACTAATTAATTCTTGTTGTTTGGTGATTAAATATTAATTAGAAGCACGGGCTCTCACATGAGCTCTGGATGGCATTGATTAGTATGCTAATGGAAGAAGTTAAGGGCAGATGTGATGGACGTGATGAAATATTATACCAGAAGCAGGTTCAGCAGATTTTACAGCAACATTGCTGATGGTGGAGGATAATAGGGACATAAAAATGGCAATAGCAAAAACAATAACAGCCAGATCCAGACCAGTGCATGAGATACAAGGCGGTGATAGACAGAAAAGCCATTTAACAACCTCATTTTCCTTGCAACAGTAGTTATCAAACAAAATCTTTTAAAATAACTTATTGATTAGCAAAAATACTGGAAGACACAGCATTTCAAAAATCGAAGGGCTTACTTGTCAAGTGCTTTATAATATCGATCTAGGTCCTTATTTGCCATCTCAGATGTCTGTCGAAAAAGATTCTTATTTACTACACTCAACAAAACATACAAGGAAATGGAATTAGAAGCTGAAATTTAAAAAATAACCTTAAGCAGAATTAGTTGATCAAAATGCCTCTTATCAATATCTTTGTATTGGGCATGTTTAAGATCAACTTTGTTCCGGTCAATGTTGCTCTTGTATACAGATAAGGTGCCTTTATGCCTATTTAACTGCAGCAAGAAAATTTCTCACTCATTAACTCGGGTAGTAAATTCATAAGAGTGGAATGGCGATGGCCAAGGTTAAAGTAAATCAAAAAAGTCTGGACAACAAACCAAAATAACCACAAATTTCACCAGTGAAAAATTAATTCTTGCAAGTGTGTTGTCCATCAGCTCATTATATAATGTTTGAAGTAAGATAGCAACCAATATTGCTCCTGAAATATGTGCATCACATTATGCATCCAAAACCATCAGATTCAATTGCACAACTTATATAAAAAACTTTCATCTGAATGTTGTTAGCTCATTGCGCGATTTCACTACAGAGCTTTATGAGTGTTTGCCATAGCAAAGAGATGCACTAGATAACTCCGAACCTCGGTAAGAAGGGTCTCTCTTCCTTGCGAGAGCTTTAGAAGCTGAGCTTCAACTTTGGAAAGACCTCCAATCTTCAGCACACTATCTTCGAGTGATTCAATCTCCCGAGTAAGCTCGTCCACCTGAGCCTTCATTTTTCTGTATTCTAAGTTTTCCTCTATATTGCGTCTTAGTTCTGCTTGATTGCGAGTCAAATCTCTGCACTTTTCCAGTTCTGTCAATAGTTCGTTCCTTCGGGTCCCACATCTTTGTAGTTCAAATTCTGATAAATTCTGCTTTTCTAGCAGTTCTTTCAACTTCTCTCCCCTTTTCAAGTTATCATATCTGTCAAATAGAACTAATTATAGAAAACACAATGCGACTGATATCAACTTCAGAAGTAAGGCCTGAAAAAACATACTCTTTGATAGTAGAATTCATGTTGAGAAGGGTTTCAACTTCCAGTTGATACTTTCTGTGATTGTTTGCGCACAATTCATAATCATGATTAAGCCTGACTTCCGAGTTATTGTAGTCCTCGAGAAGTTTATTTTTCTCCTTTACCAGAGGACCGAGATCCTCCACCAAAAGCTGAAAGTTTGAGGAGTATTAAAACACACACAACTGGCAGATAACATAGGGCGTGTCCATCAAAATCATCAAATGTAAAACCATAAAGACAAACGAGATTCAACTCCTTCCAGGGGGACAACCACTGCAATTATTTACTCTTTTTGACAAGGAAGACAAATGACAAAATTCACAATCAAATTCCAAAACCTACAAAAACATATTACAAAGCCTTGACCGTGTCATCGACTTAACTTTTCCACTTCCCATGCTTTACTCAACAAATATATATTCACTTTTAGATACACATCGTTTCCAGTGTTATTAGAGGCTATTTGTAAAACTTAATAGAAGGTTTTCCACTTCCCATGCTTTACTCAACAAATATATATTCACTTTTAGATACACATCGTTTCCAGTGTTATTAGAGGCTATTTGCAAAACTTAATAGAAAGCAAAAGAAAATTCCAGTAAATCATTTGTGCACATTGGGTAAAATATATGTATCATTAACAATAAAAGGGAATGAGAGAGTTCAACAAAGTAGAGAGATCTACACGGGATTTTCAGGGTGGTGATAGACACGGATTATTTTAGGCTTTTGACATTCTCGAACTACTTTCATATTTGTTTCAAACTCTTCCGCATTCCAATTGCATTTAGATTGTAAATTCTCAAAAAAGAATTAACTTACGTGAAGAAACACAAACTGCCAGGTTCTCTGACTCCATGTTAAAACATAGACCATAAGAAAAAATTGCAGTGTCTACTTTACCGGAATATTGGAATTCATTTTTGGTTCACAATATGTCGTGTTCATTCACTTTACCATGTTGATTCACAAAATGTTATGTACTTCAACTGTTGGTAAACACAATGAAATACCAAAACTCTAGGGGCCATTAAACTCAAGAAAAGATCAGTAACTCCGACAACGATGCAAGAACTTCTGCAAAAAAGGCAAAGATATTACGATTGCACCCCTCAGTAAGCACCAATCTTATAGGCTATTTCATGACCTTCACTTTGGCAACCCAATAGCATTTAATATTCATCACACTGACCTGAGTGTTACATGCTGCCAAGTCATGATAAAGAAGACACTCTTCATAAAAAAAATTTACCTTCAACTCAAGATCAACTTGATGTTTTTCCTCTGCAAGACGATTTAACTCCTCCTCGGCTCTTTTAGCATTGGACAATAGATTGGCAACCTTAATTTTTTCTTCTCTTACACTATTCCACCTTAACTGATGAGTAGACAAATCCTGTGTCATGAACAACTGATCCTCTCTTAAAATCGTAAGATCACGATGCAAGTTGCTCCTGATGATCAGCAGAAAGAAGAATAAGCACAGATGAAGGTAAAAGAGAAAAAATTAAACATCGCTATAAAAAGAACCTGTTTTCTTTAAATTTCATTAAAGCATACACAAATTGGAAGTGTCCACGAAACCATACATGTTGAACGGCAAAAGAATCTTCAGTCAGTTTCACCAAACCTGTTATTTTCCAATATTTTCAGCTGTGACACAATCTCTTCCAAGGATTTGGCACCTTGAACACTTACATCAAGTTTGCTTTCCAAATCTTCCACTTGATTCTGCAAAGCTTGTAATTCCTGGAATAGCCTATCAGCAGTTTCAACTGGCTGTATCAAGGTGTCAACTGAATCTTTTTCAGCCTTTATTTGAGCTAAAACACCCAGTATCTGCAAACCACAAGGTTTTTTAAGCAGAAATATTCTACCATGTTTGTGAGAAACCGAGAAAAGATGCTCAATAAGCTTGACAAAAACAAAGATGGAATCCATTTATCTGTTGATAAACCAAGATTGCTAGTCAACAGGGAAAAACCCCCAAGGGGTAAAAAGTTTGTCACTGTGCATGTCTCAGTGCCAAAGGAACCAAAATGTTGAAAAACAAATTTCAAAATAGGATAGATGTGAAGTTTGGGTCAAACAAAGGACATGAAAGTAAAATACCTCCAACTCTTTTGAGAAGAACACTATGCGCAACCCACTAGGAATTGTCAATATAAGCTATGTATTTGTAAAGACTGAGAATGCAATGAGTTCACAGTCAAAGGCACATAAAAAAATGGAACCAACATAGATGTGACTCCATAATAAAGAATCAATTCTAACAATACAAGCAAAAACCTTTTCCAAAATTCATTTCCTACAGCGTACATATTTAAAAGAGACATGGAATTAGTGACATTGTGTTGAATCTCCACATAAAAAACAAAAAAGCTAAAATAGCAAGCAGAACTAAACGATTATATGCAGAATACATCACAGTAACAATTACGTCATCAAGAGCTTGATTCTTTTGATCCAATTCTTCCTTTAATTCCTCAAGGTTCTTCTCTGCAAGAGGAACTAATTCCTTGCCGGTTTTGACATATTCTTCGTAGACCACTCGAAGTTTGTCTAACTGCTGGAAATGAAAATCAGCATTTGAAGAATCCACAGCCAATACTTTCATATGCTCAGCAGAACTTGTCGCTTTCACTCTTTGCTGTAAATGGAGTATAATGAGTAACGAATACACATTAATCCAGAGTATAAAGTGTTTCAAGACATCTCATTTACTAATAAAATTAGGAAAGTAACCTTTTTAACAAAATCATCTTCCTCATTTGCAGAAAAGGGCCTCTCGCAACAGGGGCAAATGTGATGAGCACGAGCAACTTTTTCAAATGGATCAAACATTTGTCGCATTCCATCGGCGATGTTATATTTACTATACATAATGAATGACATGTTACAGCCTTTTACTGCTTTAGACACTAGTAATAGCAGCCTATTCAAAACATTGGGGAAAATAAAAGAGAAGGAAAAACCTTTTCTGGACATCTCTCTTGTCTTTGGCAATTTCTAAGGTTTGAAGATAAGAATCAACACCACCAGAATGTTTGTCCAAGGACAGAAGTTTAGATTCGACAAATCTCTTTCTTGCTGCATCGGGTACAAAACAATCACAAGCCACTCGATTCATCGAGAAAATCGCAATAACAATATTGAAGCTTAAGTCAACAATAATTTGACAGCCCAAAAGTAAAGAAACAATCGCATATCAAAATTCCTTCAAGCAACACATGGACGCTATGGATTCTTATATAACTACTATCCTAGCCTTATAAAAAGTTTCAATCCTCCAGTCTCGAAGGGCTTGAAAAGAACTGCACCAAAGATAAGGTTATGAGAGCAGATGTGTAGTCCCCTCGCCTAGAAAGTAAAGTTGAAACAAATCTGAAACCACTAAGAGTATCATCAAGAACTTCGGCCATGATTAATATTGGAATAGAATTAAGTAGAAATGGGATAACAATGAGAATGAAATGTTAGTTGCATTCCATTCCAATTATTTGTACAAGAATAAATGAAAAAAAGAATGGTATGAAATTATTTATAATAAATCAAATATTTTTTAACTAAAAATTAAAAAAAATAGCTACTCAAAAATGTTATTATTATTATTTGATAATGATAATAAAAATAATTATTATTGATGCTCTGTTAATTATTATGAAATCAATGTTATCAAATAACTAATGTTAGCATTAATTTTAATATTATTATTTTATTTATTAAAATAACTATCATTCAATAAAATATAATAATAATAATTATTAAATAATTATTTATTTTAGTATATATTATTATTATTATCATGATTATTAACTTATTATTTTACTTTATTTAAAAAAAAACATTGTGTATTACTGATTAAACTGGAGTAGAAAAGAGATCGCATCCTCTCAACTAAAACTATGTCTAAATGTCATAACATTACTTTATTTATTTTAATTATTAATGTTAGCATCATTATTGAATCAATGTCATTTTTTATTATTAAATGATAGTAATCGTTATTATTACTAGCATTGATAATATTATTATTTTTATGATGATTGTTGTTAGTCAAACTAGCGTTCCAGCGTATATCTTATTTTTTAGACTGATTTGTTAGTTAGCTTTTATCTTTTCTTGTAGCTTAGGTTGTTAGTTGGTTCCTATTTTCTGGGGATCTTGCTGTATCTTTTCTGTAGGTTTAGCTGTACTCTTTTATGTATTTATGTACCTCTTTCGTGGTTAATGAAAAGTGAATTTTTCCTCTCAAAACTTCATGGTATCAGAGCCATGAGTGATGAATCTGAGAAATCTCCAAAGGGATCTATTTCATTTCACTCATCTTCTTCTTATCCTACAGAAAACAGTCCTATAACTAGTTTGATTACCAGTCATAAATTGACTGATAAAAACTATCTCCAATGGTCCCAATCCATGATGATGTTCATTAGTGGACTGAGGACGAGATGATTACCTCTCTGGTGCTGCTGTTCAGCCTAGTCAAAATGACCCGACCTTCAAAGTTTGGCGTTCTGAAAACAATATTTTCATGTCTTGGTTAATCAACTCGATGACCATAGACATTGGCGAGAACTTTCTGTTGTACTCTACAGCAAAGGAAATCTGGGATGCGGCCCGTGATACTTTCTCCAGCAGTGAAAACACTATTGAACTATTTCACATTGAAAGTACACTACAAGATCTCCGACAAGGTGAGCAATCTGTCACATTGTACTTCACCACACTTAGCCGATATTGGCAACAACTGGATCTCTTCCAGTCTTATAATTGGAAATGTGCGGACGGCAGTGTCTTCTTCCGTCAAATTATTGAGACCAAGCGCATATTCAAATTCCTTATGGGTCTAAACAAGACTCTTGATGATGTGCGAGGCCGTATCCTCGGGACTAAACCTCTACCAGCCCTTCGTGAAGTATTCTCTGAAGTCCGCCGAGAAGAGAGCCGTAAACGTGTCATACTCGGCCAATCAAACAGTCAACTAACCATCGAAACCTCAGCTCTCATCTCCACTAGTGATACAACCACCAACCCCACTGCTCTTGCCTCTCGCAACAATAGCAACTATCATCCTAAAGGTCGACCTTGGTGTGACCATTGCAAGAGGCCAGGCCATACAAAAGAAACGTGTTGGAAAATTCATGGTAAGCCTCTTGATTGGAAGCCAAATCGGAACCAAGACCGAGAGGCACGTGCAAACACAGTCACACAGCCTGTCCATCATGCAACCACACCTTTCACCAAAGATCAAATGGATGCCCTACAGAAGATGTTCTCTCAGGTGGGAACTCAATCTACTGCTGCAACCAACAGCCCTAGTGTTGGTCTTCATGTGTCACAATCATCCTCTACTCCATGGATTGTCGACTCCGGAGCTTCGGATCACATGACAGGTGACAGATCCTTATTTTCAACGTATTCTCCATGCACCAACTACCAAACAGTGCGTATTGCAGATGGCACTCGCACCCGAGTAATTGGAGAAGGCCAAATTCATATATCTGAATCCATTGTCCTTCAATCTGTGCTGTTTGTTCCCACCATTGACTGTAATCTTATTTCTGTGAGCAAACTCAATTGTGACCTTAAATGTGTGACCACTTTCCATTCGAATTGTTGTGTATTTTAGGATATGAGCTCGGGGAAGACGATTGGCAGTGCTAGACTTTGCTCCGGCATCTATCTCCTTCAAATCAAACCTAAACCGAGAAGGTGTGACAGTCCTCAGTGTTGGTCAATCAATAAATTAGAAAGCCACTTAGGAAGTCAGTCTAATAAAGATAATGCAATCATGTTATGGCACTATCGTCTTGGCCATCCCAATTTTTCTTATCTAAAAACATTGTATCCTTCTCTGTTCATCAATAAAAATCCAAACTCATTTCACTGTGATATTTGTCAATTTTCCAAACACACTCGTGGCACATATTCTCCGGTGCCATACAAACCAAGCACACCCTTCTCTCTCATTCACGGTGACATTTGGGGACCAAATCGGATTCCAAATATCACCGGGGCTAGATGGTTTCTCTTGCTTATTGATGACCACACTCGTTTAAGTTGGACCTTCCTCATGAAAGATAAATCTGAAACTATAGCGATCTTTAAAAACTTTTATGCCATGGTTCACACTCAATTTAAAACAAATATTCAGGTAGTAAAAACCGATAATGCTAGGGTATTCTTTAACAGAACTCTCAGCCCTTTCTTTCAAGCCCATGGTATCATGCAACAAAGTTCATATGTGGATACTCCACAACAGAACAGTGTTGCGGAAAGAAAGAATCGCCACATACTCGACATGACTCGTTCTCTTCTCTTTCAATCTAATGTACCTAAAAAATTTTGGGGTGAAGCAGTCCTTACAGCCACTATTTAATCAATCGCCTTCCCTCTCGTGTTCTTAAATTCAAGAGTCCATTAGATGTGTTTCTGTCCTTATACCCTAGTAGTCACTTAATCACAAATATACCTTTCAAACTTTTTGGGAGTACGGCCTTTGTTCATGTCCATTCCCAACATCGTGGTAAGCTTGATGCTCGCTCAATTCGTTGCATTTTTCTAGGATATTCTCCTTCCAAGAAAGGGTACAAGTGCTTCTGCCCTACTACACAAAAATTCTTCCACTCAATGGATGTTACATTCTTTGATGATAAGCCCTATTTTTCAAATAATGTTATTCAGGGGGAGAACCACACTACTTACGAGTCACTCAATTGGGAATCCCTTCTTGAAAACACTGATCACATTCCTCTTCCTAACACTACTCCGGTCTCTGTTCCTATTCAGATGGCCACTGCCACTCCTGGTCCTGACTCACCCACCATATCTCCGTGTGATTATCCCAAACACCTTTCTCTTCTCGATGAACCAATAAAAATGTACACTCGGAGACAACGAGTAAATGTGCCTGAACAAAATCAGCACCACCAATCGTCTGCCACAAGCTCTCCTGAACATACTAGCACTTCGCCTACTCTCGAACTTGGTACCGATCAGCAACCAAGACCACCAGGAGATGATCATAGTCCAGAACTTCCTATTGCTCTGAGAAAAGGTACTCGGACCTGCACCAATCACCCTATCCAGAGGTTTGTATCATGCTCAAACCTATCTACCAAATACAAGGCTTGTGTGACAGCATTAGATGAGATTTCCATTCCTAGATCTGTTCACGAGGCAATGAAGATTCCGGAGTGGAAATCAGCTACTTTAAAAGAGTATCGGGCTCTGCAAAATAATGAAACATGGATCCTAACCCAACTTCCTCCAGGGAAGCAAACCGTAGGGTGTAGATGGTTGTACTCGGTGAAACAAAAGGCAGATGGAAGCATTGATCGTTACAAAGCCCGTCTTGTGGCACGAGGGTACACACAAACGTATGGTATTGATTACCAAGAGACTTTCGCACCTGTTGCTAAACTCAACACTATCCGGGTCTTGCTATCCATTGCAGCAAATCAAGACTGGCCATTGTTCCAACTGGACGTAAAGAATGCATTCTTGAATGGCAACTTACTTGAAGAAGTTTACATGGATGTTCCCCCGGGATTTGAATCTGAGCAAACAACGGGTAAAGTGTGTAGACTCAAGAAAGCCTTGTATGGACTCAAGCAATCTCCGCGTGCATGGTTTGAGAGGTTCACCAAGGTATTGAAACTGGATAACTACTCTCAGTCACAAGCTGATCATACGCTTTTTTACAAGCACTTTGAGGATGGACGTATCACCATCATTATTGTGTACGTAGATGACATCATACTCACCGGGAATAACAATGATGAATCACGACGACTAAAAGGACTTCTCGCAAGTGAATTTGAAATCAAAGATTTGGGGCACCTAAGATATTTTCTCGGCTTAGAACTGGCTCGGTCTACTAAGGGTATTTCTGTGTCTCAACGTAAGTATGTGATGGATTTGCTCAGTGAAACAGGAATGAGTGGATGTAGGCCAGTTGATACTCCAATGGACCCAAACACTCGACCGATGCCTCGATCTGAAGAAGCTGCAGCGGATAAAGGTCAATATCAGCGCCTCGTAGGGAAGTTAATCTATCTCACTCACACACGTCCGGACATTAGTTTCTCTGTGAGCCGAGTTAGTCAATTCTTAAGTGATCCTTCAGATGTTCACATAGGAAGCAGTATATCGTATCCTTAGATACCTCAAAGCTGATCCGGGGAAAGGCCTCATGTTTTCAAAGTCACCTAACAGATCTATCGAAGTATGTACTGACGCTGATTGGGCCGGTTCTCCAAGTGACCGAAAATCCACTTCCGGGATTTGTTCATTTGTTTGGGGAAATCTTGTTACTTGGCAAAGCAAGAAGCAACACGTGGTTGCAAGAAGTAGCGCGGAATCTGAATCTCGTGCTTTAGCTCAAGGGATATGTGAAGGAATGTGGTTGGATCGTCTTCTAAAGGAGATGAAAATCTCAACCTCAGGCCCTATTCATCTAATGTGCGATAACCAATCTGCTATTGCTATAGCCAAAAATCCTGTTCATCACGACAGAACTAAGCATGTCGAGATAGATAGGCACTTCATCAGTGAGAAGATCGAGAGCAATGTGATAAAATTGACCTATGTTCCCTCTCGACAGCAAGTTGCAGACATCCTTACTAAGGCTTTATTTCGTCCCAACTTTACCGAGCTAATGATAAAACTTGGTCTTACAAGCATTTATCAGCTAGTTTGAGGGGGAGTGTTGTTAGTCAAACTAGCGTTCCAGCATGTATCTTATCTTTTAGACTGATTTGTTAGTTAGCTTTTATCTTTTCTTATAGCTTAGGTTGTTAGTTGGTTCCTATTTTCTGGGGATCTTGCTATATCTTTTCTGTAGGTTTAGCTGTACTCTTTTATGTATTTATGTACCTCTTTCGTGGTTAATGAAAAGTGAATTTTTCCTCTCAAAACTTCAATTATATTACAATAATTATTTTAGGCACTTTTATTTTTATAATAACAAAATATAATTATTTATTATTACAATTATTATACAAATAAAAGTACCTAAAACAATAATTCTAATATAAATTATTTTTTATTATTATCACAAAGATTTAAATTAGCTAAATATTTTGTAAAATATATTAATGAAGTGTGGGAATAGTAGTTCTCATCCAAAAAGTTCTCTTTAGAAGGAGAAACTCATTCCAATGTTCTACCAAACATGAGTATAAAGAATGAGATTGGAATATTCATACTTCATTCCATCTTACCAAACATATCATTATTGACTTAGAGTTACTGCCAGAGACAAGTGCCAACAAAAATACACTTTGATGAAATTTGTTTAGTTGAAATATCCAATCACAGAACTGATCAATTAGAAGAACATGGATAATCACTCCTCGCTCATGCTCACATATATGAATATTTTCAGCAATGCTTACATTCCGTATCTTTGTGGAATTTGGACAGATTATGGTTGACTTCTTCTATTTTTATCTTCAGCATAGTCACCTCATTCCTTGCTTCATCAGCTTTTTTATCCAAGTTATCATATTCTTTTTGGAGAGAACTGCAATGCAACACAAAAGGTATGTTAAGTAGAGAGAGAAAATTACCATCATACCTCCTGGAGAAGCAAAATCAAAATAACGAATCGTGCATCAAGATATCAAAGTCCTACAAAACATTAACATTTGCAAGGAACTACATTACTAGAGGCAAAAATACTAGTAAGATTTCGATTGTGGGATGATTTTAAACGAATATGAAATATATTTTTAAAAAGATGAGAAATTAAGATTTTACTAAGAAAAATACATGCCAAGAAACAGGAGCAGTTGGCACCATTCATTTAAATCTGAGCTTTCGCGAAACAGTTTTGTACTATGTTTACATAAAATAAACCAACAAACATGAATAGAAGGCTAATCCAAATAATGTTCCAGCGGATGCTCCAAACGTGTCCTTGCAGAAGTACAAACCACAGAAAGCGCACAACCATATTGACATCAAGAAGATACACATGTATAATCAATCAAACCAAAACAAACTACAAAACCAGAAAAGGGAAAAAAACAGTAACCACCTCTGAACCTGAATCAATTCATTTTTCAAATCCTTGTGAGGCGGCTTCATTCCTTTCAACACCCCTCTAATTCCCTCTTTATGTTCATCAACTCTGGAAATTATAGACGAAAAAACAGTACATACATATTAGATGATAAAGAATATTCTGAAATAGAGCAGTGCAACTTAATTAAACAGACTCACATTCTTTTGTGTTTCTTTTTGTGATTCTCCAATTCTGCCTTTTTTAAAGAAAGTACAACTCTGTCATGGGAATCAGCACTCATGGACTCTCTTTGATAGTTAAGATCCTTAATTTCTTGCTCCAAGGCAAATACTTCACCTTGTTTTTTCCGTATAGTTGCGCTGAAATCTTTGGCAGCAAGTTGGCTGGCTTTCCTTTCGACTTCGATTTGCTGCACACATTAGAAGCCTATATTACTTGAGCATTCAAAGATAAAATTCTACTTCTGAAAATTGAAGTGGGGCATCATCCAGTCACCAATTTCCGTTCTCTGTCATCAATTCCAGTCACATCAGTGGCCGAAATCTGAACTTCAAAAGAGTCACGTTCAATCTCCTTCTCTTGAATGCGTTTCAAAGTGGCAAGCTGTACCAGAGTCATATGAGAACGATCAGAATACACTGACGGAAGAGCATGGAACTATCATTTGCAAAAACTAACCTTCATGTCCCCTTTAGCCTCCTTTTGGGCCTCTATGTCTTTGCAACGGTCATTTGCAACCATGTATTGTTCAAATGTTGCCTTGAGTTCTACTTCGTTGGATTTCTGAAATAATACCCATAAGACAATGCCCATCAATGAAATCTATCATAAAAACGAGGGCTGTATCTTTTCCTTGAGATATGTAAACGTTTTATTGTGCTAACGCCACAGCATGTAGTGTGTATGCTAATGGCAAAGTAACATGATTACTAATGTCTGCTAGTGAAATAGTACATAAAGATAATTTGTTTTATGACAAGGTGCAGGCTAATGCTTTTAATATATCAATGGGGTCTTTGCCGGACAAGAATAAGAACAGTTCAGATAATCCTTTCAGTGAGTCAAAATATGCATCGATAGCTCAAAGCAACATAAAAAATTCAAATTCCACCTGTTTATGGAGAGCTCAACCGAAAAAACAATACAGTATGTTCCTTCACAATTTCTCAAAACAATGTCACCTACCCCAAAATAAACAAACACACTATCTTTTATTTTTATTCTCTTTCCTTAAATCAATTTTCCCCAGTTTACATAATCATTGCTTTTAAATAAATTCTTTATCATTTCAAAAAATACTCTGATACTGTATTATATATGATACAAAAATATTCTAAATAATTTTATCCAATAATTGCTGGCATGAGTATTAGTACGTTATAGCATATGTAAAGCATACTAATCTCGCAAAACCCAAGATAACCATTTTTAATCATACAAATTGCTTCTGTTTGTCCTGAGAAACTAGAGAAACTCAAAAGATTAGCATTTTATGTCTTAGCAAAGCATTCATCTCTCTGCTAGAAAATCGGTAGAGAGGAGATTATTCAGAATTCACTAGTTTGACTGCGTAAAGAAGGCACCTTCTTATCTTGCAAGTCCTTGTCCAAATACTTCAACTTTGATTGAATTCGATTTGTCAGGTCAAAAGCAACCTCATCACTGAAAGGTCCACTCGTCAGAGGACCCAAATTATGCTTGACCAATAGGTTTTGGATGGTCAAGTCTCTTTCATTCTTCGTAGACATATGAGCCTGAATGCAAAATAAAGAGAGTAGATTAACACAGAAAATGCAAGACAACTGAATGATAATGCAGAATCTCATAGCAGAGAAATAAAGGTTACTTCACTGGCAGCTTGAAGCTTGGCAATTTCCTTTGTATTTTCTCCATTGACATCGGTAAGAACTCGAACTTTCTCATCTACGTCTTCCTTTTCCCTCAACAACTTGCTAATTTTGGATTCCAAAATTGCAATCCTTTCATCAAACTTGAATTTCCACTCATTCAGTTCTTCATCAGTGTCTGAAAATGAAATATATAGTATATAAATCAACAAAATATAACCAAAAAAGAAGAAGAAACAAGATTGTGCTAAAATTTAAGAGACCTTCGTTTTCCTCATTCAGAGCTGCATAACGCTTCTGAAGTTCTTCGAATTTGGATTTTCTTTCCCCTGACTTTGTAGCTATCTGACTTTGTAATTTTCTTAGATCCTTCAATGATGATTCAGTCTGGTTAATTTCACTGTCCACATTTTGAATTTTTCTATCAAGCTCCTGCATTTGATTATTCAATATTTCCGATTTTTCTTGTTCTTGCACAATGCTTTCCCGAAGCTGGATAAAACAACACCAACAAATAAGTTCTCACAAAAAAACAAACAAAAATTATTATGAAAAAGTCTCTTGGTCGTATCACTGAGGGTTGCACCATGCATGTTTAATTTGGTGTGCTGTAATAGCTGTGTTCCTAATGGACCAGTAAAGAGCAGTCCGGTAAGGAGACCTCAAAACCGCTTTCCTATGTGAGTGGAATAGAGTTCAACAAGGATAGCTAACAGATGATGTTGTTACCGAACACTGATCAGAACTGCCTTAACCGGAAAAACGACAGAGTTGTTACTAACTAAAGCAAAAATAAACTTGTTCTTACCAGAACTAGTACAGAAAGACCAAAGTTAACCAGCACAGTCGTGGACCGACAATGAGTCAATGACAATATCCAGGAAGAGGCGGAATAGTCTTCTAGCAACAATTATCCAAATCGAGGCTCGTTTCTTTTGTCTTGTTCTTTCTACCGGCTAGTTAAATATTTGATACATGCACACAGGATGCACATATTCATTTTCCTCAAGTTTCTATGAACAAAATTGTGCCTATGAATATAAACATCAGACAACAAATATGGAACTCTCCTAACACTAAAATGGAAGTTTTGACAATGTGAATTTCTATGCTACAGAGATTTTGCATTGTTTTCACTTTTCAGTTTGAATACCAATATGAAAAATCATTATTATTTTCTTAATAGCAGAAACCAAACATGAATGCACAAGTTTTGCAATATTTCAAGATTTTCTAGCAAACCTTGTGTTTCTTAACATTTGTGGTGTCAATATCATGCCTCATATCCTCTAAACGTACATCTGCACTGTTTAGCTTAGTTTCTGATTGAAAAATGACATAAAACGATCATCGCAATCCAAAATATTACAAATTAAAAGATCAGCACCATATCTCAAGGGAAAACTCAGCAGAAAAAGAAACTAAGCATTTGGATACCACAGCGATGCTTAAGAAAAAATTCTTTAAGATGGTATTATTTTGAATGTCTTTACAGTTGTTAATAACGCATGAGAACATAAATAAACACCTTAAGAGCGGCATCTTTCAGAGTCTGTAGATTCTCCAGTTTCAGCTTGTATGACTTTATCTCCTGAGTTTGATCCTTGTGAAGTTTTTTAATTATCTCTAAGGCCTTTGTGTACCTAACCAGAAAATCTAAATGAAACTTAAAAAATATTGCAGATATATCATACAAATATTCTAAAGAAATAGTGACACAGCAACCAAAACACTCACTTCATATGATATGATGATCTGATATCTCGGATATTATTTTTAAGGTTCAATATTTTAAGTATTCACCATTTCCCAACTAAAAGACTTTGTTGTGTTGACAAAGTACCGACTCGATCGTACTAAAAATTTGTTTTCAAGCTCCAAACGACAAAGTTTGTTTTCTAGCTCTATCACACTTTCCATTTTTTTAATTCACCGGCAATTAAGGGAACAACAAGTCAAACCTAATTGCAAGGATACAAAAAATTTAACATGAAACCAGGAAATACGTTTTATATATGAGTTCTATCTGTTACTGAACACTACATACCTAGTTGCAGAAAAGATATCATCAAACTTCTTTTTCAGTGTTGATGGATCTTGCAATGGCCAGTTTGCCTCATCTTGATGAACAAATATAACATTCTCAATTATGGCCTTGGACACCCCCATAAGCGCAGGGATCTCTCGATCCATATCAGCACATCGATAGCTTAGGCAAACTTTCTATCATTGACAGCATTAAACCCTCAGTTTTCTTAACCTTTAACGGTTAGCAGTCAAAAATGAAAATCTTCGTGATTCATACCTCTCCAGTCTGAGGATTAATGGTTTGGAGGACCGACTCAATCGCCTTGTACTCCATCTTAGTAGCCTTCTGAGTCAGTTGAAATGACCTTATGCAGACAACATCCTTCCTTGCAGCAGTTTTAAACCTAAGCTTTATCTGGCCCTTCGTCTCTGTCTCTCCTGCCACCTAAAAGTGCCAGTTTCAACAAAAAGTATACATGTGATATTTTATGCTAACACCAGAAAAATAAGGTACCCACTTTTGGGTCGTGAATAAAGCTGTGACCGGAACGTGCATTTGGAGGCAATTCACCGGTGCAAGCTACCTTCAAGCACTCAATTATTGTCTACAAAAGAAACAGCGTGCACTTTAGTATAATTTCAAAATTAATTATCCCAGAATAAGGCTGTCACACTGAAATTCTTACTTATGAAACCATAAAATGAAGTAGGGTGATGCATACGCACTATGAACAAGACTAGGATATTATCAATATTGCTGAGTGTGTGATCATTCAAGATATCATAAATCAGAACGGAGAAGCAAGTTACACCCTGTGTACTATGTAGAATAACACAATACCAGAAGATAGTGGCATGCTGGGGTGAATCAAGCAGGAGGCGAGGAGGTGTGGCTGCTTCCTCCCCCTCGAAAAAAAGACATTAAAATTTTCCCATGAAAAATTAAATATTCATGTATTTACTAAAATTCGAGGTTGTTTACTCTATCTCAAAATCTATTGAATCGTCTCCTTATCCAGTCTAGCCCCTTTCCTGGAAATCCTGGGTTCACCCCAACTTCATAGCAACAGACAAACAAATAAGCAATATGAAGAGCACTATTTTGATGTCGTAGTTAATATCATAGACAAATGTATCTGCAAATGCAAACATATGGAATATAATGAATTTGATATAGCGCAGGCCCACCGGTAAATTTGAATACTGAAAGTAGAGTTAAAAATAAAGGAGATTCTACTGTTTTGCCAGCGCCATTGGACCCGACGATGAGAGTCAAGGGCTTGAAGAAAGTAATAACATTCTTGTTTTCGGGGTCAAAACTCCGAATACCCTTTATCAGCATCTTATCGACGGTACTCATTTTTCCCTCTTTAATGGGGAATTTCTTCTAGTTCGCTTGACCAGAACTCTGACTGATTATGAATCTTTATTTACTGCGATTAGATCAGAAATTAAAGGATGGTGATTGAAAGTGAGACGGAGAAATAAGGGTTCAATGGGAAAGGGCGGGGAATAGAGGAGACGCTGCTGTTGGGGTTTACTTCACACATTTGGGAACGTTAACCAAGCGTTAGGTTTTTCAACAAAACAGACATTATTGTTTTTTGTTGTAAAGTTTATAGAAAGATTTTTTATCTTTAAAGTCATCTTGTTCCCATGTAGCTTGAAAGAATTACAAATACTCGAGCTTTGCCTCCAAAAAATTGGGAGTTTTCTTAAAAAAAAAAACACAAAAAATATTGAGAATTTCTTCTTAAAAATATCACATATTCTTGAACCATAGTAATTGCAATTTTTTTCTATTTCGTTTACACGATATTCTTGAACACCAGAATAAACCTCTGCTTTTAACCATTTTATACACACTAAAACATATATTTATATGCAACATTCATTTCCGTATCTACTTCATATGTAGATACTAAAAGCAATTTATCGATTACTTTATATTAGTATTGTAGTCGGATTAAATAAAGAAAATAACAAAAAATGTCATATCTTGTCCCTTTCTACAAATATTTTTCATTTTGTAGCCAACAAGATAAAAATAAAGCTGAATCGAATGGAACTCAAGTCGAGATTCTTTAATTGGTTTTGAAAATCATAGTAATTTATGGTTTGGAATTTTGGGATAATATATCCGATTTGACACTTGGTCGAGTGATTTTCTTTTAATTTGGGTATTTGTCATGTAAATTTTGCCTTCTTTATAGTGCGGAAGTGAAAATTCACTTTGATTGATAAGATGGAATTTGCTTTTGCCTCTCTGGCAATTAGGGATGAATCCACTCTGCATTTTTATATATGTTATCATATCATCTTGTGTGCATGTTCAATTTGAGAAAAGAAAAGAAGTAGAATATGGATAATTTAGTGTTGCATTGTGTGCCAGCATCAGTTGAATAAAAAATATTGAATACATGTTGCTTGCCAATCAGAATGAATAGTTGAAGTCTGAACATCACCATTTGTTGTATATTAAGAACATGTCTTTCGGAACTATCTTTTTTTCTCAAAATTGCATATAGTTTAATAACCTCTTGATTGATTGATTGATTGACTAACTTTTCTGGCATAGTTTTGTAGTACAGGTGTTGAAATGTTTTTATGCTTTAGGTTTATGATTGAGATTAACGTTGACTCTCTCCTCTCCCATTTACCTACTTTATGCATTATTTGCTTGACTTCTTTCTTTGTCTAGCTTGGTATACATTGGACGTTTTCTTACTTCAGGCGACTACCATCCATGCCCGTTGAGGGCAATTAGACAGTTGAAGAGATGCATACATAGAGGCTGATTATGTTTTTTGTTCTTCTCTGCGTTATTTCAACTTACAACAGGTTGCTTTCGAGGAATGCATTTAATTTCTTGATTGTTTCCTGTGGCTGCAATGTTTTGGTCGCATGTGCATGAAACATTGCAGCGCTTAACTACCGGAATTGAGAAAATGCTGTTTTTACAAGTTAATTTCCTGGCAATCTTTCATCCACTCTCACCACCAACTAAAAATGGAAGGAGTGAAGAAAAAAAGGGGGCCGTTTTTACATTAGTTCAAAACTTAGGAAGATTACCGGTGGATGGAATAAATCATGGTGAATACGTACATATTATCTTACTAAAAACTATTCCTTTTAAATCACAAAAAAAGATCTTGCTTGTCCCACTCTTTTCCTCTACTGATGGACTTGAGTTCATGGCATTGTGGGACTGCTGCTAGGGAACACAGGAAATGTGTGAAATCATTAAGAATGAGCATTGGGATGCAGACTATTTTTCAACATATTTGCTTATATTAAATGCATCCTCTTGCAGTGTCTAACATGTTCTGGATTGTTGATAGTCCTGTTACAAGGGATTTTATTTTAGCCCTATTCTCAATTACTGTCACATCTTTCTAATCATAATATGATTTAATTGATAAGCTTTAGGTATTATCTGTTCCCATATAATATGTTTCTTACTAATTCCTCGAGGAGAAAAATTTTTAAGTTCTGAGGAGGTATTTTTGGTAACTTTTTCCTTTGTATCAATATTTGTTGGTTTGTTTTAGATGCGTGTAAGCGTTTGAGAGAGGAAATCTTATGTATGCTGCTGTTGGTTGTCTTGGCGTCTCTGCTTTGAGTGGTTTCATCAAAGAGGTAAGACTTTCTTGTGTTGCGTTGTAATACTTCATCTCTGGCCAGCTGTGGTTGATTATCTTCATTTTAAACGTACAGATTACCAAACTTGATTTTGACCTACTGATCGGCTGGAAAACAAGGAATAAAATTTTTGCAGGAGCTAGACAGAAGGAACCGAGTTGATGATATAAGTAGAGCAAGCCAGTTCCCTGAGGGACTTGCAGGATTGGAGAAAAGGGGTTCAAGAGGCATCCAGATCTGCAGCCAGAAATTCTTCGGGTAAGTTGGCCGAAGAAAAGATGGGCTATAACAAAGATAAGAGAGTTGATACTAGGAAAATGAAAGCTAAGACGTTTAAGAATGAGTTTGGTGGAAAGTCAACCGTACAAAACTTGGCGACATTTGGCAAAAGTAAAGTTGATGGAAAAAGACAGGAAAAAGAGAAAAGAGGAGAAGAAAAATAAAGTGAAGGTGAGAGTAGAAACCGAAAATTGAGGAAGAAAAGCCCAGAGATCTTTTGAACTATGAGCTTGTTGGTGTTACCAGCAACAAAGGCACAGATTTCTCGAAGGATGTTAAGGATACCGTTGTTACTAAGGGAAATATCAAGAAAAGAAACGATACGGCCACAAATGGTTTTTTCCTTGGTGAGTTCTGTTGTTCTGTGGTCGTACTATATGTCATATTCCCTCTTCACCCGAAAAGGGAAAAACAATTGTCGATTTTAGTTCCTATTATAACGGTTGCTGCTCGCTTACTTTATTTCATACTCTGATAAACAGATTCCACGTTCCACTCAAATGAAGCTTTTCTACCGACTCTGATTGGTGTTCCTTGTTTTACAGAGAAAGAAACAAGGCCTATAAAAATGCAAAGGCTCCCTCCTCATCAGTCGACTGAAAATGGAAGGAAACTTGAAAAATTGTACTTCACAACTTCAGCTGGTGCAACTTGATACATTGTACTTAACAAATGGATGTGGTCTGTTGCCTGCTCGCATCTCTTCTGGTGCTGTGGTCCTTAATCGGAATTATTTAAACAGATCGGTACATGGTAGTCAAGATGCTTGCGTGAGCGCAGCGCGGCCTTCTCCTGGTGCATTGGAAGTATCGAGGAACAGAGAACATCACCAAATTTTGTTTTTTAACATAGAATTCTCATGGAAACAAGGTGGGTTTAGGCACTAATTTTCGGGGCAAATAGTTTGAGACGAGTACGAGGACGTTGTCTCCATATCTGAACTTATTATTATTATAATATAAATATCTTAATAACAATAATAAAAATAAGTTCGACCACTTTGTTAATGCCAATGCAACCAATTTACAGATGGACAGCTACCATAATAAATTATTATTCAACTGTCAAAGGCTTTGATAACGACACATACTAATTGCAAGAGCTACTTCTTTTAAAATTTTATATATATATAAATTATGATTGTATTATAAAATATCCGACGAATTGTTAAATGTACAAACTTTGAGTCAGTGCAAGTACAAGGGGACATCTAAAATATAACATTATATACATCTAAAGATACATTATCACGAAGTTAGGGAACTAAAGAAGTCTCTCCAAAGATTTTTTTTAAAAACCCAAATCTGTCTTTTTTTTCTTTTTAAAAAGTAGTTGCCTGATGTGCATGTATGAGTTCCCCTGACCTGGCGCGAAAGCACAGTACCCTTTACCTAAAACGAAGGCCGGGATGGATTTAAAGCACAACTAACTCACCAAGCCGTAGGTTTCGTAATAAATCACCTCTCAGCTTCTATAAAAGTATAAGAAATCCAAATATTTATGTATACTTATTTTTTTTTTTTCCGATCCGAATAAGTGTTTTTGTTACAATTAAGATTATGGTTTCATCCACCATGGAAGAAGGCCTCATCTACAACATCAAGCTTTCGTCTATCGGGCCCGGCAACGTAACGGCCCCCTACTCCATTTTCGAGCCCGAGAACATGGACTTGGCCATGAAGCTTCATTACCTGCGCTGCATCTATTACTTCGGCAGCAAGGCATTCGAGGGCTTGACGGCTCTGGTCATCAAGGAGCCAATGTTCACGTGGTTGAACCAGTTCCCGGTCCCGTGCGGCCGGCTCCGGAGATCGGATCCAGGCCGGCCTTACATCAAGTGCAACGACTGTGGCGTGAGGTTCATCGAAGCCAAATGCGACAAAACTCTGGAGGAATGGTTGGAGATGAAGGATGATTCCCATGAGAAAGCTTTGGTCTCCGGTCAAATTATCGGTCCCGAGCTTTCATTTTCGCCACTTGTTTTGATACAGGTTTGCTTTCTAACAGCTAGGCAACTGTACGCGTTATATCATTAGGAAGAAATTAAACTTGGATTTTCCAAAGAATTTGTCCTCGGATTACTCATCATTAAATTATTGGTTCACCGTCCTCTTAATCTAATGGCAATGCATAGCCCATATTCATTCTTACATGCTTGTCTAATTGTCATATTTCGACCAAGTTAGTAATTTTCTAACGTATAATCATGAGCACAGCTAACAAAATTTCAATGCGGAGGAACCGCTGTGGGCCTAAGCTGGGCCCATGTACTTGGCGATGCATTCTCTGCTGCAGAATTCATGAACCAATTGGGGAAGACCGTAGCTGATAATGGACCAGGCCGACCCATAGCTCTGGCCCAATCCCTCAAGTCCGTAAGTCCAAACAACCAGCCCAGAGTTGTGGAGGATCCACTTAGCATCAGACGGGTCGGCCCGGTTGGAGATAATTGGATAAAGGTCTCAGAATGCAACATGAATACATTCTCCTTCAATATTTCAGGCACGCAACTGAGTCATCTTCAATCCAAACTAAGTCGAAATGGGGCCGAATTTTCACCTTTCGAGGCACTTTCCGCCGTCATTTGGCAATGCATCGCCAAAATTCGGGGTCGAGGATCGAGTCAGAAAGTTGCGACAATTTGTGAAAAAAGTAGAAAAAATGAGATAGAAGGGACACTGAGTAATAGCCTAAATTTGAGTGTGGTTAAGGCTGATTTTCCTATTGAGGAGGCCACGCCTAGTGAGCTAGCAACACTTTTGAAAACCAGAGCATTGGACGAGCAAAAAAAGATCAACGAAATCATGGACAAAGAGCAAGGACTGTCTGATTTCATTGTGTATGGGGCAAATTTGACCTTTGTGAACGTTGAAGAGGGGAGCTTTTATGAGTTCGAGTACCGGGGACAAAAGCCAGTTAGCTTTAGCCTTAGGATCGATGGAGTCGGGGAAGAAGGGGCGATTTTGGTGCTTCCTGGTGACAAGAATGTTTGTACAGGAAGGAAAGTTACGGCAATTTTGCCGGAGAACAAGATCGAAGTGTTCAAGGACGAGTTGAAAAGGGAGGGGCTTTTGGCATGAAGAAACTTTCTTGATTGAATGACACGATTATCTTAAAAGAGCCAAGGCAAAAAATAATAAAGTGACTGAAAAAACAATGCAATATTGTTCTCACAGTAATGCATGAGAAATTTACGTTTATAATTGGTCGTCACTGTTTGGTTTTAATTTCTGTGAAATTTGCTTTATTGTATTGCGTGACCACGTTCATTCAATCATGAATGTCTCCTTTTTAATTATTATTATTATTTTAATTTATGTTATTTTCAATAATAGGGAGGAACATTTCTTGCATTTTCAACAAAAGTACTTAGAAATTATGAAAGAAAGATATTATATTAGACAAAGAAATATTACACGATGAAAATACATTTATCCGACAAGAAAACATGCTGATGTTAATCATGAGAAAAAAAATGCACAATCACCATGGAATTATGATGTATGACTTTAAAAAATAGCTTGAAAATCAGCAGATTTAGGTGATAAAATGGCAAGAACAAGGTAATGAAACAAACGGAATAAATCGAAACAAATTATAATACCAAAAAAAAAAAAATGAGCAAGCCAATAGATCATGTAAAACAGATAACACACACATTTGTACCCTGCTGTTTCTACACACAACCCACGAGTTAATAATAACAGGTGATAAGAAATGAATGTAAAATCAAATTCTATCTCATCGACTAACTCTTGGAAATGGCTATCTAATTTCCGTTGAACGAAAAATTGAGGAAAATATTTATTAGTATCATAATGCTTTTACCTCACAAGGTAAATAATGTTTATACCGTGCAGTTATGGTACAAATACTCACGAATCAAATCTACTTGCATAGATCAATATCTCAACGAGGATAATTACTTCTTGCTCCTACTGTGTTATATAGTGCAAGCAGTACCTTATCCATCAACTATGAACTGATCTTCTTGATGATCTCCCTCCACACGGCCATCACCATGAACCATACCACCATTTTCATGGTGTAAATTCTGAATCATTTGTGATAGATAATGGGAACTAGCTCCAGCGTGATCAGAGAGTCCCACCGGATGACCAGCCCACTGTGTTATAATTCCAAGAAACTGACTGGTAAGATTCTGTTGTTCGTGTAGAATCCTAGTTTGAATCTGTCCAATTTCTGCACGGTGCTGACGTAACATCTCATCCATCCTAGTCTTCCAATCTGATCTTCTTCGACTCAACCTACCTTCCCATTCTCTCTCGTGTATCAGTGCTTCTTCTCTTCTTCTTCTTCTCTCTCTTTCTTCAGTCTCCCTCTCCATGAGTTCCCATTCTTGAATCCTTTGCCTCCGTAAGCTCTCCCTTGTGTTATCCTTCGCTTCTCTATCTTTCTCCATTTCTTCCCATTTTCTTTCACGCTCCTTGTCCATTTCTGTCTGAAGATGTTCTCTCCTTTGCCTCTTCTGTTCTCGCTCAACTTCACGTTGCTCGAACAGAGTTTCTATCTCCCTAAGCTGCCCCAACTGGTTAGCAAGATACACCCATGCCCTCTTCTCTAACCCTTTCGACACTTTTTTCTTTTTTCTGATTTTTAAAGAATTCGGTTCATTGTCTTCACAAACAAATTCAGAACCTCCATCTTTCCTCGTACAATTCTCACTTTTTTCACTCACTTTATAATTCTCTTCTCCCTCCTCCCCATCATAGTTAAACTCTAATTCAATTACTCCATTCTCAACCCCATCGATACCTGCTACAAAATCCCCCTCCTCCACTGGAACTAACTGGCCGAACTCCCCAATATCCATCTCATGACCACTCTGATCAAACCCTCCTGTGCATTCATTAGCTCCTACAGCAATCATTGCCATCGAATCAATATTGTTAAATACAAGTGGCATATCCCCAAAAACCTCTTTATACCTAAGGAAGTTCGACCAATGTGCGGTCCCTTCCAACCAATCAAACTCCTCTTCACCTGTTCCCCCAACCGAAGATTCTTGCTTCTTTATCTTCTGCTTCACTAGGGCATATTGGTGCCTCATGTTCTGCACTTTTGTGGACACGTCTTTCCAAGACCACAGCCATGGATATGACACTGGGTCCCGAGAATGATGAACAGAGTTCACATGTAAAGCAATAGGCTTGTACTTCTTCTCCCTAGTTTTCATTTTTGATAAAGTACCCTCACGAGACATCTCTCCATATTTGTCAATAAGTGTCCTCTCCTCTGTCTCCGTCCATTTCTTCCTTCTAGGCTGAGGCGTCATCACCTTATACCACTATAACCACACCACAACCACCGGAAAAAAATACATTCAATTGCTAAGAATCATGCAGCTCAAAAAATCTCATAAAATAAAGAAATCACGGCAAGATTTCTTAAGCAGTAAATACAAAAATAAAATCCATAAAATTCCATAAGCTGGCCTTAGGAAGTTGGATTTTGTTGAGCACAAACGAAAGGATTTCTCCAAGCACACCCAATTGGCAAGCAGCATGACGAATTTGTTCGGAAATGTTCCATACCTAGAAGGAGATATCGAAACAAGTATTATAATCCCTGTTACATTAAACTAAAAGCAAATGTAATGCATACATTTTGAAATGCTAATTATCACTAAAAAGCAATTATTTTCTGCTTGATCTCGACCTGATTGGATTCGGAAAGCTGGTCGCCACAATTTGATGTCAATTTCAGTTTGTACTAACGATGAAGCTTCAGCCTCAGGAAACACAAACAATGTTTTTACACTCTAAAACATACAAATTACGGAACGCATTTAAGCAGGAAATCAATTCTATCGGTCTCGAAACACAGCATTAACAAAAAATTCCTCCAAGCGCATAAAACTGAACCCCATCAAATTTTCACGACGTTGTTTCACGATTGAATTGAGTTAACAGCTGAAACTAATTCACACTCCAATCGTATCAACACTCGTTACTCTAATTTGAAATTTACTTACCTTTGGCAGGAGCCATATTTGGGGGGACCAGAGAAAACATTATGCCCCCAATCGACAGTCTAACCGAAAATTCAATCAATCGAATTGATCCGTAAAGAAGATTCTAGGGTTTTTCTAGAATACGAGTAGTTTCTAAAAAATTCGGAGTCCTGCGCGAGCGTATCACGGGTTTTCGCGTTGTCAACTGTTAGTTTCTTTCATAATTATTTAATGGGAAAATTCTATATATCTCCATACTAACAACGCGCGTGTGTGTTCAAAAAAAAACGCGCGTGTAATAACTTTTATTTAAAAAATATATATATATATATATATATATATATGAGACTTGTTACCCGGCACCCAATGAGACTTGTTACCCCGCACAGCGGGCGCCCAGGTGTTTTTTTTAATTTTTTTTATTTTTTTTTAAATAATTTAAAAACAAAATTACAAGAAAATGAAAGATAACCCACCTGTCAGAAAAAATTTGTACGCCCAAATTTATTCACGCCCAAATTTATTTTCACATACCAGAAAAAAATGAAATATACAAACCCCACGGTAGGAAGCTTCAATTGAGCGTAATTTCTGGAGATCTCGTGAGGGCTATTTCCGGTCATCTTAAATCAGAAGATTACGCTTCTCGACCGTGCTGTTTCCGGTGAACAAACTCAAATATTCCGAAATCAGAAGGTAAATCGATGTAGTTCTAAATTTCATATTCCAAAGATATTTTCAATTTAGGATTTTGAAGGTAAATCTTGTGTTTGAAAAATCAAACACTCAAGCTGTTGGATATAAAATCCGGGTTCGGTGGCTGTCCTATAAATCTTGAACAGCCTACATAAACTTTTTTTATACAATTGTGCCACTGTTTGAAGTTCAAACAAAAATATGAAAGATGAATAAAAAATGCCGATAGAAAAGGTAGATTTACAAATTTTACCGAACAATGAAACACCCTGCACATCTTGGAAATTTTGCATTCTGTTGTTTGATCTCAGTTTATCTACAGTATGGATACAGAATCACTTCTTTCGACAGTTTAAGGTTTTCGATATATTGATATTATTTTTGCTTATCTTTGCAGGATATTCTGAAACGCATGGTCTTGTTTTGAAAAAAAATAAAATAAAATAAATTATTCTGAAGCGCATGGTCTTGTTTTTAAATTATTAAAAAAAATAAAAATAAAAAAAATTAAAAAAACACATGGGCGCACAGCAGGCGCCCATGGTAACAAGTCTATATATATATATATATATATATTTATAACATCCTCATAAAATTAGTTAACCATTATATTTAGTAATATGAAATGTTATAGTTATATGGTAAAATAGTCTACAAATTCATTTTCCTAGTTACTTTTCCAATGTCTAATAATATATCAAATATAAAACGTGAAGCAAAATACATGTGCTTGAAAACATCAATTAAACTCATAACCATTTGAAGATACTATATTAAAGAATGAACAAGAATAATATATAATAAATCTCAATAATATATTAGTATCAAGAATAAATTGAAGTTATAGATTTATTAAGTACACTAACTGGAGTAACTCTATTATTAGACAGTCTCACGAATCTTTATCTGTGAAACGGGTCAATCCTACCGATATTCACAATAAAAAGTAATACTTGTATCATAAAAAATAATACTTTTCACGGATGACTCAAATAAGAGATCCATCTCATAAAATACAACCAGTGAGTATGATCTCACACAAATTTTTGTCTACTAACTAAATGACCACTTGATATGTCATTTATTAAATTATGAATAAAACTCAAACAATTTGTAAATTACATCGTATTGACAGTTTTCTCTCCATCTTCACCCAACTTAAACGTCCGTTTTCTTCCTCTCACGGAACTTCCCAGAAACTTCTAAATTTCACTCAAACTACCACCTACGTCTTCCCGATGGCATCATTTACGGTTTTCAATACCACTTACCTCTCTAGCGCAGTTCCACAATGCAAATGAAATGCAGCCAACACCATTTTGAGCTGAAAATATTTAATTATCGACCATTTCGATCAATTTATACAAGACATTAAATAATCTCATAACCGTATTTTATTTTACTCAAATTTTATAAATTATTAGATAAATATAACACTAGATTATATGTATATGTTGATTTATTATTTTCTATATTTTATATCATTTACCATCTCATTACACATTCTCTAACAGTACAATACAAAGCCGAACATTAGTATATTAAACTAAATAGAAAAAGCGGCTAATCCAGTAAACTGCACTTCATCCTACATTTTAGCTTCTAATAAGACAATCAACCTTATTTACCAAAAAATTTGTAAAAATAATATCCTATTTTTTAAGCACTCTAGTTTCTCTAATCTTTCTTATCCCTGCAACACTCACAACATTGAAATGCATCAAGCACAGCATTTGTGCTAACTTATTCCAGATTTATATAACAAAACGGTAAAATTAAAGAGCATTGTCCCAATATTCTGCATTGATAGGTTTCACCTAGTACAAGAGAAACTGCATGGAATGTTAAACACGATCAGCTCCCAACAATACATTGAATTCTAACCAGCCTCAAACGAATAAAGAAGGGAAAAAGTGCCCAACATTTCAGCGAATAATACACAGGAACAAATAAGCGACTGACTGTAGAACAGAAGTTTGCAAATGCTGATGACCACAAAAATAGCAAAGAAAAGCTGTTGATCATCTACCGCATCTTGTGCTGGTAAACACAGTAAAATACAGCTGTAAAACAAGAAAAGAAATACTTTATATCATCAGGATTTTAAAAAGCAAAAATTGATCTGAAAAACTTCAATAACAGTAAGAGTTCGTTCACGCTATTTATGGAATATACAAATTACTGAGAGGCAGACGTAAAGTGGGAGGACCCTTCATGGATGCAGTAACAAACAAAAGAATTCATGCCAATCAAAAGGGCACTAGCTCATGCAATAGCACACAGTCAATTATTTAATCCACATAGATATATATACAACTGTTTACAACTAAATGGTAGCAGGAACTCAGCAGTCATATGACTGTGTGTGTTTCGGACCAGAGTCATATTAAAGAAGACTTGAGTTCTTAAGGTTTAATATTGTACATATCACTCGTACAAATGTTCCAATGTGAGATTGTCATCCATCCAGGCATAAAATCGCAGTCGCATAACATGAAAAAAATGCTAAAACAGCACATGTTGGAAATTATGAGTTAGCACTGCATACTATGTTAAATAGGTCAGAACAAAGCAGCGACAAATTGATTTCGAAGCAAGCAACAACCATACTCTTTCCCTCTAAATTTCATGGATATTTATGCTATTTAATACTCTAAAGACTTCTTGGAATATTACTATCATCGAAGCTCCAGCCATATCTACTTCAGGCCGCTTCAATTGATTTTTAATGATGGAATTTATCCGATTTTAGGACTTTACTTTCGTATAATAGATTGTGCTCGATTTTCTGGGGAAATGAAATCTTTCATTTTTTTTCCTAATAAAACCCATGCGTGTAAAATTTCACCATTTTATTCTAGTTGAGCACTATAATTATATGTTAACAAATCAATAATAATTTTACCATCGAATTATTTGGTCATAAACAACTTTATCTAGTTCTCGAGTCCAGTCATTAAGCCATCGACTTCTAACTAAATGAAGAAAATAATAATAACAATCATAATTTTACACAGGCTAAAAGTCGGGGAACTACGCTTGCTCATTTGCTCTTCCATAGAATCTCAATGGACCTAAAGTTTCCCTCAAATGCTGCAACTATTTCACGGATAAATGGCAACATCTAGAAGTTAAAACTTCACCTTAAGATATAGAGGATGCCTGAGTTCAGATGAACTGCTTCAGAAATTCTGTAGCAACAAGCCGCCCTCGTGTGTTCACCGACAATTTCAGTTCACTTATCTCCTTGTCAATATCCTGCAGTTCAAAAAAAACGAACGGTTTGAAGTAAAAGTCCCTTCATTCGGAAATAGGTTTAAAGATCACTCAGCAGAATAAAAGAAAAGGGATCGATCACTGATAACTCTATTGAACTTACGGTGAATGTCAAATCTTTTGAGGAAAATACTCCTATGTTTCAGAACAATTAGAGTGCACGACATGGATTTGAAATCTCAAATCCATGGATATCAATTATAGTTTCAAAATTTATAATGAAATAATATATCAAATCTTAAATACACATCTTCTTGTTTACAAATTAACAATACAAAGTACAATATATTTCAAATGATGGTAAACTTGAAATTCATCTTAACTGCTATGAAATACTATATATACATATAAGGAGTAAAATTGAAGTTTATAATCTTACTTATCTGAACAAAAAAAATACATTTTAAATTCATCATTCAAAACGCAACCTTAAGGTTATCATGCCAAAAACACAAGAAACTTTACCTCCATGAACTGCACTATAAAATCTATAAGCTTCTGCTTCTGCATCTCCTCGCAGTGATAATTAGTAATGAGAAAACTAATGTCATACCCCTGCAAAATCATACAAGTGAACGCTAAACCTAATGAAATCTTGAAGCATGCCATTGATATAACATGACACATTCACATTACCAAATGCCAAATATATCAGTTCTTCACACACACAAAGAAATCAACAAACATGAGCTAAACTGGGTGGTGTTTTTTTTTTTTTGGGTTTGGGGGGGTGGGTTATGGGGCTCAGTGATCCAATGTACGATGTCAGCTCTTCAAATAAAATACGTCTTTTACCAGGGCTCTCATACAAAGCTGTGATGTTGAAAACAGAGGAGCATTTCTAAAACAAACTTTTTAAAACTCGATGTGCATTTTGGATACATACTCAAATTTCTAAGGAGTACATAAACAATGAAATTCCATGAAATAACCATCCCAGCAGTCGATAACTTATTGTCTTAATGATGTAGGAGAATAAATGCAATTCAGGCAGGGATAATATATAGGGTTTTAACACATTATTTGCTTTTCATGTCACAGCTGCTTATTACTCGATCCAGTTTAGTTCAAATAAACTGTTTCATGCACATAAAATGTAATTAGCAGTTGCTCTAAGGCAAGTTACAAACCTGTACTGGCTTTCTCCTCAATACTTGAAAAGCCTCTGCCCTCATAGACAAAAATCTAAGGAATTTTTTTGTCAGTATATTCTCTAGTTCATCTGACTGCTTTACCTACAGCCAAGACACTCACATAAGTACTTGAAGGTTTCTCCATTTCACAATGTACAGAAGGCTCGACATCAAGGACTTAACATGAGCTCTAAATCTAGCATCAATGTGGCTAGATTCACGGAGTTCTCCAATTTGTCATTGCAACCATTGTGATATGCTTCATCACAAGGATAACTTAGCTCACCTCTAAAATTCAGTAAAGAGTAAAAATTGACACATTGTTACAAGAAAAGAATATCAAAATTCATTGTTTGCATTATTTTAAACCCGTATGAAATCAATCATCCTAACCAAAAGGTACCCTACCTGTTTGCAATGATTTTAGACCAGAAAGATCAGCCCTTCTACCTCTGGGTGGGTTCATGTCATCAAATAGTGTACGACGTACCTTTTTTTCCTCAAGGAGCTCAATTGAAAAGATTGATAAACTGATAAGCACGTAAGACTTGTTTTACACATATAATGTATAACCAACAGTTCCTTAATTGAATACAGTGGAGAAATTCAATTCTAACCATAGAACTAGGACAAATAGTCGAACAATATCATGACGGAAAGGGTTTATCATCTATCGGGGAATATAAGGACATCAGATAATAGGGAGGTCTCTCAGACTCATGGTATCACGAAACCACTTTGAAAGACATTTAAGAAAACAACAAAGTGATCGAGACATATCTGTCACACAAAAAGGTTGATGTACTTACAAATAACAAAAAGATAGAAGTAAGAAATGCGTCAAGCTTTATTAAATTTACCTTTAGACTTATGCGCAATGAATTTATTGATGTTTCTATCAAGCATTTCTCAGATTCATTTCTACAGATAACAACCTGAAAAATTGCGGGTATAAAGATTAATTCAAGTCCAAAGAAAAGCAAATTTAAATGTTTGGCAGCGACATGACTTAGGATATAGATTGGGCAATATCAGCATATAATTTAAACTTTAAAGGGAAAGACAGATCATATTAAACTGCAATCTTTAAAAGATACCAAATATGAAGCTCGAGCTCGCAAGCTTTTGAGTTGAGCATGAGCGCAACACAAAAAATTGAGCTAGAGTTCGTCAAATAAGAAGCTCAAGCTTGCAAGCTTAGATTTAGGTTTTCTAAAAAATTATTGATTATGTTAGAGATATCAAATATCAAGATTAGCTCGTAAATTTGGGTTCATGAACACATTCATCGACGTTATATATAAAATTAATAGCTATAGTTTATATAATGATTATTGTTTACGCATATACAACTGAAATTATGCATGTTTAAAATTAAACAATATTTAAAAATTGTCTTTGAGATAGCTAGCTCATGAAAAACTAATATTGAGCTCCAATTTAAGCTCGAACCCAGGAATTCTTAAAATTGAATGATATTTAGTTGAGTTGGCTTAATGCGTCTTACATCCCTAATCTACCATGAGGGTAAGAGATATAAGCTACCAAAGTTAACCACATTGCTAAGCAACATTTTTCCCTAAGAACTATACTTTCGTAATGAAGTAAGTTACGCAGCATAGTAAAATGTCACATTTTTTTACTACAATCATTCAACAGGTACAAGCAATGAAACATAATTTATATATACATCATCGAATTTGAGTAAATAATAGAACAAATGCGCATGGGAAACCAAAAAGTCAGCATATATGATGAGAAACTCTTACGGAATTCAGCAGAAGCTCTGGACTGGTCCTGAAAATTGCAAATAAGGACAAATTTATATATACATCACGGTGCCTAGATTTTTACATAATCGTGAAAGCGGCTATTATATCCACCCAAAACCCAAAACTCATCAAACAATAAGCACAGGACAATGCCCAGGGCAAGTACAGAAGGCACCATGACTGCCAATTACATGCATTATATATTTCTCAGACTATCGAGCATAAATATTCAAACAAGTGCCCCTCAAATTCCAATCTTAGTCTCATTTTTTTCCATTCTTCACGAAAGCCCATGTCACTCAGAGATGTTAGTTGCTAACCAAGTAATAACTCCTCCATTGTGCATTTCTTAGAGCTCACGTTACTATTTCAGTTCGACCAACTTAGTTACATAACAACAAATTCTAAAATCTTGCTAATCGTCCACCGCAATTCAGAGGGCGGGGAGGGAGAAGGGTGCGTGATTATAATCATAAATGATTGGGATTCTAGCAACATACTTAAGTTCAACTTCGGGCTTATTGTGCCTTTCAACTTCTTGACATGGGAAATTCTGCAAAAACAAACTAAAACATCTTGATCAATGCAAAATCAACAATTACAAAGAAAGCATCAGGATAATTCGTATCTACAGAAGATCAAAGTTGTAAAGTGAATAAATTAATGAAAATTCACAATAAAACACGAAAAATAACAATTTTCAGCAATTTAACCTCGGTAAATGCTAAAGTTGAAATTTCTATATATTCGACGAACTACCTGATTCCAAATTCTATATCTATTTTACAAAAAATTCATTAAAAATATATTTAAAAAATAGGGGAAACCACACCTGCAAGCACATAGCAGCCTCGAGAGTGTTCCGGATGCAGGTTAAATACAGTCGTAGAGTGTTGGCCTAATAATTTATCCACACATGCACACACAAAAACATATCAGTGATGGAATAAGTAAATAAATCAAATACGAGTAGGGTGTGGGGATATTTGCTTCAATTCTCACCATCAACTGTTTGGATCTTCGGTTGGATGCGGATCCTTTGCACCAGATTATGGTCTATGGATCTTCTATTTTATCAAAAGAAGGAAGTGGCTTAATCTTTTGCCCATATCACTAAAAACTTAAATTAATCAAGATATTACTGATTAACCTACCTAATATTACATTTACAATTAAACAAGGCAACGAGTTCTTCTTCTCCCTCTCGCTCATTCCTCTAAGTTTTTGTTATCATTCTTCTTCAACAAACACCAGACCTAGAGCACCAGATCCCTCAAAGTCTACAGAGACAAACCAGCGCCACCAAAAACTATTCCCGAGTCCCACCACCGACGGTATAATGAAAAGCAAAATTTTGGAGATTGGGTTAAGAGAGAAGAAAATGAGGTACAATCATGTGATACAATCTTTGTCATTGTTACATTCGAATTCAAAAAATTTACAGCCAACTACATTGTGAAGTTCATACTTGGGTGAAGTTTCTAACACACGAGATTCACCCAAATTTGGATAATTAATTAATTAATTTACCAACAACTGGCCGAACTCCCCAATATCCATCTCACGACCACTCTGATCAAACCCTCATGTGCATTCATTAGCTCCTACAGCAACCATTGCCATCAAATCAATATTGTTAAATACAAGTGGCATATCCCCAAAAACATCTTTATACCTAAGGAAGTTCGACCAATGTGCGGTCCCTTCCATCCAATCAAACTCCTCTTCACCTGTTCCCCCAACCGAGGATTCTTGCTTCTTTATCTTCTGCTTCACTAGGGGCTATTGATGCCTCATGTTCTGCACTTTTGTGGACACATCTTTCCAAGACCACGACCATGGATATGATACAGGATCCCGAAAATAATGAACAGAGTTCACGTGTAAAGCAATAGGCTTGTATTTCTTCTCCCTGGTTTTCATTTTTTATTAAGTACCATCATAAGACATCTCTCCATATTTTTCAATAAGTGCCCACACCTGTGTCTCGGTCTATTTCTTCCTTCTAGGCTGAGGCGTCGTCACCTTATACCACTATAACCACACCACAACCACCGTATAACCAAAAATACATTCAATTGCTAAGATTTGTGTAGTTCAAAAAATCTTGCAACATAAAGAAATCACGGCAAGATTTCTTAAGCAGTTAATACGAAAATAATATCCATAAAATGCCATAAGCTGACCTTGGGAAGTTGGAATTTGTTGAGCACAGATTAAAGGGTTTGTCCAAGAACACCTAATAGGCAAGCAGAATGACGAATTTGTTCAAAAATCAAAATTGAAATGTTCCATACCTACAAGGAGATATTGATACGAGTATTATATCCCTGTTACATTAAACATTTGCGTTGTTAATAGCAAATGTAATGCATATTAAATATTTGGCGAATTTATTAATTTTATTTTGTGCTTGACAACAGTACTTGTGGTTTGAAGAATATTCTTGATAGTATCTGATTGTATCCAAATAAGACCTCGCCAAGAATCTACTGCATATATTTTGAAATGCTACTAAAAAGCAATTATTTCCTGCTTGATCTCGACCTGATTGAAATTCGGAAAGCTAGTCGCCACAATTTGGTGTCAATTTCAATTCGTACCAACGACGATTAAGCCTCAGCCTTTAAGAAGCACGAACAATGTTTTTACACTTTAAAACATACAAATTACGGAACGTATTTACGCAGGAAAGCAATTCTATTGGTCTCAAAACACAGCATTAACAAAAAATTCCGCCATGCGCATAAAACTGAAACCAATCAATTTTTCACGACATTGTTTCACAATTAAATTGAGTTAATAGCTGAAACTAATTCATAGTCCAATTGTATCAAAACTCGTTACTCTAATTTGAAATTTACTTACCTCCGGCAGGAGCCATATTTGGGAGGACCAGAAAAAACACAATGCCCCCAACCGACACTCTAACTGAATTCAGTCAATCGAAATGATCGGGATAGAAGATTCTAGGGTTTTTCTAGAATACGAATAGTCTAAAAAAATCGAAGTACTGCACGAGCGTCATACGGGTTTTGGCGTTGCCAATTGCCAGTACTATTTATTTCATGTATGTGTTGGGTAAATTTTTGTTTTGCTTTTAAATTTATTCATCGATTTTCCAAATTGATTTATAGGAAAAAATTGTTTTCTCTTCTTTTACGGATGTCAGTTTTCCATATATCTTGTTAATATTATCATATAACTTAATTTAAATGTGTCATATTGCCGACCAATGCACAATATTCGCATATATAAATTAATATATTTATTTATTTTTTAAATCATATATAGTTAATTTAATTTGAACGAAAAAACATAAAATATCTATAATTATTTTAAATATTAGTTTGTGTTTGGATTTATAAATTTCAAATATATAGATTTCGATTAATTTTATTGTTTACAACTAAACAATAAATCAAATATTAAATTCAAATTTATTATCTACACAGTAGTAATATGAACTATAATGGATTTCAAATGAGAGTATTATTAGGTGAACTTTAAATATATTAATATTAGATATTATATAAATATATAAAAGATGAATTTGAAGTTTATAATTTTTATTTTTTAAACAACCAAAATATATTTGAAATCTGAGTATTTGAAATAAATCAATTTAAGTACAGTCTTAAGTAATTTGTACTGTTTGATTAGTTGATTGAAAAATAAGAGAAGAAGAGTTGAACCAATAAAATTGGGGAGAGATATTAACGGAATTTTTAAAATTGTTTCAACAACGTACCACAAAAACGTTAACTATATTTCTTATTATTATTCGAGAAATAAGATTGTTAGAATTGAATTTCAAATCTAATATCTCATCTCAAACTTGGGATTTTGGTGTGAAATAAGATACAAGTCATCAGCATGTTTAATTATAGTTAATAGTATAAATACATAACTAGTATTTTTGAACGTAGCGTTGATGTAAAATAGTGGATAAAATATAAATTTATATTTTAATTTTTTACCATCTAAATTAAATTTAAATAATATATAAATTTAATAATAAATATTAGTTTTTACTTCTGTTAAATAACAGATGATTTAAAAATAATAGGTGTAATTTAGATAAAAGAAAAAAAAAACTTCAGATTGACTGGATCAGACCAAAAAAAAATCAATTTTTTTTTATAATCCAAAACTGAAATCAAATTAAGCTAGACTGAAATCAGATAGACTGGATTCAGACCAAACAAAAATCAATTTTTTTTATAAAAAAAAAACCCCATCATCTGTCTAAATAAATTATAGTCAAGTCTCCGGTTAATTCTCTTAATTTATGTAGTGCACATGCTATCTAATACAGTTATATAAAATTGGTACGTTTGATGCAACCTAATTGAATTCACTACTGATGTTGGATTCGATTCAGCCCAAAACCAATTACATTGGTTCAGGATAGGATCGAAGTGGATTAAATCGGACCAAATTCGTATCGGTTCCGGATTGATTCAAACCATTAATCATGTCCGAGTATTAGGACAAGGAAAAATCATTATAGCTGAGTTTTTTTCCCTAAAAATAAAACAAACTAAATTCTTGGAACCGTAGGGATATAATTCATCCTAAATTATTTTCTTCTTGGGTAAATCAACCTCAATTCAATTCATGCACTTCATTCTGCCGAGTAATATCAAATATGTATGAAATTCTAGGAGAGTTGTCGACTCGAAAAACAGGGATGGTAATAAAATGTGATGAGAGAAACCTAGGCCGGTCAACAACAGAACAAAACAACGGTTCCCAAAAATCACTACATTTCACAATTACATCTTTGCATATTACAAGTAAAAACGAAAAAAACGAAAGACTTACAAAAACAGCTGTTGAAAAATTCACCCAGCCACATGGATACGCAAATTGTTAGCAACATAAAGAAGGTGGCTGATGTTTGTGGATGGGTAGTGTTGGAGTAGCTTCAGATTAGAAGTGAAGTCGCCTGCAAGTAGGCGCCTCCGGACAATTATCAGCATCGCACAACAAATTCGAAGTAATATTTCCTGCAAATTAAAAATGCTTTACTTTGTCACACTTCGTGGCCTTTCAGCCAGGAGAAACAATTAAAGCGAAGAACTAATGGTGTGATCATGAAGTATAAACAATGAACAAATTATAAAAGGAAAAAGGGAAACATATTTACAGTATTATTGAAAAAAAGTCTGGGACAACATTATCTTATGGCGTGATCATAGCATCATTCCACGTAAATCAGATACTTTTTTATGACTTGATGTGTCTGATGTCCATCTTTGAATGTTCTCAAAAAATTCCATCGATTATTCCTTTAAATTTTAATCAACAAATGAACCAAATGCTCAAGGCATTATCACATATAAATCGATGATGCAAATACATATATAGAAATCAAAAGAACTGATAAAAAACCAACTTACTTGAGGACCATCAGGGTCACTCAGGAGTGCATCCCAAATTAAGAGACAGTCTCCAAAACTAAATTCTTGGGTCAAAAGTAGCGTAATCCACCTGAATGCATAAAACTGGGGATTGACCTGAAAGTACAAACACAAACCCATGAGGAAAAAATAAACATGCTCGTGAATTGTGACTGCCATATTAGCGATACCTAGGCCTCAAGCATGCATTATATGAAAGATATCTGATCATACACATCAGTTACTGTAAAGGTTTATTACAGTACAAGGAGGCCTAAAAATCCTCCATATGAGACCCCAGACAGGTTAACTTAATGTGTCCATGAAGTAGAAATAACAATGATAAACACCATAACAAAGCATACACGCAAAAACCGCAAAAACCCCAATGGGAGCATTTTTTTGCCAACATGTTCTTGCGGGGCTCAAGCTATCATGTTGTTCTAACTCTGATACCCAGGAAATCAGCATCCTTTCTGACACTGTGATCCAGAAACATGGTCGAACAATAACAAAGAGAAAAAATAATAAACAGTTGCAAAAGAGGAGGACGTTATCTTACTTTTGTGGTCATTTCAAGATGACGCCACAATTCTTCATCATGCTCCTTTAGAAGCTGCGATAATCTTGTGATGGTAGACCGTATCCCCACAACACTGTTATCAAGTTGCTGAACAAAATTATCCCGAAACCCACTCAATAGCTCCACAAAACAGAAGAAAGTGTCTGCCTCAGCAGAACCCTGCAGGACTTGCAAGACGAAATTAAAGAAGAAAAAGAAACCAAAAAAGCAAACCAAAAAATTTCACAGATATTATTCAAACATCAGTCATTTTCCTCTCCGCTTAAGCAAATTAACTTGATAACTTTAAATGATGAAGAACTGAAGTGATATTATGAACTTCTGCTTTATTGAATTATATACCTACTTTGCCTTTACTTTTCATGGATATAATCTCAATATATTTTCAATCTTAAGATTTTATCTACCAAGTAAAGAGATCGATCAAACCATAATTGACCATGGAAGCAGCTCAATTAAGTTTAACAGGTACTCACGAAAAACAAAACAGGTGTATCCAAATTCCAGAGCAAGAACCTCAACCCGACGGTAATACATGCAAAATGAGCAATGCCCGCTCTTCCAGTGAAAAGAGGGCTTGGTAGTTTTGGATGTTCAATCTAGCTAGAAGGTCGTTTTGATATAACTAGGAAATAGCAAGGGTCTTAACCTAGGAAGGAATGGGAAATTTCAACATTTTACTCAATTACCCTCATTATTTACTGAGATACGTGGAGGAGTAGAATGATAGAGCTGAGTAACGGATGCATTAAACTCCTTTGCTCTCATCAATAAGATAGGTTTGGCTTTGCCAATTTCCGCTCCTCGCATCTTTAACTTATACGAGTTACATACTTGGAACGAGGAAAAAATATAGATATTTTCAAGGTACTTGAGAGTGTTTCGTTTCGTAGTGAAATTAAAAAATTCGAAGTTTTCTGTCGACATAAATATCAAAATACACAAAGTGGAAAAAGCACACATTTTCTTTAAAAGACCACCAACTTTTCAAGAAATTTCAGATGGAATAATGACCGAAAATTAATAAAATTTTATTACTGCAGTAAAACAGTCAAAACTTTGACATATTTATTTAATTAAAGATATTAAATCAATTGCATTCGCAGAAAATAAAAAAAATTAGAAACCAAGAAACCTATCTTACCGTGTTTTCTTCATTCGGGTCATTTGTAAACACATAGTATAGTGGTGCTAAGATTTCATTCATCCCTTGCACATATCTTATTCCAGGATTCAACTTTGCAAATACAGTCAATATATTTCTCAAAGCTTCCTGAAAGTAAAATATATAGTGTAAGTGAAATAAATGTACTTTTATTTAACCTAGCAACTAGAAAGACTTGAGAAACGAGGGCTTCACTTGGTTGGATTTAGCAAAAGTTGAGTCCCCTGAGAAGAAGGGCATATCTGGATGAGTACGCATGACATCTCGGTCAATCTGTTCCATTATTTCAGTGTCCTACAAATTATAGAAGTGGGATCAAACACCATACCATACTAATCACTGACTTTACATGCTGTATTCGTGGTAGATTATTAATACATGAAAGACAAACAACTCAAGTGTTTCAATACAACAAGGGCTCGCTGCAGGGCTAACAAAGGTGGCATGACGTCCATACATCAGCAATACGATCCCCACACTGCTGAAAAGAAAGACAGTACCTGAAAGAATTTGTTCCATACACTACTCTTCCCAAGACTTAAGGGATGCTCTCCATAAGCTATCTCCGATCTAGAGAGGAAACCTTGATTCCCATCTGGTTCATTGTTCTCAAGAGTTGATTTTTCCAACTTCCTGGTAATATCTGACTGACTAGCCAAGGAAAAATTCAGAAGATGCAAAAAAATTGGAAGTAGCGCAGAGGTAAAAATATCTCTACATGGTTTGAAAAAACTTATAAACAGGAACCATTTATGTGCTTTCAGGATGTCTGAGACTCTCGGAACAGCGACAGCAATCAAAGAATGGAACTCATTATGGAATATATTTTGGAGTGAAAATGCCGATGGAATTAACTCGAGGAGAACCTAAATAAATAAACTCAGCTCAAGCTGGTAGTAACAAGAAATCAATCCAGTAGATGTAAATATAACGTATACAAAGGCATCATCCTGTAGAATATAGCTGATTTTTAAAAGAGTTTAGGGCACAAGAACGTACAGGATTCATCATTAATTCCTCTTTGAAATGCTTATACTGCGACTTTTTCTTGGCCAGTTCCGAAGGCCAAAGCGAGCGATCAGTTGGTAAATACCCTAATAACAGCTGCGAAGATCCCGTAAGATATTACTCCAACTATTAGAGTTTTGAAATCAATAGAGACAAAATACACATCATCAGTTGTTGAGTGACAGGTTTTCGTTATCATCTATTCACAATATTTACATCCATATAATCAACGAAGAATGGAAGAGCACTTAGGCTCGTCTTTTATACTTTCCAGCACATTCTTAAAACAGTAATTATTCTGAAAAGAGGAGAAGGTTTTTGCCACAATCAACCAACGAAGAATGGAAGAGCACTTAGGCTCGTCTTTTATACTTTCCAGCACATTCTTAAAACAGTAATTATTCTGAAAAGAGGAGAAGGTTTTTGCCACAATCAACCAACGAAGAATGGAAGAGCACTTAGGCTCGTCTTTTATACTTTCCAGCACATTCTTAAAACAGTAATTATTCTGAAAAGAGGAGAAGGTTTTTGCCACAATCAACCAACGAAGAATGGAAGAGCACTTAGGCTCGTCTTTTATACTTTCCAGCACATTCTTAAAACAGTAATTATTCTGAAAAGAGGAGAAGGTTTTTGCCACAATCAACCTTTCTCTTGCTTTGATGGTATCCCATCATTGTTGTTTACATTAACACTTGCACCTACGACAATGACAAAATTATTTCTCTGAATAACCGATACTTCATGAAATTCTTAACAAGCCACATCACCCATTATCAGAAAACAGAAACAGGAATAATTAAAGCGGGATAAATGCAGATATGGTATTGAGAAGAGCCTCTGTGGCTAGCATCAAGTGACTCTTCAGTAGCCTAAACCAGTCAAGACATAGCTGTACGAACAAGATCTCTAAGAAACTCCATTCAGTTCAACACACTTTGACAACAACCCATATTATTCTAACTCCACAGATTAAGCAACTCGTTATGAGCAACTTATATTTCTGAAAGACTGGTCTGAAGGATGTTTTACTTTTCAACTATTCAAAAATTCGCATTGACCACTGAAGGTCATTCTGCACACATAAGACTATTTTGTCCTCACATTTTCTTTGGAATAGAATATTTGTCAACACAAGCATAAAAATAATGCACGGCAGAATTCACATGCGGATTAATTCATTTATCGATCCTGCCTCTCGTTCTACATAAAAACTTCACGAACATATGAAATGTTAAAGAGTGCTGCCCACATAAAAATCTATCAAAACTAATACTTAAAGATTCAGCTTTCCAACTCTCAAATTCCTAAAATTGTCAACTGATGCATACCATATTTCAAGCACTAGCTGGAATAGCCTCTGGATTTCAACTATCGCTGACTGATTTTTTCCTTTCTTAAATTAGGCATGCCAATATCAATAGCTTTGTAAAGTTAACTTCCACGCCTTTTCCCAAAAAACAGGCATGAAGTAGAGAATTTCGTAACGATATATACCTTCCACACTGTTGGACGAATCCCAGCTCCATCAGGAATCCCCTGAGATGCTAGCCTCCGTATTTCTCCCATATTTATAATCTTCCTTGACAACTGGTAGTTAAAAATAAACAGGAAGAAGTCATGCAATTGATAAGATCATCCAAAAAAGGCGAAAGCACCTCATATATGTTTTAAATGATGAAAAAAGAAGAGAGCACAGCCTATATTTTTTTAATCCAAATGAGACAAATGTTTATATATCAGAATCCTGAGATCACCGACCACACACATGGGAGATAAATCCACCTTTCCAAATGAATAGAAGTTCAATTGAAACAAACTGAATGCCTAGGAAGTATAGTCCAATTGTAGATAGGCATGGCCACATGGTATATAATTTTGAATACTAAAGGAGACATATGCTTATAAGTGGTAAACCTGGATCCCTTGCTTCACAAATGGAAACACCCTCCCTTTTAGCACGATGGAAGTCCAAAACCGACATTTAGGCAGAAATAAGTATATTCTTATAATGTTGTTTTTACTGGGAAAATCACATCCACGTCACAATACAAGTTTCTTAAATAATTCAAGTATAATTCTTGAGGGAAGAGGTTATTGGGAATCTCACGCACCATGATAGCTTAAAGTTCATGATTCCCAGTATATCTCAAGCCATCGTTAGTTCCCTTCACTAAAATGAGAACCAAGTTGACAGTCTTCATGTTTTCAAAAGGAGACTCTCAAACATGAACAGGAAATAGGAGAAGGCACTTACTCACCGAATGCATTATCCCATAAGGTTCGAGACTAATCTCACATTTGCCTGGCTTTTGCATGGAAATATTCAAAATATGTTTATCCAATTCATTTCGATGGGGGGGTTTGTAATTGCAATCCTACTTCTCTGTTTGGAAAGAATTAAATTGAAAATAGTTTGACAAGATTTGACTTGAAGAAATGGTTTGAGGCGTTGATTAGTGTTCAAATCATAAGCAGGAGTATAAATTTTCCTTCTTGTTTAAAAAGAAGAGAGACTGCACATCAACATATGGTATCACCTTGTGGCTAAGCTTGTATGAACAACCTATAAGTGACGGCGTGCAATATAAAAGATTAATGGTATGCCCATTCTACTACGGAGAACTTGACACACCAACGAAAACCATGGGCAACAGCAACTACAGATATTTATCAATAAGTCAATACATTCAATTCTCCTTACAAAATCTAAGATTGATCGCTAGGGGAAGGGACTGAGTCAGCATCTTTTCGCTTTATTCATTGTCACTAACACCCGAATAAGGATTCTTAACCGTGTAACTAGATCAATCTGCACGGAAAATATCTTCTAATTTCTCCTGATGCTAAAAATGAATTCTTAAATAAACAATTTGCTAATTTAAGAGTCTTTAGAGATGGGTAGGGGAAGGGGGGAGAAAAACCTCTTGTAAAAGCTGAGCATGCCTAGAGACATCCTCAGCAGCAGGGCGCGGCGGCCCAGCTGCGACCACACCACCAGAAGAAGCGGTAGAGTGGGCTGAGAAGCTTCCATTTTCATCATCATTGTAAGAAAAGCTACCGTCATTACCATGACTACCACTCAGCAGATCCCCATCTTCCACTTTGGCAGCAGCAGTAGACGTGTTAGAAGTACTGGGAGACTCCGGCCGTGCCACCACCGCCGGCGGTTCGACGATGGCGGAGCCAGGGTTATGTGGAGTCTGTGGTGACACCGGAGGTTGAGGAGCCGACCAAAGGGAGCTATTGAGCCATTCGGGCACCTTTTTGTTCACCATAGAGTATTTGCTTGAAAATCGATTGGATCGATAGCCGTATCGAGATTTTCCAACAGCGGAAAGAAAATCAATATTAGAACCGAGGGGTTTGTAGAGAAGAAAACGACTTGAAGATTCGTGTTAAATTCGATTCGATCGTCGAAATGGTGTTTAACAGAGTATTGTTCTGTGTGTGCGCGAGCGAGAGAGAGAGAGTGTGTGTGAGTTGACAGGTGGATTTGTTGCCACGTGAGTTGCACGTGTTCGGGAGGTAGTCGACATGTATTTGGTTTAGTTTTCGGTTTGATATTTAATTTTGGTTAACCAAGTGCCACATGGCGTATCGTTTTATCAATGATATTTAATGAAATTTTTCTAGATGTTGCATCCAAATTTTACCCTAAAATGTGGAACAATTTGGATCCTTCTCAAGTAAAAAACACTAAAACAATTTCATTAAAATCTAAAACAACACTCTATAGAACATCCCACCTCGTGAAATATGTGAACGTTTGGCGACCATGAGCTCGATTTTCTTGTCAACGTTTTTTCGAGTAAGTCTATTGTATATGATTTACTCAATACGATTTCTCCAATTAACGTATTTTGTTAACCACTGTGTTAGATTTAGATTTCATCTGGTTCACTCAAATAATGATGTCATAAAAAATAAATAATAAACTATTATATATAAATGAGATTTTTATCTATAACTACCGTCAAGATCCTAATTTTGTAGAGATATAATAACATGTTTGAGACTCAAAGATGACTAATTACATTCAGAGTAGGTCTCTTGTGAGATGGTCTCACGAATCTTTATCTGTAAGACGGGTTAACCCTACCGATATGCACAATAAAAAGTAATACACTTAGCATAAAGAGTAATATTTTTTCATGGATGACCCAAATAAGATATCTGTCTCACAAAATACGATCCGTGAGACCGTCTCACACAAGTTTTTGTTTTACCCTCGACCAAAACCAACAAAAAAATTAATTAATTTTATCCGTACATTTCTATTAAATACTGAGTATTTGAATGGGTACCACAAAATATCTGTGTTATTTTCCTAATAAATGACAATAGCGATGGACGATCACGAACCACTAGAAGGGGACTTAGAATTGTTTTATCCATCAAAGTACAAGCACTAAAATCTACCGTGAATAATTCCATAGTTCTGGCATCCACGCTATAAATAGTGAAAACTAATTCGAATTATTAGTTGCTATAGAAATTCACGCGTAAATAGTAAAAGTGAAGTTTTTGAATTTTAAAGTCCACGATTTAAATTTTTTACAAATCGTTTCGCAATAACTTCCGCATTGGATCACACCTCAAACCACTTGGATGATTTTGAATGAAACAAGTGTTTAGACTTCACATTCAATGAAAATATTCGTAAAAACTCTTATACGATCGAGATATATTTAATATTTGATCCGACCAATAAAAATTAATATTGTTTTTTTTTTATGTCACATGTATTATTTTTTATTGAAGTTATGGACCAGATCAATCCATCTCATATATATATACATAATATTTAGCATTTTCATTATTTTTATTTAAAAAAATCAAAAGAATTAGTATCATATCATGTAGAACAAAACAATATGGCGCCATGGTATTTCGAAGCCTTAATGAATTCAATCGGGCAGCTCTTGCGAAACAAATTTAGCGGATAACCCAATATTCCACAGCCATAATTACACATGTACTCAACGCTCATTATTTTAAACATGTGGATATTATGGATGCAAAACTAGGGTCTAACACATCTTATATATGGAGATATATCGTGTGAAGTTGAGATCTTATTACTAAAGGATTAATGTGGCGAGTGGGAAATAGACATCACATTAAAGCTTATTCTGATTGTTGGATTCCAAAGATGGTATCCGGACAGAGTTCTTTGAATGGATTGAATGGGGCTTTGATGATAATGGATTTAATCTCATCATACAGGAATTGGATTGATGGAGACGTGAGTATTTTTTTTCTCTTTCTTTTGAAGCAAAATAGATACTCTACATTTCATTACCGAGCCAAAAAGTGGAAGATAATCGATATTGAAAATATGAAAATAAATGTCAATACTCTGTTAAATCTGGATATCGTCTTGAAATTGGTTGTTTTGAAGCTCCCATTTCGCAATCGGCCAATACATTGAAATCTTGGTGGAAATTGATATGGAACTCTATATTGTCATAGGGTTTGTATTTTTTTTTATGGAGCATGCAAAGATTTCATACTGACTGAATTGAATTAATTTTGGCGTCATATCCAAGTGAACAACTGTTGTTCCTTTTGAAGAGCAAGGAAAGCTTCGACTGATCATTGTTTTTTTTGTTTTAAAGTTCGAGAAGCATGAAAATATAATGTATTTTGTCCCTGTTTAAAAAAATATATGCAAAAAACCATCATTTTTGTATTGTGGCTTGGCTTTGAAGGACCATTTTTAAAAAACTAACTTTGAGTTGTTTGTTATGCAATTATGTGTCATTTGGAAAGATATTTTCTGTTTGGAAACATAATACCAGAAATACCAATCAATCTCTTAAGGTAATTTTGTTTTCTTTTTATCTTAAGGAATTTCAGAGAAGAAAGAGAACGTAGTTATCTAAATCAGTTACTAAACACTATGATAGAGTAGAGAAGTTGGTGAAACATCTTTTGGGACACTTTAGACTTGATGCATGTTTTCCGTGAACATAAAGGTAATTATAGTATGAGAGCGGTGATTAGAGATCACCATGACATTATTCGTGTTGCCTCCGCTCGGGGTATCCTTCATCTTAGCTCAGTGGTTGTTGTAGAACTCGATACTATTTTTACTTTTATTTTTGTTTGAAGGTTGCAGTGCAAGGTAATTTTTGTCACGTGTGGTGTTATCGGACTTGGTTCAATCTGTAATGCGTTGACATACAACTATGATGACTCTCTTATTTCGAATACGTGGGAGCTTCTTCATTAGTTTTATGAGAATTCGTAATGTTAGTAGATGTTTGAACAAAGTCGCTAATTGTTTGGTGCATTTTGCGTTATCTTACTACCCTTCACTGTTTTATTTGTGTTGAAGGTGTTTATCCATTTTAGTTTATGGATATAGCTTTTTTTAGGATTTGTCTAATGAATAGATTGATTTCGTTTTTTAAAAAAATCGTTGAAAATGTGATGTGTATTGAGTTCGTGACCTCTTAAACACAGTCTCGATTATCAAACAAACAAGAAAATCACTGGCTATTGAATTTTATTCATCCCATTTGATTTACTAACGTTATATTACTAAATATTTAATGATGTTAAAAGAACAAAATATATCATATTTAGTGCATTGAACTTTAATAAACAAAAAGTTTAGTCGGTGAATTCAATTCAGATAGTAGACGAAGGGAAAGATAAGTATATAAGATTTGCCTTTTTCTTTTCAACTTCATGATTTATGGAATCGACGAACCGATTTCAATTATGGATAATGGGATACGAGATTTTTTATTGGAAATATAAATTTTATATTTCTGGGCGATGCTTGAAATTCGTCAATTTTTTAAATAAATCCAATAAATTGTTAAATTATACTGAAAATTGAATATAATTGAATAATATATAATTGTAACGAAAAATAATATTATAATTGAGTTATTTGAAATCATTCTCAATTTATTATAAAGATTATTCGTTTAAATGAAATTGAATGGAGAAGATGTTTGTTGGTTGTCATCTAATAAGTTCATGTATTCGGATTGTACGAACTATATTTATTTTTTGATACAAAATTGTCGTAGTCTTATATTTGATTTGATTTGATTTGATTTGATTTTGTATCAGATTCTCGTTCTTCACTTGATACACTTCCAAAAACCGATTTCCCCTTCCTATAACCCCATACCCGTCGGCCACCTCACACCGCCCGATTCGCCGCCTTCCACCACCGGAATTCCGAAATTGGTTGGGGGTTCTGAAGCCGATGTCTCAAGCTTCATTTTGGTAAGGAGTAAAACGAGCACCAAGCTCGAGCCTGTCGCCGGAAACCTCCATTGTATGCTGTGGGTAGCTCGACTTATGCTTGGACAGAAAGATTCAAGATTTGCTCCTCCTTCTTCCTCGCGATTTCACTCCGGACTTTCAGTCTTTAAGAAGTTTTGGAACTTATCCCAGCTTTGGGTGAGCAGATTTATTCGAATTTGTTCTGTTTTGGCGAATATTGTTCGATTCTAATTGGTTGTATTTCGGAATGGGTACAGATTATTCGTGAAAAGAAGGTATATTCCAAAATTTCAGTTTGTGTTCCGAGGTGTTAAAAACAGTTAGGATTGAAAATTTTCGATTTATGAGTGCCTTGTGGGTCATAGTTCGATTATATGATATTATGGTACATTTAGTTTGGCCTTTCTCAACTGAGATTCGGGAAATAATTTGTTTGGTTGAAACTTTACTTCGATTGGAGTAAAATGGAACTTTATTGTCAATTATCGAAATAATTCTCGATTGATTTGGGAGTTGAGTTATTGGATTGTGATTCCAAGTCCTTGAAATCGAAAATGAGATTTTAGTGATGCTTGAATATAAGCTTTATTGATTTTGGAAATTTATGCAATTTAAACTAAAATATATGAGCTTGGGCATTTTAGTTGAATCTTGAACATTATTTTGAAACTTACGAGTTGCTCTGGTAATTTTTATTAAACTTGAACTCGAGGTTTGATTTGTGATATCCAAGCTTATTAGTTCTTAGGAGAGGATTTATACGATATGTTAAGCTCAAACGAATATTTGAGTATATTGCCAACTCAAGCTCATATAAATTTTTTTAGTTTTCGTTGTTTACACTTATTATTCTTATTATTCGATAATAAAATATTAATCAGGAGTTCAGGACTCGGACCCTCATAAACTTTGCTCGTATGAATCCCACACACTATAAGTTTCATCACACAGTATTATATATCTACCTCTTTAAAAAATTTCACTCCAATTACGTGTAATTCAGTTAACCCTATACACGGTTTGTAGGAGATGGTGGAGAGCGTTTTGTTCTCTCTCTGTTATTATTTTGTCAATTCAGAGGTAATTTTCTCTTGTTCGCTTATGATGTAAAAATTCAGCAGCAAGTTTGAGATTTAGGATTGATTTCGGGAATAGTGATCCTGTGTTGATCAGAACAATAGATTCTACCTTTCTGAAACCAATTTTAAGGATCAGCACGAAGGATAAATTTTTTTTTTAATCATTGGGTTTACATTTTCTAGGATGCGGTTGGTATGTTTTGATGATTAGACATATCATATAACTGTGAAATATGTCGTTATTTTTCTTTTATTTCGACCTTTTTCTTGTTCTAGCCTTTTAGAAAATTTAATACTGTTGGCATGTTTGGTACCTGAAACTTTTGTCCTTGTGGTCTTACTTGCTAGATTCATTTTGACTCAGCTAATACATAGATGGGGATTGATTTGGATCCATTGGCTGACATTTTTGCTGTTGGAGCTATAAATAATGGTAATGTTTCTTGTTATCTTTCTTTCATGTATGAATTTTTACTGGTTAATAAGTGATGACACTAACTTCAACACTTCCGCAGCTCGACCCACCGGAAAGTTCCAGCCTAAGGCAAAGTTACGAACACGTAGAAATGATTCTACCCCAACTTTGATTCCTTCCTCTAGTGCAGCATTAGTAAATGCTGTAGAGGGTGAGTTAAATGAGGCTGCCACAACTGCAAAGCCATCAGGAACATAGTTAGTATTTCTGAATGAAAATGGGATGCTTTAGTTTTTATTTATTCAGAGAATAAGCAATATTAGGTATTGTTGGTCCTGTGCTCTATTACGTTGATTTTGAGACAGTAATTGGTGTCCTTACAGATGATCAGCGGAATTATGAGTCAGTGAGCTTCTTGGATCAGAAGGTTGCCAACTCAACCGTTAGTTTGCAGTCTGGTTTGGATGTTGTGCCCAATGATAGTGGAGGCTGGCATTCTTGCATGGGGAAGTCGGTTGGTGAGGCGAGTAATTTATATCTTTTTACGTCTGTTGATTTAATACTCTTAACACATATACTTTCCCATTTGCAGAATGCTGATATATTTATTGGACTGGATTCCCTTGATGATTTTATTCCTCACACTGCTTCAGATATCGGTAAGCAAGAAGTTCCTTCTATTAGTTATCCTCTATTCTTAAGTTATTATTTATTCTATTAGATTGGTTCTCTTTTGGTGAGATCGGTGATCAAATAGATACTGATGTTACAACATGAATTATGTAGTAACTGTTGAAATAAAATGTGGGAGACACCCCTTTTTCTCTGACAATTATTTATAGTGCAATAGATACAATTAATTATAGTAACGATATCCCTAATTGCTAGTTACAAAGATTTACGAACGGTTAATTTCCCACAATCCTGTCATGATTAACTCCTGATATCATGCTAATTGTGTAACGCCTAAACATTTGTTTGTCAACAATAACCTTACAGAAGGCACTATTCCTTTTCAAGAGACTGTTATTATCCCTAACTCTCATAATGGAGAATGGGGGCTCGCTATTCCAGTTCTTTCATCTGTTGATGACTCAAACCAGAGTAAAACCGCTGATGCTCCATCATTTCCTTTGTCTGTTGGGGAACCTACTGTTTCAAGTGGCGATGGAGTTGGTCATATGGACAATGTAGTAATGGAAACCAGTGTAAGAACTGACATGCTAGTTCTACTCACTCTTTCTTAACCTCTTAATCATGATTGTTGTATTTCGATAGTTTGTGATGAAAGTTGATTAACTACAGGAAATGAATGTCATGGATATGGGAAACTTGTCCGAGTTAATTACTAAATCTGGTATGCAATTTCATACAACTTTATAAGGATATGTTTGTTTCTAATATTAGATTTTGATATTATAATTGGCGGGCAGATAAGAGAACTGGAAAATTTCACCCCAAGCCAAAAATGAAAATGCAGGAGATGTCTCGAGACAGATTCGAGGCAGTTTCTAGCCCATTTTGTCCACAACAGGTTTCCCCTGAAATTAATTTTGCTAACAAGGAACCGCTTCCTGCATTTGATCAGGAGGATGTTCTTGATCTTTCATCCATAGGATATACTCCTGCCATTCCTGCTGATGCTACCTCTGAACTGCCTGTGACCGATGGATCCATGAATCTCAAGGAAACAAACCAGTTGGTTTCAGGCATCCATCTGGACAGTGTGCCAGAAATTCCTGCAAAACTTGTAAAGTAGTTTTGTTGACATCTGTTTTTTTTTTCTTTTTCTATGTGGTGCATGATTCATCCTTTGCTAAATCTGCTTTTGTTTTGGTTTATATGAGCTAGGCTTCACGCCGGGCCAAGGCAAGAAAAAATGAGGATCCTACTGCATCAGATTCATCTCAACCACAGGAAAACGCTTTCACATCCACGCGAGAAAATGAACCTGGTAGATCGTTAAGGCCACGAAAACCCAAAATGAATGTATGTGAACTAGCTGATGAGTCAGAAGATGAGATTCTTGCTGGTTGGGTGTCTTCAGATGAATGTCTGGGCAGTTCTGTTCTAGAGGAGGGCAATATTAATAATGAGGAATATCAAGAGGATAGTGAATTCCTAACAAAAAAGGTGAAGAGGAAGTCTAAAAAACAAGATGGTGATGGAGAAAAAACTGCTAGAAAGCGCAAGATTTCCAAGGGAGCCTCACAGCAGGATGCTGATGCAAAGCCTAAAAAATTCTCTCATTCTACACGAAGAAGAAAATGTAGTTGTTAATCTTACTGTGATTTTTGGTTTTGAATCCTGATTACATTTTTGATCAGAAATCATTGTGATATAGTGGACAAGGTTTTGCTTGAAACGCCAGAAGATGATATTGATTACCAAAAGGTACCTCTTAGGGATTTAATTCTACTTGGAGAGCTCAAGGAGCGGCAGATGGTAAGCATGTTGCACATCATACCTCTTTTTTTATAGCTTGGAGCTAATTACCATGGATGCATGAAATATGGACAGTGACTAGAAAAATATCAAGGTTACCTTACAAAATTATATTGAGGCTACTTCTACATGAGGCATTCGGTATAAAATTTGTGTCCTGGTCAATTTATATGGTTGATTTTTTTTTATACAAGTTGTGATATTTTAATTTACATTATACAGAAAAAAGAAGAATCAGTAGCAGGAGCACCCTCAACAAAACCGAGGTAATAATATCTCATTCGGATCCTAGTCAAGATGTTCAATCCAATACATACTAACAAATAGCTCTTTCTCTCAGCATTGTTAATTTGTGTTACATGTGATCTCTTGTTTCAATGCAAATTCCCAGTTCCGCATTCTTGAAGTTTTGGATCTTAATGATAAAATCTTTCCTGGAAGAAAACAGGCATTGAGTCAGCCGGAGATGTTGGATTTCTTGATGCGTGTTTAAGAAAATAAGGCGTTATAATAACTTTAGTTTGTTACAAAATTGAAAATTATTGAGCCCATGCTTCTTATGATATTTTCTTGCAAAAGTCAAACTGGTGAGGAAATAGTGGGCATTCAATTGTCAAGACATATGTTGTTCGTATTGAAGCTCAGATAGATGTTGCACTGAATAATCTCCCTTATTTCAATTTCTCAGTGGCTTAACAATATGGATGCACCGTAACTGGCCTGAAAAATTAATGGCACTTGAGAAAAAGTTTCACCTTTGATCTAATGCTAGAAACAACTTGATACATTTAAATCATGTTGTGAACTGTACTATATTTAGTCTAGCCCATCATAGCACACATCATGTTATTTGTGTTTTGCAGTCATGATAACTCTTCTGAGTTCTTCAATGAAGATGACGATGGACATTTAAGCCCTAGGGTTGAAGAGAGCAGCATTTGTTTAAACTATCAGACTTACATGGATAGAACACCAATTGCACGATGGTCAAAACAGGACACTGAATTGTTCTATGAGGTATTTGTTTTTAACTTGAATATATTTTCATAAAAAGAAACTGAGAGTGATTAGTCTATGATTTCTGTACTGATTGATGAAGCACACAGAGAATTTGGGCCATTAGACTAGATTTGGCTATGATCTCACTACTGAAGATAGTTTAAATAGATGAACAAGTCACATTGTTCAAACTTCAAAATGATGATCAGGGATACGGTGAACAATACCAGTCTTAGGTTCTCCTTGTTGATGGAAATTGATGTGTTTTTCATGATTTATGAATTCAAATGCTTGTTAAAATGGAATAGGGTTATACTTTCAAACTTTTCTCAACCATTCTGCCTTTCGAGAGTAATTTCAAGTCAATTTCTTGCATACGCGTGCCATTTTCTTTCCAAATTTACTGGTAGAATATTCCTTGTGGGACAGATATTTTTACATCTCATTTGCAACTGAGACCTTTGTAAGATTTGATTTCTATTTGTACCCATCTCCCCCTTCAGGGTTTGAGGCAGTTTGGGACAGACCTTTCTTTGGTCCAACAACTTTTTCCTGGTCGTACACGTCGTCAAGTAAAGCTGAAATACAAAAAAGAAGAACGACAGCAACCATTGAGGCTTCGTGATGCTTTGACCAGTCGCTCTAAAGGTATGCATGTGCCGTAATTTCCGACACCCTTTATCAACCATTGGGTTTGGAGAAAGAGAATTACCTAAGAAGTTCAGGGACATTGAACATTTAAATAGCCTGGTTTTCTTTTAAATATTGTTTGGTGGCTGTCTTTTGTGCAGATCATTCCCATTTTGAGGCGGTGATTGTGCGACTACAACAAATAGCAGCTGAAGAAAATGAGAATGCTGATAAAAATGGCTCTACCGAATTAGGGGACGACTGACGTTGCGGATGAGAGGGTTCATGATGCTTCTGATGTCAATGTAATGCCATTTCCCTTTTATTCCCAATAGTTCCGAATAGTTGGTTATTATACTATAACTGCATCTTATAAATGCTTGAATGACAGTAATCGAACGACTGCATCGTAAAATGCTTAAGTTGATAAAATATGCAAAGCATTTAATGTTTAAGGTTTCTGACACGTCCTTCTCTTATTATAACCCGTTCTTATTTCCCTAAGCCTTGCGCATGGAACCTTTTTTCTTACTAATATTTGATGGTGCCACTCCAATACAGTTCCCCGATGACTACTTGGTCTAGAGTTTACAGTTTGTTAGAAGAAATGGGAAATATTTAATATCCGTGGCTTCTATTATTCACCGTTCATTTTTGTGTCCGTGAAGGATGAAGAAGCTAAGAATGAACAGCAGCAGCAGCAGCAGCAGATGGAGGGACGAAAGGAGGAGGAAGACGTAGGACAAGACTTGGCAGAAGATGGAAGCCCTTTGAAGTTATATGATAGTGAAGATGATTTGTTTAGATGGAGCCAATATAAGAGTGATACATGATGCTGGCAAACACCGTCTTTTTTGTCATTTTAATAACTGAGAGTCCGCCCTGCCATTGATAATTTAATTTAATTTTGTACAGTTAGTTCCAAATTTTGGTTTAATGATCACATGTATAGGCCAAATGCTAGCGATGTAAGCTATTACCCCGTTTATGAGAAAATAAAAAACTTAACATGCCAAATAAAAATTTGAAATTCTATTTTATTCTTCTTGATCTGAGATTAATTAAATATATAAATTTTGTTTGATGTAACCAAGTCCGATTAAATAAGGGGCTCAAATTGCCATCGTCCCCTGGCCCTGTGGTCATGATAAATTATCATTTGTGTTCCCAAACGAAGCTTGGTGCATGCATTTACACGTGTGGTTGAACAATTTCATGTTAGCAGGAATGAGGGTGATTTGTTAATTTCACATGTTTAGTGGGATACCATCCATTTATATTCATATAAAATAAAATAATTTTTGGAATGGGCCGGCTGACCTTGAAAATGTCCAGAATTTACAGGATAACTAATGGAGATTGGGCCCTAAGTTAGCCGAAGAACTAAACCGTCTTTCCATCGGCAAAAAACAAGGGCAAATACGTCCCATCGCTAATATCTGCCAAAGCCCTAGCTCGCTCGCCAGTTTGCAGTATAAATTGAGCAGCACTTCCAATTCCATAAAACATCACTAGTCGCATCCTCTACATCGATTCAGCCTTCTCTGAAGGCAAGTAATCTGCCTCATTTTCATTTTAGGTCTTCTTCCTATGTCTTTGAAGTATGAAATTCGTTGTGTTTGGAATTTTTTCAGGGTTCTTCTGTCAATTTACGTGTTATTTTGATTGTAGATTTACTAGGCGTGTAAGAGTTGTGTTCGGACTGGTTAGAATATGTTAACCTGTGTTTGTTTGTATGTTTCGTCGAGTTTACTTTACCCATTCATTTCTCAATGTAAGTTGCTTCTGATTGCAGCTTGTTATTTCGTACCAAGGAATTCTTTGATTTTGTAGTTTGTACCATTTATAGGGAGGTTTTTTTTATTTTCTTCAAATAGTCCAACAAAATTACCTTTTTGGAAGCCTTTTGATTCGTTTAATTTATCGATCCTTCTCCCAAGTGTTGGGAGCAGTTCGAGTTTCTAGAATTTGAGTTGGGATATTTTAGTTAGAAGATTGTTAATTTGTTTTGTGTCATTTTAGAACTCGCAAGTGGTTGGTGCATGTTATCGATTGTAAATTGAGAACCTTTGCTATTTTTTAATCAGAAAGTAAGGTTGAATTTTTCGGTGGTAGAGGCTCAATATTGTTGGTGATTCGGTTCGATAAATACTTTATTTTTAATTTATGCAAATTGCCAAAAAATATGGGTTTATTACACGTGATTTGCTTGGATATTCCAATAATTTACGAGGTTAACTCTTGAAAAATATCCAACCTTCAAATTAACCTTCTATCGAACCCTTGTCACTGTTTTATTTTTATGTTGAATGAATAAATCTCATTCAATGGGGTTTATGTTGCTGCAGCTTTACTCTCAGTAACCAATATGGGTAAAGAGAAGGTTCACATCAGCATTGTGGTTATTGGGCATGTTGACTCTGGGAAGTCAACTACCACCGGACATCTCATCTACAAGCTTGGTGGTATTGACAAGCGTGTGATTGAGCGGTTTGAGAAGGAAGCTGCTGAGATGAACAAGAGATCCTTCAAGTATGCCTGGGTGCTTGACAAGCTCAAGGCTGAGCGTGAGCGTGGTATCACCATCGATATTGCTCTGTGGAAGTTCGAGACTACCAAATACTACTGTACCGTCATTGATGCTCCTGGTCACCGAGACTTCATCAAGAACATGATTACTGGTACTTCTCAGGCCGACTGTGCTGTGCTCATCATTGATTCTACCACTGGTGGTTTTGAGGCGGGTATTTCAAAGGATGGTCAAACTCGTGAGCATGCACTTCTGGCTTTCACACTTGGAGTTAAGCAAATGATCTGCTGCTGTAACAAGGTATACAACTTGGTCATTTATATATTTTTATGCTCGTGGTATTTATTTTCATGAGTTCCTGGTTAGCGTTTAGATCATCTATTTTTTTGGAAGTTTGTTTAGATCAGCTAGTGAGTAAACATGGCATTGGAATGTTCTAATCGTTATATATACATTTCCAATCGTTATATATACATTTCCTACTAAGTAGTGTTGGTAAAGTTTAATTTTTACTCATTTCTGTTGGATTTTTAAGTATTGCAGGATTGAAATTGAATTTCCTGTAATATTTGTGGTCTATTAAAGTCGGTGTAATTAAAGACTTTTTAGCTTCTTTGATAAGAGCTCTGTTCTAAATTACATCAATTATATTCTGGTAACAGTGCCCTTTGTTTGAGGAGCATGCTTTTGTGTATAACACTTAGCTCTTATCCGTTCTAACTTATCACATTCTTTATGTATTTTAGATGGACGCCACCACTCCGAAGTACTCCAAGGGAAGGTATGATGAAATTGTCAAGGAAGTCTCTTCCTACTTAAAGAAGGTTGGGTACAACCCTGACAAGATTCCTTTTGTCCCGATATCTGGTTTTGAGGGTGACAACATGATCGAGAGGTCGACCAATCTTGACTGGTACAAAGGACCAACCCTCCTCGAAGCTCTCGACTTGATCCATGAGCCCAAGAGACCCTCAGACAAACCTCTCCGTCTCCCTCTGCAAGACGTGTACAAGATTGGCGGTATTGGTACTGTACCTGTTGGAAGAGTTGAAACTGGTGTCATCAAACCCGGTATGGTTGTTACCTTTGGTCCAACAGGGCTGACAACTGAGGTCAAGTCCGTTGAAATGCACCATGAGGCCCTCCCTGAAGCGCTTCCCGGTGACAATGTTGGCTTCAACGTTAAGAATGTCGCTGTGAAAGATCTCAAGCGTGGTTTTGTTGCTTCTAACTCAAAGGATGATCCTGCTAAGGAAGCTGCGAATTTCACATCCCAAGTTATTATCATGAACCACCCTGGGCAGATTGGCAACGGTTATGCCCCCGTTCTGGATTGCCACACCTCTCACATTGCCGTTAAATTTTCTGAGCTTGTGACCAAGATTGACCGTCGATCTGGCAAGGAGCTCGAGAAAGAGCCTAAATTCTTGAAGAATGGTGATGCTGGCTATGTCAAGATGATTCCCACAAAACCCATGGTTGTAGAAACCTTCGCTGAGTACCCACCCTTGGGACGTTTTGCGGTGAGGGACATGCGTCAGACTGTTGCTGTTGGTGTAATAAAGAGTGTGGAAAAGAAAGATCCAACTGGAGCTAAGGTTACAAAGGCTGCAGCCAAGAAGGGTGCCAAGTAACTTGTGAGTTTGTGCTTTTTAGTTTCCTATTTTTTTTAAAAAAATTTTTGCAGTTGCAACGATAAAAACGTGCCGTTTCTTTTTCATGTGTTTGGTCTCACATCTTCATCCTGCCTAGATCGGCGTGACCTCTTCTTGTTATTTGTTTTTTACAATTTTATGAATTGAGTTTGACATTGGACCGAATTAGCTACTTTATAATTCATGTAGTTTTTTCTTTTGCGTTGTAGTATGCGTTAGTGTACGGTTTTTTTTCCCATTCTATTCTTGGCACATGTTACTATATATTATTATTATATATTAATTTTCGAATAATTTTGTTATAGATTATTTTAATAATTTATATTGAATTTATCTTTTTAGAAACTCAAAATACCACATGCCTTAGAATTTCGACTAGTTTATTTTGGTAGTTTTTGAATTGATTTCTAGTTATTTTATCCGATGCTTGTGGAACGAAGGCTCGACGAAGGGACAAAGAAATCATCTTTGCTTCGGGCATTTCAGATTTTACACAGTAGACTCAAAGGCAAACATCTTAGTTATGTTGATTGCAACGCAGTCTTCGATTGTATTTCATGAACCACTTGAAAGCAACCCTGATGATAGTCATGAAATGAATTATATTGAGTCAAGTCCCATCACTGGCCCGACTACTAAGAAAAGTTGTGGTTGCTTCAATAGAACCAAACCTCTGAATCATCTGTGATCGAATCCCAGGAAATCTTCCTAATCAAATGGGAGTCACCACTCTTGGGTACTTGCCAAAAATCAACACGAAACAGATAAATATAGTGAAACCATATAGCACAAAGTGAGTCTGGATGTCCCAGAAGATGCGAGCCAGCAAGACATTGTTTGCATGCTTAATTTTATTGGTGTTTATCATTGTCAGCTGTTTCTAATTGCGGCTTATCACTTTCAAAGTGATCGAGTTTTTTAATTTGTACTAATAAGGAAGGTTTTTCAATTTATGCGAATAATCAAACTTTTTGCGAATATTTTGCGTTTGAGTAAAATGTTTTGATTTGGAGGAGAGAAATTGATTTGAAAAATATTTGAATGATGAATTTGAAATGACAAGTCTATGAAAACTGACATTTTTAATTAACAAGGAGGTGGACAAAAATTCATCCAAACAACTAAATAGATTTGAAATTAAATGAATGACTTCGAATTCTTTCATCCAAACAATTAAGTTTTCATGAAATGATGAATTTCAAATATATTTTTGTAATTTAAAAAAAGTCATCTTAAATGTTTGTTTAGTATTTAATATTAGTTACGATAGCTCACGAATTCAACCATTAATGATGTTTTTTGAAATTAATTATATTACTGATTATAAATAAGTAAGACATGAATTTAAGATTCGATCTACTATTTCGTTGTAATAATAAAAATAAAATCGAAATCTATATTATTTTAAATATGTCTCTCCAAGTGCGATATTAACATTTGGATAGACGAATTTGAAGATAGAGATTTATAAAATCTATTTCACAGTGAATTTCAAATCTTGATTAGGCATTTGAGTGGATTTCAAATTCCCTAAATATAGAATAATTTCAAATTTCCCATTCAAATATTTTCTCAAATACAAGTTTTTTGATCCAAACAAACTTAGATGCCGTTTAATTTGTCAATCTTAATGGATAATTTAGATTTTTGAAGTTCCAAAAACACCCTTAAAAATAATCCCAACGCGGCAGACATTCAAAGGGTGCAATACTGCAACGCCGCACCGGCCGCAGGAGATAATAACCATTTTAATGGAAATGAATAAATCTCTGTACGTACGATTTCCTTCGAACGATTTCCTTCGAAAGTGGAAGAGTGGCCGAGCATAAACCCTAGCCGCTTCGTGAAATTTATTAGGTATTTTTTTCTTCCTTTCCACTCCGATATTATACCTTCTGAGTGGTGCTATTTTTTTCGCGTCTTACTCTGTCCCAGTTATTGCTCACGATCATTTTTGAGGTCGGATCTAATCCAAATGCTTCAGTTTTATGAAATAATTTTTTCGAAATCATCGATTGTTCACTGGATTTTATTTTATGAGTTGATGCGTTTGCGTTTGCGTTTAATCTAGAGTTTCATCTGCATCATCTTTACTTCGATAAGCCGCAGCTAAATCTGGAAAAAGAATCCCGGGTCGATATTAGTAGGAGTATAGTTTAACTTAATTTGGTCGAAGAGTCGGCTGGTTGTTTTAGATACTCGGAGGATTGACTTTCTTATACTGTTAATGGCTCTGTCAGGTTTTCTCTAGCAGTCCAGCTCTTACTCTGTAAATTTCAACCTCAAATTGTCCATTGTTAAGGCTTTTGTTCTAAATTATTTGTTTACAGTTTTTCACGCAAATGACACGCTTCGACAAAGTTGGGACTCTGTTGAAACACAGCATGTTCTCCAGCGCTGCATCAAATTACCAATTATCAATATTTAATGCGGTTCGCTGCATGTCCACGAGACTTTTTATTGGAGGTTTTATTTTCTGAAATGCTATACAATTCCTGGCACATGTATTTTGTTCCCATGATCCGTGATATTAAATCTTTTTTTCCTCTTCGATAGGGCTCTCCTATGGTACTGATGATCAGTCTCTAAGAGATGCATTTTCCAGCTTTGGTGATGTAATTGATGGTGAGAAAATATTATGCAATGTCTTATCATTTTAGAATATTTTTATAACCAGCTGCAATTCATCATATTCCTTAACTTGAATCAATGTTGAAGCATTTATTCAGATATTACTTTGATGCTCGACCCATTTGGTTTTTTTCCCATGATTTTCCCATTAATTTTTGCTTTGCTCATCTTTCTTTTTCTTAATTTAGACTTAAATTCATAGCCATTAAAAAGCCTCAACCTCGATAAAGTTGGGTCAGGGTAGGGTACATGAATATTATGTTTTATTTGGGCGCTATTTTATATTAAAATTTTAATTAAAACTGTTCTTATTAACTTTTAAGATTTCAGTAGCCATTCTTAAAAGATAAATTAAATTTTCTGTCTTTGTAAATGCTATATTGTCTTTTGTGTCAGTTATCAATGCACATCATCCACACTTTGCTTCGTGTTTGTTTTGAGTACATCTTGGAAGTTGTATTGGCTCTTCCGACTTAGGCTTGGTTGTGTCTTGGATTCAACATGTCTTTATATAATTTTTCAGGTGTGTTAGCTGTGTTTCAGTTTTTTTGAATGTAATTTATATTAGAAACCTGAACCAGTCAGTCTGTGTCTGAAGTTGGTGACTTTGCACTGATTGCTATGTTAACGCACAAAGCCTTGAATCCTTATTTTGTACAGCTAAAGTCATCACTGACAGAGACACTGGGAAGTCAAGAGGGTTTGGATTTGTGAATTACTCGAGTGATGAATCTGCTAACTCAGCAGTGTCAGCAATGGATGGACAGGTGAGGTTTTGTGTCAGTCTACTATTCCATGGTGGATCAGTGTGTGTTATAATAACGATGGGTTATGCACCCATATAAACAGAGAAACAATGTTATGTGTCTATGTACCTGTAGTAAGACACGGGATCACCATTTGATGCTAGGGAGAATAAAGTTGGAAATGGCATTTCTGTTGTCTAGGATATTCTTGTAAACTATGGCTAATCTTCGGTATTTTCTCTCTTCCTTCAGCAACTGAACGGGAGGAACATCCGGGTGAGTTATGCCCAAGAACGAACACCTCGCAGTAACTTCAACAATTCTGGTGGTTATGGTGGTGGATTTGGCGGTCGTGGAGCGGCAGATGATGGATTTTAAGCCACTCGTGGCTTGTTCTTTCATCTATATGGGCATGATTAGTTTGAATTTATGAAACTTTATTTGCATAATGTTTTTGGGTCATGCTTTTGTTTTCCTCCCCTCTTTCAGCCCATAAATGCTACATCCCTGGATGTAATCGAGTCGAGCTGAACTCTTGAATGTTTGAGCTTGACTCGTTTATATAATGAATATATTCATGGCTCACGAGCTTATTCAAGTTTTTATCGAGTCTAAATGAGCTTAATAAATAAGAATTATATATTTAAATTTTCATTAAATTCATTAATAATTATATATTTAGATGAAAATATAACATTTTTATTAAAAATTGCAAATTTATTATAATAAAAAAATTTGATAGATTTTTTTATTTATTTCGTAAGTAATGTGTTAAATTAATATATTTATATCAAAATTATTATTTTTTCATCTAAAAGATGACTCATGAGCTTACTATCGAACGTGCTCACGAGTTAACGAGCTGAATATTGAAAAATTTGAGTTTGATTTATTTATTTTAATGAGTTTCACGAATCGAATCGAGTTTCGAATAGTTAACAAACGGTTTAGTTTATTTACATTTTTAGCTATATTCGTTTGTCATTTTTAGTTTTCTTAGCTTCGCTTAAGTTGATGTCAGTTGTTTTTTATGGGATTGAGTTGACCGAGCTAATTGGTTGGTCACATTACATTCATGAGACGAAATTAATGCGACACTCGTTATGTTACAATGTTAGTGTCTGAGCAAAGAGCATTTTCTCTTCGAATCATACCAAAATACAAGTGTCATTTGTATTGATCCCTCGCTTGCTATTATAAAATTGAATTTAAAAATCAGAGAATAAACGTATAAAACTCGTACCATTTGCGTTACACGATGGTTGGTTCCAATATGCTGCTAATCATGGCATCCGAATGTCAAAGCCAAATAATGCAATTAAATGACTGGATATTCACGTTTGATGAGAGGATAATTAGCAAGTTGTCGAGGGAAAAGGAAGATGTTGATGAGAAAGTTCGAGTTTTTACTGAAGTCAATGGCAAAAATACTTACCTAGTGTTAGAGTTTATTTTAAGTGTTTTGAAACTCTGGTCGATGTATTAATCAATGAAATATTCGAAAATTATATATAAAAACACTAAAAATAAGCTCTTGTAAAAACTAACTCACGACATCGCCAAGCTTCAAGCTGCCAGTGAAGTAACCTTTGTCTCTGCTGAGATTCAGTTGTCTTGCATTTTCTGTGATCACCTAGTGCTCTTTTATTTTGCTTTTGTCTACGAAGAATGAAAAGGAAATCACCACCCAAAACCTATCGGTCAAGCGTAATTTGGGTCCTCTTACAAGTGGACCTTTTAGTGATGAGGTTGCTTTTTACCTGACAAATCGAATTCAGCCAAATCTTTTATTTCTTCAGACCAAGTTCGATTGGATAAAATTAATTATTGAGCTCAATGAGTCGTTGAATGAATTATAGTACTGTAATTGTGTTATTTCGATCATTTTTTTTATTCATTTTCATCAAAATCATGTAAATAAATGATTCATTTCTTTGTTAAAATTTATAATTACATTATTAAATACACGTATATATCTTATTTTTTTTAACAACTTACTTACAAAAATTTAACAATAAAATTGATCATTTAATTATATTTTTTTTGGGAGAAGTACTAAAATTGATATTAAAAAAACATAATTACTTTGACAATTAATCCCCAACTAATGCTTGAAATCATTCAAGAGCTGAAACAAAGCGTGGGGCATAAATTTACATTTTGAGATTTACTACAGGTGTAATTAATTTGTCTTGAAGGTAAATAATTTGCTTCATTTACATTTCAGATCTTCTTTCTATGTCTCTAAAATATGAAATTCGTTGTTTAGTTTATGGGATTTTTTTGATTTTGTAGTTTGTTATTTAGCATCGATGAATTCTTTGATTTTGTAGTTTCTACCATTTATCAGAAGGTTTTTGAATTTCTTCAAATAGTTCCACAAAATGGTCTTTTTGGTAGCCTTTAGATTTGTTTAATATGCCGGAGCTTTTTCCCCTGGTGGTGGGAACAGTTCGAACTTCTAGAAGTGTAGGGGTATTTTAGTTACACGCTTGTTAATTTGTTTTATATTGTTGTTGGTGCATGTTATCGATTGTAAGTTGGAACGTTTGTTCTTTTTTAATGAAAAAATAAGGTTGATTATTTATATACAGAGGTTTAATGTTGTTGGTGATTCGTTTCAGGAATTACTTTTGTCTTTAATTTATGCAAATTACCAAAAAATAATTTTTTATTCCATGTGATTTGCTTAGATATCCCAGTAGTTTCTGAGATTGACTCTTCAAAATATCCAACCTTCATATTATCCACCTATTGAAGATTAGAATCCTTATCATCTTCTTATTTAATGTGATTTTCATTGCTGCAGCTTTACTCTCAGTAGGCAATATGTGCAAGGAAAAGATTCACATCAGCATTGTGGTCATTGGCCATGTCGACTCTGGGAAGTCCACTACCACCGGACATCTGATCTACAAACTTGGTGATATTGACAAGCGTGTGATTGAGAGGTTTGAGAAGGAAGCTGCTGAGATGAACAAGAGATCCTTCAAGTATGCATGGGTGCTTGACAAGTCAAGGCTGAGCGCGAGAGCATGGTATCACCATCGATATTGCCCTGTGGAAATTCGAGACTACCAGATACTACCGCACTGTCATTGATGCTCCTGGTCACCAAGACTTCATTAAGAACATGATTACTGGTACTTCTCAGGCCTACTGCGCTGTGCTCATCATCGATTCTAATTTCTACCACTGGTGGTTTTGAGGCAGGTATTTCTAAAGATGGTCAAACTCATGAGCATGCACTTATTCTGGCTTTCATACTTGGAGTTAAGCAAATGATCTGCTGCTGTAACAAGGCATACAACTTTGTCATTTATATATCTGTTGGGAAAGTTTTATTCTTACTGATCTTTTCTGTGAGATTTTTAGCATTGCAGGATTGATATTGAACTTCCTGTAATATTTGAATTCTTAAACATTTGTTGGCTTCTTTGATAAAAGCTCTGTGCTAAATTACATTAACTGTATTGAGCTCTATGTTCAAGGAGCATGCTTTTGTGTATTTTAGATGGATTCTTAGCTCTCAAGGAGAAAAAATACAAGTTACTAAACCAAAAAGAGAATTAAAATCGAAAAAATAAGAGTCACGAGACCAAAAATATAAATTTCTCCATATAAATCTATTTGTTGACGCTGATATTGAATGAGATTAATGCATGCAAATGGTATGAAGACGGAAGAGCAACTCGTCAAATAAAAAATAAATGCCATGTCGTTAACGCTAGCTACTTGGACACCAAGTTAAGCCAAACTAAACAAGCTTTGAATTCAATTTTATATTTTGTTTAGTGACAGACGGGAAATATCAATATAGATTATAATACTAGATGCTCGTACAACACATAATTTTTTTATAAATTATATTTAAACTTATATTTGGATGGATATATTTATTTTGAAAGAAGATATTTGATTCGCAACGTGTATTTAGGTTTATTTGGAATTCGCTAGGATAGTTATTTTATACAATAATCGATCATTCTCATTTAAATTTCGATAACTTAACTGTGTCAAATTGATTTCAAAAAAAAAAATAAATAAAAGAAATATAAGGGTCTAGTTTTTAAATTTTATATGAAAAGATACATAAATAACTTGATTACAGTATGAATAATAGTTACTTACACTGCTATACTTATTACATAAAAAAAATGAAAAATAAAAAATTTCCTACTTGGCCCCTAAGTTAGCGAAGGACTAAACAGTCATTCCCTGGTCAACCTGAAGGGTAAATACGTCTAATCAGTGAATAATATATGTCCACGGGCCCCAGCTTTGCTTACCCTCTGCAGTATAAATATCCCATTTTGTGGACACTCTGCATCCTACAACTCCAGTGCATTCTTCTCGACCGGTAATATTATTTTACTTCCTGAATTATGTGATAGTTTTCTATAGACTAGACTAGATCTTGCTTCTATGCCTTTTATTGATGAGAATTACTGTTTTTTGGATTGTTTTTGGTGTTTTGCTGTTAATTTAAGTGTTTTTGAATTCAAGATTTGTTAATTTGTAAATGTTTTGTGATCAGACTGGTTTGGAATTGAGGATTTGCAAGTTTAATATTTTTTTCTTCCGTTTATGCTGTTCTAAGCTGTTTCAAATTTCCGCTTGTTACTTTCAATTCGAGGAAGTTCTTTTATTTGTACTGATATAGGAAGGTCTTTCAATTTCTTCAAATAATCCAATTTAGTGAACGTTTGTTTGGATCCGTTTAATTTTCAATATTTCTGGATAATTCAGATTTTTAGAAGTTGTGTCGGGATTGATTGTAAATTGAGAATTTTATCTTGTGAGGTTCTTGATCATTTGAAATCTTAGAAAACACAGGCTGCTTTGGTTTTGCTTTGTTTTTTCTTGTTTTGGTATCGAATCTTTGAATTTCGTATTTTATTTTTGGAGATTGCTACAAAATAAATTTTTAATCCATGTGGCTGATTTAAATATTCCAGTAATTTTTTTGATGAATTTTTTACAAATCTCCATCCTTGAAATTATCCAGTTACATAATCCCTGTTGTCATTTTATTTTAGGTTGAATGAATATTTCTCATTCAATGTGATTTACATTGCTGCAGCTTTACTCTATGTAGCCAATATGGGTAAGGAGAAGATTCACATCAGCATTGTGGTGATTGGCCATGTCGACTCTGGGAAGTCAACTACCACTGGTCATCTCATCTACAAGCTTGGGGGTATCGACAAGCGGGTGATTGAGAGGTTTGAGAAGGAAGCTGCTGAGATGAACAAGAGATCCTTCAAGTATGCATGGGTGCTTGACAAGCTCAAGGCCGAGCGTGAGCGTGGTATCACCATCGACATTGCTCTGTGGAAGTTCGAGACTACCAAATACTACTGCACTGTCATTGATGCTCCTGGTCACCGTGACTTTATTAAGAACATGATTACTGGAACTTCTCAGGCCGATTGTGCTGTGCTCATCATCGATTCAACCACTGGTGGTTTTGAGGCAGGTATTTCTAAGGATGGTCAAACTCGTGAGCATGCACTTCTGGCTTTCACACTTGGAGTTCGGCAAATGATCTGCTGCTGTAACAAGGTATACATCTTTGTCATTTATATTTTTTTTATGCTTGTGGTATTTATTTTAATGAGTTCCTGGTTAATGTTTAAGATTAGTTATTTTTATTTTTTGAAGTTTAGATCAGCTATCAAGTAAACATGGCTGTTGAATGTTTTATTCATTAACCTACTTCATAATGTTGGTAAAGTTTTTTTACTTTACACTTTTCTGTGGGATCTTTGAGCATTGCACGATTGAGGTTGATTTTCCTGTAATGTTTGTATTCTATTTAAGTGGGCATACTTGAAGATTTTTGTTGGCTAATTTGATAAGAGCTCTGTTCTAAATTACATCAATTATATTCTGGTAACCGTGCTCTTTGTTTGAGGAGCATGCTTTTGTGTATTTTAGATTGATGCTTAGCTCTTATCCGTGCTAACTTATGACAATCTTTTTGAATTTTAGATGGACGCTACCACTCCCAAGTACTCCAAGGCAAGGTATGATGAAATTGTCAAGGAAGTCTCTTCCTACTTGAAGAAGGTTGGGTACAACCCTGAAAAGATTCCTTTTGTTCCGATCTCTGGTTTTGAGGGCGACAATATGATCGAGAGATCGGCCAATCTTGACTGGTACAAAGGACCCACCCTCTTGGAAGCTCTCGACTTGATCCAAGAGCCGAAGAGGCCCTCAGACAAACCTCTCCGTCTTCCTCTGCAAGACGTGTACAAGATTGGGGGTATTGGGACTGTCCCTGTGGGAAGAGTTGAAACTGGTATAATCAAACCTGGTATGGTTGTTACCTTTGGTCCAACAGGGCTGACAACTGAGGTCAAGTCTGTTGAAATGCACCACGAGGCCCTCCCTGAAGCGCTTCCCGGTGACAATGTTGGTTTCAACGTTAAGAATGTCGCTGTGAAAGATCTCAAGCGTGGTTTTGTTGCATCTAACTCAAAAGATGATCCTGCTAAGGAAGCTGCGAATTTCACATCCCAAGTCATTATCATGAACCACCCTGGCCAGATTGGCAACGGATATGCCCCTGTTCTTGATTGCCACACTTCTCACATCGCTGTCAAATTTGCGGAGCTTGTGACGAAGATTGACCGTCGATCTGGCAAAGAGATCGAGAAAGAGCCTAAATTCTTGAAGAATGGTGATTCTGGCTATGTCAAGATGATCCCCACAAAACCCATGGTTGTGGAAACCTTCTCCGAGTACCCACCCTTGGGACGTTTTGCAGTTAGGGACATGCGTCAGACTGTCGCTGTTGGTGTAATCAAGAGTGTGGAAAAGAAAGACCCTACTGGTGCTAAGGTGACGAAGGCAGCAGCCAAGAAGGGTGCCAAGTGACTTGTGCATGCAAGCTTTGCTCTTCCTATCTGTCAAAAACTTTACTATTTCGGCGAAAGAAACTTGTTGTGTCTTATTCGTGATTTTGGAAATACTTGTGTGGTTATGATTTCTTGTTCTTTTTGTAAGTGTGTTTTTGCTTCACCGTGCTGTTTTGGCTCTCAGAATTGGGTGCTGGATCGCCGGTGGCGGCGTCTCTTCTCGTTATCGTACTTTTGACAATGTGTTCTACCTTTGTTATAATAAGTTTTGTACTACATTGAACAAATTTGCATCTTGATATTTTCTGTAATATGCTCGTGTGTTTTTCTATTTACTATTTTCTATTTTCTATTTCGTTTATAATTGTGTCTACTTTGTTATATTCTTAATTCTTGATATATTTCTTTAACAGTTGCTTTAGTTTTCATTTTTAAGTAAATGGCATTTTGTTCGGCATTTATTCCCCAATTATTTTCGGAGATTTGGTCGGAACAAATAAAACCCGATATATTATTTAGGTGCAGGTTACTGCAATTCACCATGCTTCATCAATCTTACCATAATGAAACCTCAAATTTAAAAATTCTTTACATATCGATTGATCGACGAAATCGTGAAATATGTATATATTGTAATTAGATTATGTATGTATTCATACATGCAATCCCAATTGAATGCACCGGTCTTTTGGCCAAACCTCTTTACAAGTTTTCTTAATTATTATCCATAGCTTTCTATCAATACCAATCCATAGCTCTCTATCAATACCAAGATGAGTACAAAATCCATATACCACGTATAAAATACACGTGGTTAGTTTGATGTACGTAGCCAGAGTTGAATTTTCCATACACGATATCTCTTACATTTTACATATCCAATTTTGTAAATCTGTGAGAAAATGTGAAAAAGTAAGAAACTTTTTAAAGAAACGATACTATCCATTGGATTTGCTTGAAGGATAGTAGAAACTTAGAAACCGATGCTCGTAATCACAAATACAACCATGAGTATTGTCAAAATCCTGGCATTTCTTCTTTAAAAGGCAAAAAATCCACTTTTACGTCAAAATTTCCCCGTCCGTTTAATGGTGCAATGCAGACACACCAAATCAAATAAATGAACAAATCTCAATCCGTCTATATTTTCTTCTCTCATTTTTCACACACAGCACAAATCCTTCAGACAAGAAATGGATGCAAATGAGAATGGGAAGCTGCCTCTGGAAACGCCACAGGACCGTCGGGTTAAGCTTTGTTTCAAGGCTCAGGTGCATTCATATTTGTTTCATGTATACACACATAAGCACGCACATACATACATACATTTCGCGTGTTCGCATTATATCTTTGGCCTTTGTTTGTTCTTTGGTCACTGTGATCAATCTTTTATGCATCCACATGTTTGAAACATTTCGCAGATAATCCATCCATCCGTAGATAATCTTTATTTTTTAGTTCATATTTAGTTCCAATCATGTACGTGTGATTATTTATTTAAGAAAAAAGATTGATTTAGTTTTGGAAACGTTTAGGATGGAACTGAAGTGTATTACAAATTTAATGCGGACACCAAATTGCAAAAACTATTGATTACTTATTGTAAAGAAAATAGTTTGGAGCATAAAGATTTGAGGTTCCTGTACAATGGCAAGAGACTCGTTGCTGCACCAAACCCCAGCCGAGGTACGTAAATTTAATTTATTCAATTTTTTGATGAACCTTAATTTTAATGTAATGTGAATTTACAGCTTGACATGCACGACGAAGACGAAATCTATGTAATGACTCATCAGCATGGAGGTGGGAAAAGAGAAGAACCAATTAAACAAAATTAATTAGTACTAAGTTGTTTTCATTCGACTCTTCAAAACTTAAATTCCCTTTAATTTTTCGTATGATCCGTATGAATATAAGGCTGCTTGTTTTGATCGAATGATTTTTTTTTAAAATGAAAAAATAACTTATAAAATTCACTATTGTATTTACTAATTAATGGATTTAAATATATTATCCAGATGTATATTAAGAGGGTTTTTTTTTAATGACCAAGATTTTGAAAGCTTTTTATGAATAAACATAAATTAAAAATGGTAGTCAAAAGACTTCAAATCTTATGCAATTGCAAACAAGACTGAATTTCCACAAATGAATTGAACTCCATCCCAACAAATTACTTCACCTGAGGTGGTCTTTTTAATTCAAATATCACCATTACATAATACTTGCACTATATCTAATGAACAATAAAATTTCAGTAAATTTTGTAAATATGTTCACAACCCTTCCCTATTCTAAAGATTTGACTATTTGAGCTAAAATCTCTTTACAGCAATAAAAATTATAATCAGAACAAAAGTGATCATTAGAGGCCACATATGATAAGATATGAGGGGAACTTATCTCCTAATGGCCGAAAAATGCTCCGTTTCTCGTCAGAATCAAGAGACGAGCGATAATAAAAAAAGTTACCAGTACTTGGAAGAAATACCATGTGAACCCTCTAGCTCAAGCAGGTAATTGGAGCTTTACGTTGTTTTTCCAGCTGAAAGGTAAAATATGAAAAACAATCACACCTGTGAGATAAATATATGCCACAAGCCTACAACAGCCTGGAGTTTTTATTTATTTTTTTTCAAAAAAAAAAAAGAATACCTTGGAAATAATAGTAGAAGAAATCAGCATATAGTAGTGTCTGAACAAGTACTGAGATCCAAGCTGTTGGGAGCAGGAAACAACCAAACTTGGCATCAATGTTTATGCACGACTATTTACTTCATAACAAAATCAAATCATCATTGTGCAGAAACTCTATGTAAATTTTTGTGTGTATGCAAGCTCGGTTGTGTACTGTGTAAGAGAGTGAGAGAGGCATACTTATCCAGCGAGTATAGTGTGGTTCTGTGAAGTAGCGATAAATCCAGTTCAAAATGTACAATCCTCGGTAGGTTCTGCAATATAAACAACAAGACATAAATTGCTCGCTTTGATTATAGAAATCAACGACTCCTGATAAATCATTAATCAGGGAATAAATTCGGAAGGGAGAGAATCATTTCTAAAGGGGAGGAATCAAAAGATTCAACTTCCAAGAGGGGTGAAACTTGGATTTTTCTCAAATATTGTATAATTGTTGCAAGTATCTAGGTAGAGGTTAGAGACTCCCCTCACCATCACCAACCAGCCAGTTGAGTCTACCTTGATTAGGTGACTCAAACCAAGAATCAATTTACCATCATTAAAAACCCAATCCATACAAAACTACAGATGCACGTCGATCTTTAGTTGTCATAAGTGGCAATGTAGAGCTTTAAGTTACCCCAATAGAACAACATATTGTCCAGTCAAGTTGTCAATGTTTCTTGTTCTCTGCAGCATGACTAGCTGAGGAAGAATAGCAACAGCTTCAAGGTACAAGGAAATTGCCCAAAATACCGGATTAATCATATCAAGGACATGCATAAAACATCTGACATAAAACACTAACAAAATAAAGGTAACAGATGTCTATGATGTCAGGTTACCTCTCTGAAAGTAAATTTTTCGTGGATTATCAGAGCTAGTAAAAAAAGGGCAGCAGAAGGAAATAATGGCGAAAAGTATCCTGGTCTTTGTCATATGATCTGCGGACAATCTTGTGTTTCCTTGTATACCAAACAATTGAAAACGAGCTTCCCAAAAATATTAACTCCATTAGCGTGTTGTAGAGTGAGATGTAGTCTACAAACAGATCCAAGTAGCGAGTAGCAAACACAATAGCATAGAGCTCCTGAGTCTTCAGAGAAATGCCTATGGACATAGGCACAAAGTCAACATCAAACAAAGTGAAAAGGCACCATATTAATTTTATATGAATAATCGGACTACTTTCATAAAGTGATACGTGAACCTAATGATTTGCACCAAAAACACTGCAGTGAAAGTAATCAGGTGATTTGATCCCCTTTCATCACCGGAATCTTGAGATAAATCATTGTTCCATTTCATGTCAAACCAAAGTAGCACAAAGTTAACCTTGAGGCTTTGTGACTCGTAGGAACCAATTATATTTACCAAGGTGATAACAAAACAAATTACTGCTTTGAAGATCCTGCTACACATGTCAGATGATTCAAAAAGGTTCCCATGTAGTTGGTTAAAACACTAGTGGCTGTCTACTAATCCACGAGAAGATACAAGACTACCAGTTCCCTATGAGCTGATTCTTGAGGTGATAACGCATCACAATTAGCAATCACACACGTATTATGACCCGTAATCATTTGGCACCCAGAAGTCTTTCATAGCTAAGAGAGTGCATTCCTTTATCACCCCAAGTCACTCCCACAATAAAAAATAAGTAAAAGATCATCTTTAACCGCATTCCTTTCCCACCCAAAATCAGGTCAACAATATCGATTTTTAACTGTATATCTTCAATCAGTAAAGCAAACAAATAGCATCTGGAAGTCATCTTGCAACCTCCTACATTATCATAAATCACTGCCCCGAACGGGAAACATGAATCTTCTTTGATGAGGGCAACATAGTATGCCTACATTAAATAAAACAAACAGACATGGCTATCAACCATTGATGCAACCCGCGAGGTGCAGTCCGTCCAAAATAAGGGAAAAACTACGATCTTGATCTGGGTTTTTTTGGTCAATTTGACTGCATTACACGCCGAAACCTTAAAATTATTTTGCCTCGTCAAATTAGAATCATCTTTCCAATTTCCACTCCTTAACTACCAATCATCGTTTAAGAACTATGTCAACCACACAGCAAAACAATTGCAAAATTATAAAAGGGTCTTTAATCGGTCATTCCAAGTGCAAAAATCAAATCTTTCTTGGATCTTGAGAGATGCAGACTAAAAACCCAAAAAAATGGATACAAATATTCTTACCCGCGCATGATTTAATAGTGTGAATCTTGAGGAGCAAAACAAGGACACTGGCCAAATGGGTCATGTCTCCAGCTAATCTGAAAACATTAATCACTTCAACCTTCTACTCCCCCGTCCCTCCTCTCCTACAACAAGCAGAAGAAGCTTTTAGCTTTATTGAGCCCAGAAAACAGACCAAATCGATTTTTTTTGGTAACACCACTAGATTTCTTTTTCCCCCCTTAAATGGCGAAATAATGGTTTTCTTCTTTTTTTTAATTAAATATTAAAAGATTTAGTAACGAGGAGCCGGGTTTTCCAGTCCCGACCCCTTGAAAAAGTTAAATAAGGAGCCGGCGCCTTTACAAAATATCGATAAGCTTTGATTGATTCACACACAGAAAATAAATCAATTTATTTTCTTTGTTGTTATTTTATTATTTTTTTGTAATTTATATTATTTTTATTTTAAAAGTCCCGAAAGGATGTGGCAAGGAATGGTTAAAACAATAACAAATTGAAAACCACTTTTCTTCCCACAGAATCGCATTTCTTAATTCAACGCTTTCTGTAATCGCACAATAAATAAACAGGCATAATTTGGCATAAAAAAAAATTCCATCATTGTGTTCACATATAGTTTCTTATTTGATTGCACATTTTCTTCTCTTCTACCTCAAACTTTTTTTTTCCAATTATATGGAGTGGAGGTTTTTCATAATCACCTGAGATCGAACTCAAGCTTCTCCTGCGTTTTACGCCTCCGTGCAACAAGTCGGGTGGTCCTTAAACAAACGTGGAAATTATGTAGCTTTACAAGGTTCACAGAAACAATCAGCACTTGCAGTAGTTTTGTTGCCTCGGACATTCATGAATATAAAAAATTCCAACATTTTTCCTCTTCCATCCAAATAATTTGTACAGGTCCATGATTCCTCGAGATCCAGTTTCTATATTGTCAGCCTTCATCTAGCTTCCCATTAATGGGAAAAGAACTACTAAATCAAGAATCAGACGGGCCTAAAAAACCGACAAAAAAAGAAGGCTTCATCTAGCTACCAAAAACCATGCTAAACAAGTTTTAAAATTATGCATCTACAGCCTACGAGTAGTTTTGAAGGACAAGTGCAATACTTAACAAGAAAGTCACTGGAGACAAGAGTGTCCTAAACAAAGAGTTAGGCGAACTATTAGCCTTGGGGGAATCAGGGGGTACTGTTCCTATGCCCGGTGTGAATCCCCCTCCACTTCCATATAGAGGTTGTGTTGTTCCGGGTGGTGACCGTGGTTGAATCGTATTAGGAGTTGAGCCTGGTATGGCTGTGCCTCCTGGTGCAATAATCCCTCCCGCAGTGCTGAAAATATGCGAAAAAGATTAACTAAACCATGATAAGGTAAAGTTTTCAGAAATTATACTCGTACAAATAGGAGTTTCTGCATCACTAGTTCTCTTCATGTAATATAAGTAGTCTCGAAGAGCAACACTATTGACCAGTTATCCTAACGTAAGAACATTATTTATGCAATATGATCAACAAAAGCCATGTCCAACATAGTTGTAAAAATTTCTACGACAGTACAGCATGGAATCATGAGAGTAAGTACTAATTAACCAGTGGAAGATGCCGAAGTTAAATCCTACTTAACAAGACAACAATTGCGTGGCCTAGGGAAAAAAGTCGGAGGCATGAAAATACATTATATAAATGTATTTGCATGAGTACCGGAAGCTAAAATGGAAAAACAAGTTGGCCTAAAATAATGGAACTGAACTGTTTTTCCATTGGAAACACATTCAAACTACTCAGTGTGAGGCACAAGTTGAGGAGCCTGATTGCGCGAGCTCCAAGGCTTCCTTTCTAGCAAGTCCTAGTGCTCAAAGCTGTCATCACCTCGAGATAAAATCTTGAATATAAATTTGTTTAGAGAATCCTCGACTGAATTTCAAATTATGAGTTAAACTTGAGAAATTCTACATCACATACTTTGAGCTCTTCGTGGGACTTTAAAATTCGTAGTGCTTCTATTTAAGAAGTTGAAGTTATTGTATCATATTCCGCGCAATCTGAGATTAAGCCATAAGATCCCCTTTAGGGTGTTTTTAGTTCCTTCCTTTAGAGTTATTAAGGGTATTCTCAATGGTCGAAGGCTCGTAAGGGGGCCCCATTAAGGGGCTCTCCCCAGCTATTCCTCAATCCACTAATTCGTTCTTTCATATACCTTCCCACCAACAGATAAAGACAAATGTGTCGGCAGAATTTAATAGGTGGGGCCAACAAGTTGGCAAATTTGAATTGAATTGGAAAAAGAAACGTGCTGAAGGAAATTTCGTGGAATTTCAGATAACGCGTTTTTAACGCGTGTTCACACGGTCAAGAGGCTCTATAAATAGAGCTCACCCCTTCATTCTGAAATTATCCCTTCTTCGATTTTTCTCTCATCTTATAAGCATTTGAGTGCTTAGTTCTATAATATTTGTGAGGTGTTTTGTTCTCCTGTATTAAGAGAGTGTGTGTTCTCTTTGGAAACACAGTGAGTGAGTTGTACACCACAAAATATTATAGTGGAATTATTTTCATCTTGCCCGTGGTTTTTACCCTAATAATTTTTAGGGGTTTTCCACGTAAATCTCGGTGTCCAGTTTATTCTTTATTTTCGGGTTTTATTATCTCAAATTCCGCACGTGGGACCAACAAGTAGTATCAGAGCCTTGGTTTAAAATTTCTTAAAATTCTGAGTATGCTCTGTGGTTTTAGCCTAGACTGATCTTCCACATCAGAAAAGATTTTTTGAGATTTTTTATTTAAGGCAGGATTATTTTGTCCGGTCTACTAAAATTGTTGTAGACATAATGGCGGGAAGATACGAGATAGCAAAGTTCAATGGAAACAATTTTATGCTGTAGAAAATAAAGATACAAGTAGTTTTAAGAAAAGAGAATTGCTTGGCGGCTATTGGAGATAGAGCGGTGGAGATTACAGATGATGAAAATGTGGCCAGTACTTCAGGCAGTGGTGAAATATTATTCAGCGAAGCAGCAACTGTTGCAGAAGGCAGGCACAAATTTTGTGATACATGGATTATGGATTCAGGAGCGACGTGGCATATGACGTCTCGGAGAGAATGGTTTGATCATTATGAACCAGTCTCAGGAGGATCTGTATTCATGGGAAATGATCATGCCTTGGAAATCGCTGGGGTCGGTACTGTCAAAATTAAAATGTTTGATGGCACCATTCGCATCATACATGAGGTACGACATGTGAAAGGACCGACGAAAAATCTTTTGTCCTGGGGCAATTGGATGACATCGGATGCAAAACTCGTATCGAGAACGGGATCATGAAAATTGTGAAGGGCGCGCTTGTGGTTATGAAGGCGGAAAAGGTTGCTGCAAATCTGTATGTACTTTTGGGAGAAACACACAAAGAGGCAGAACTAGCTGTTGCATCAAGTGGTTCAGGAGAAGAATTAACAGTGTTATGGCATAGAAAGCTCGGGCATATGTCAGAATGATGGTTGAAAATTCTCTCAGAACGGAAGCTGCTGCCGGGACTTACAAAAGTGTCACTACCCTTTTGTGAGCACTGTGTTACCAGTAAACAACACAGATTAAAGTTTGGCACTTCTACTGCCAGGAGCAAAAGCATATTGGAGCTGATTCATTCTCGGATGTTTGGCAAGCACCGGTTGTATCCCTAGGAAGAGCGAGATATTTTGTCTCGTTCATTGATGATTTCTCCAGGAGATGTTGGGTGTATCCAATCAAGAAGAAATCAGATGTTTTCCAGATCTTCAAAGATTTCAAAGCGCGGGTTGAACTTGATTCTGAAAAAAAAATCAAGTGTCTAAGGACTGATAATGGAGGAGAATATACCAGTGATGAATTTGATGCATATTGTCAACATGAGGGCATCAAGAGACAATTCACGACGGCTTACACACCTCAACAAAATGGAGTGGCGGAGCGGATGAACAGAACCTTGTTGGACAGAACAAGAGCTATGTTGAGGACTGCAGGTCTAGAAAAGTCATTTTGGGCGGAAGTAGTCAAAACCGCTTGTTATATTATCAATCGTTCTCCTTCAGTGGCGATTGATCTGAAGACTCCGATGGAGATGTGGACCGGGAAGCCGACAGATTATTCTCATTTGCATACATTTGGAAGTCCTGTGTACGTTCTGTACAATGAGCAAGAAAGATCAAAGTTGGATTCGAAATCCAGAAAATGTATCTTCTTGGGTTATGCTGATGGAGTAAAGGGGTTTCGCTTGTGGGATCCTACTGTTCACAAGCTTGCCATCAGCAGGGATGTTATCTTCGAGGAAGATAAAGTAAAGGGAGACAAAGGCACACCGAATTCAGAAACTACTATTTTTCAGGTGGAAAATAAGACGGACGAAGATCAAGTTTCTTGTGAAGCAGTACCAGAGCACGAAGAACAAGAACATGTTGAGTATGAGGTTTCTAATGTGAGGCAGTCAACTCGAGACAGAAGACCACCATGTTGGCTTTCAGATTATGTCACTGAAAGCAACATTGCATATTGTCTATTATCAAAGGATGGTGAGCCATCGAGTTTCCACGAGGCTACTCAAAGCTCGGATGTATCTTTGTGGATGATAGCAATGCAAGAAGAATTGGAGGCATTAGACATGAATAAAACTTGGGATCTTGTTACACTACCACGAGGGAGGAAAGCCATCGGTAACAGATGGGTCTATAAGATCAAGCGAGATGGCAATAACCAAGTGGAGCGGTATCGTGCTAGATTGGTGGTAAAAGGGTATGCTCAGAAAGAATGCATTGACTTCAATGGGATATTTTCTCCTGTGGTTCGACTTACAACAGTCAGAGTAGTATTGGCATTATGTGCGTTGTTTTACCTACATCTAGAACAGCTAGATGTGAAAACGGCATTTCTTCATGGAGATCTTGAAGAAGAAATCTATATGGTCCAGCCAGAAGGTTTTGCAGAAATAGGCAAAGAGAACTTGGTTTGCAGGTTGAAGAAATCTCTGTATGGTCTCAAACAGGCGCCGAGGTGTTGGTACAAGAGATTTGATTCCTATATCATGAGCCTTGGATACAACAGACTGAGTGCAGACCCTTGTACGTATTTCAAGAGATTTGGTGATGATTATATCATTTTGCTGTTGTAAGTGGACGACATGTTGATAGCAGGCCCCAACAAAGATCATGTCCAAGGATTGAAGGCACAGTTGGCTAGGGAATTTGATATGAAGGACTTGGGACCAGCAAACAAGATTCTAGGAATGCAAGTTCATCGAGACAGAAGTAACAGAAAGATTTGGCTTTCCCAGAAAAGTTATTTGAAGAAAGTCTTGCAACGCTTCAACATGCAAGATAGTAAGCCAATCTCGACCCCTCTTCCTGTTAACTTCAAGTTATCCTCCGAGATGTGTCCTAGCAGTGAAGCAGAGAGGATGGAGATGTCTCGAGTACCATATGCATCAGCAGTGGGAAGTTTGATGTTCACTATGATCTGTACAAGACCAGACATTGCTCAAGCAGTGGGAGCAGTTAGTCGGTACAAGAGGATCCTTCGATACATTAAGGGTACCTCGAATGCTGCATTATGTTATGAAGGATCGGATTTTACACTCAGGGGCTATGTCGATTCAGATTATGCAGGTGATCCTGATAAGAGGAAATCTACTACTGGTTATGTGTTTACACTTGCAAGGGGAGCAGTAAGCTAGGTTTCAAAACTGCAAACAGTTGTGGCGTTATCTACAACGGAGGCAGAATATATGGCAGCCACTCAAGCTTGCAAGGAGGCAATATGGATTAAAAGGTTATTGGAGGAGATCGGACACAAACAAGAGAAAGTATATTTGTTTTGTGACAGTCAGAGTGTCTTGCATATCGCAAGGAATCCAGCTTTTCATTCCAGGACGAAACACATTGGAGTCCAATTTCACTTTGTACGAGAAGTAGTAGAAGAAGGAAGCGTGGATATGCAGAAGATCCATACGAAGGATAACATAGCTGATTTTCTGACCAAGCCAGTGAACACTGATAAGTTTGAGTGGTGTAGATCCTCAAGTGGCCTAGCGGAAACGTAATCAGCAGGGAATGGAAAGATTGAAAGGATGTGTGGAGATGTGTTTGATTCTCAATCAAATCTCCAAGTGGGAGAAATGTCGGCAGAATTTAATAAGTGAGGCCAACAAGTTGGCAAATTTGAATTGAATTAGAAAAAGAAACGTGCTGAAGGAAATTTCGTGGAATTTCAGATAACGCGTTTTTAACGCGTGTTCACACGGTCAAGAGGCTCTATAAATAGAGCCCCCCTTCATTCTGAAATTATCCCTTCTTCGATTTTTCTCTCATCTTATAAGCATTTGAGTGCTTAGTTCTATAATATTTGTGAGGTGTTTTGTTCTCCTGTATTAAGAGAGTGTGTGTTCTCTTTGGAAACACAGTGAGTGAGTTGTACACCACAAAATATTATAGTGGAATTATTTTCATCTTGCCCGTGGTTTTTACCCTAATAATTTTTAGAGGTTTTCCACGTAAATCTCGGTGTCCAGTTTATTCTTTATTTTCGGATTTTACTTATCTCAAATTCCGCACGTGGGACCAACAAAATTCGTACTGGAAATTATTCCTAGAAGGCCAAGGTCGCGGCAATAAGGTTTTAAGAAAAATAGTGACCTCTTGCTTCGACTTTTTCCAATAAATTTTCTATCCACATGTCTCGTTTGTTCGCCCCAAAAGATACATTCTTCCAAATTCTACATATTTTGACCAACAGGAAATTATGAGGCTTCAAAAATCTCCACAATTAACCGGGCACCGTAGGCAATACAAAAAAGAAAAAAAAAAAGAGAGAAAGCAGACGAGCAACTTTCTATAAAGCAACTAAGAGGTTCAGAAACGAAAAAGGAAACAAAACAAGGGAAAATACACACCTTGGAGATGATGGATAAACACAAGATCCATAACCTAACCACAAAAAACCAAGAATTAGAACAAAAGAATACGTTGGATAAATCCCAATCGCAATCCTGTTTTTTTTTTTTAAATAAAAAACAGAAATTTTGTCTCTACATACTCATTGTGCATGGAAACAGGTCGCTCCGCCTTATAAAAACTAAATAAATTTCAGAATTTCCCAAAACCAAAATAATCTGTATGGCAAAAGAGACGAACTTGGGTCGGTTTGAGCTATGGAGGCAGTGCCAGCAAAAGAACAAGAACCAGGGGCGCTCCCCTTTCGCTGATAATAACTGTTGAAGGCATACGAGGCATGAGCTTGCACCGTGTTCGGTAGATAACAAAGCCCAGAAGATTGGAGTGGAGCACAATCAGCACCACCTCCGCATGCATAATCAAGAGCTGTTTGCAAAGCCTGGTCACTGGCGTCACTTCTCGCTACACACCATGTAGCTGCCGCGGAGTGTTCGGCGGCGCTGAACGCTAACACCAACAGCGCCACCACTTTAAACACAGCCACCGCCATGCCTGGTTGGCAAATGCAAGTTGGTTAAGTTTGAGAGAGAGAAAAGGAAGTGAATGCAGTGGAGAGTTGTGTATAAAGAGAGAATCGGGAATAGTTCTTTTTGCACTTCTTTTTTGTTTTGACGATGCTTTTGCTTTGTCTGTTCTTATTTTAATATATATTTAAAATTTTAATATTAAAGGGTTAGAGTTATCAAACGTTTTACAAAATTATTAATCGACATTCTTTTATATATTTTAGACATGATAAAATTGTTAATATTAATTAGCCTTTGAAGTCAATTTAACTACATTATATTCGAGCGATCCAAAGAATCAATCAAGCATTATAAATTTAGAAATATAAAATGAATTGTTAATTTTAATTTCGTATTCCAAATATAATTTAATTCCATAATTTTAATTTCGTATTCCAAATCCATTTTCTTATAAATAAAAAACAAACAAAACATAATAGTATAATCGACTGTATAAAATAACGGCATCCCAAAATTAAAATGTTTTACAACCAAACATATTTACAAAGTAACATCTCAACACAAAGACCTAAAACTCGGGGAAAAAACTGAACGATTCACTCCAAAATGAAGAACGAAATCAAAACCGAAACTTACCGAAACAGTTTGCAGGCATCCTTTCTTGAATCGTGAAGGAAGGATGCGCGCAATCCATCTCAATATAATCATCACACAGATAGTTTCACTAAATCGTTACAATGCCTCAAGCCTCGACACACCATCCAATAAAAAATACTCATCGGCCCTCCTGAAGATCTTCAGAAAACACAGCAGTTCTAGATATATTTTCGTTATCCAAGACACTTAAACCTGAGTAATGACCAGAAGAAAACATTGATGATGCACCATCAGATTCGAAGGTCGTAGGACGACTGCCTAAGATTAGGTACGTTATTGGTATTTACTGTGGCGGAATCCTGATATTCGGTAATTCGTTGCACCATTTTGAGGGATAGTACCACTTCTCCCATAGTTGGGCGTTGGTTGGCCGCCTCAGGGGCAACACAAGCAGCTGCAATGGTGCAAACCCGAATAAAATCCTCCTTTGGGTACTTGCTATCCAGTTTTGGATCAGCAAGTTCTTCCAGTCGATCCTTATCTCTCAGTATCGGCCTCGCCTGTAAACAATATAGCATGAATTGTTTTATTGGAGTTGATCAAGCTTTTTCAAAAAAAACCAAATCAATGCACTTTCAGTCAATCAGCAATTTAACTTGAAGAACATAACCCACATAGAGAAAGAACTGACTTCGCATGACGAAATAATAAATAATGCAGATGGCTTATAAAACGACTAACCAATGTCACAAGGTTCTCTTGGCCTGTGGGTTGTGACATATCTACAGGTTTTCTTCCAGTCAACAGTTCAAGAAGAACCACTCCCTAACTGTAAACATCACTCTTTACCAAAAGGTGACCAGTCATGGCATACTCAGGTGCGACATAACTGTAAAAGATTTAGAATCGTCGAAGTGTTGAATTAAATAAAATAAACCTCGAATTTGGAGGAGACAAAAAAAAGTGGGGAGACATGGTTAAGAAAAAGACCAACCCAAAAGTTCCCATAACACGGGTGGAAAGGTAGTTAGCCCGACCCCCAGGAGCCTGTTTTGCGAGACCAAAATCAGAAACTTTAGCATGGTAGTTGTTCTCAAGTAATATATTTGATGCCTTAAAATCTCTATGAATTACGCAAGGTTGAGAGTCCTCATGCAAGTATGCAAGCCCCCTAGCAGCATCAAGAGCAATTTTCATTCTAGTGTCCCAATCAAGTGGGCAGTTTAATCCCAAGGGTCCTGTAACATAAAGCTTCAGCTGAAATGCATCACCTTGAAATTTTGAATAATGTCTATCATCATGAAAAATTACCATGAAGCCATCCCTCAAGACTTCCATTTGGAACTAGCTCGTAACAAAGTAGGTTTTGAGAGGAGTCACGATTACTGTGGTAACCAACAAGTTTCACCAAGTTACGGTGATGCAGTCTACTAAGGATCTCAACCTCAACCAAGAACTCTTTATCCCCTTGTTGTCCACCACTACTGAGCTTCTTTATGGCTACAGGTGCGCCATCACTTAAGGCACCCTTGAAAACCTTCCCAAAGCCACCCTACCCTCCCCAAGGATACTAGCAGAAGCAAAGTTATTCGTGGCCTCTTTTAGTTCTTCATATGCGAGAATCCGAGCACTTGTTGGATGGCGAAGAGATCCCCCAGCCGGAATTGTTTCCAGAGTCCTTAGTTTTACTATCACACCATGAAAATAGCAGGTGAGATCCCCAAAAAGATAAGTGAAGTCCAGTATTAAAAGGCAGTAGGCAATGATGATTACGAGTCCTTTAGATAAGTTAAGGGTAGGTTTAGTGATGAAAACAAAAAACAAAGGCCTTCATAGTGCTCTGGAAATGTATATTATATAACTGAATAAAAGAATAGGAGCAAGACCAGAGGAGAAAAGGAAGAAAGAGGAGAAATTTTTCTGGCTTTCAAAATAATTAAACCAAGGAAATATCGGGTATTTGGGTCGAAGACTCATGGCATAAAAGTCCTACCATCAAGAAGGAAACATAACAAATATGATGGAAAACTAATCTAAAACGGATCAACCAGGTACGAATTTCAATGCTGTAATACAGAAAAATACATACTTCACAAACCTGTTTCTTTAGAAGGTTCCACGTTTTTCTCTTTCTGAGATACGCACAAACAAACTATAACCATGGAAATGACAGCTATAATCAGGATTAGAGCTCCAATTCCAATGACAAGAACTAAACTTGGAGGTTTTTCCCTGTTTGTATTGACTGCTCCAGGAGCTGATGGAAGCTTAGGTGGTGTTACGACTGGAGATACAGCAGATAGTGGAGCTGTATTGAAAACAAAATGGTTACTTTCATCAGCAAACTCTTGGTCTACCAAATGTCATAAACAGTCTACCAAATGCTTTATTCCTGGTCAAGCCATCAGCAAAGTTTGAATACCACTAAGAATAGAATTTTACCACCATTCGGCGTTATATAGCCCCATATGACAATAGATGCAAAGAAAATATCAATATTTTCAATTTGGACAGTCAATCGCTTTTTTTTCCCTTATGTCATTTGCATGCACCAATCCACAATCAGTGGAAAACCATAAACTGTCAAAAATTTAAAACTCACCGTGAACAAGCAAGCAAGGGTTGATATTAGCACAATAACAACAAACATGAAGTTTACCTTGAAAGGATGCCATGGGTTTGAACCACGTTATGTTGAGAAGCTGATAATCGCCGACTAAAGCAGGATCTAAATGGACCTTGTGCATTAACAGTGAAGAGTTTATTTTAGTAACTTCACTGGCAGAAAAACTGATACCAGTTTGTGGAGTGATATCCATCGATATATTAAGTCCAGATGCGCTGACCATATAAAAGTTAATAAGGTCAATCTGTGAAACCAACAAACCAAGTTGCGAAGCAAACTGATTAAGAAAATGATTCCAATTGGGGTTGGAAGAGACATTCAATAATAGAATATCAAGCTTTAATGGGTAAACACAGTGGCATCCCCGGCTCTCCTGTTTTAGTACTGTGTCTGGTCCACAACAATCTGCCAAAAGGGAAACAAAGGCCCACAATGAAATATTGAATTCAAAAGTGAGGATGAGTGCTGTTGATTACAGAGTATTGCTAGGTATTCAGGACAATCCTTCTTGGGCGCCCAAGCAATAAAAAATGGCTGTGGTTGACTGGCAATAAATAAATTCAATATAAATCTTTCTGCAAGAAAATGGAAAAAAAGAAGATCGATCTTACTATCTATGCTCAGAGAAAGTGGAGGCTGAGATAAACCGGTGGGTATAGTATAAGGTTCAGCTTCAGTTGGTGCAATCTCTGACAGGTGAGGCGCAGGAAGGCTAGTGCTGGCAGGCACCGATCCACTCTTTTCCATTGATGGTTTGGACAGCAGAGAACTAAAATGGGGAGCAGAGATCACAAAATGACCATAGCCAGGTGATTGAGCAGGTGCAGCATAAGAACTTGGATGGTTTTTATGGGGTTCCCTGGATAGAGGTAGATTGGCAGGTAGTGGAAGCTCAGGCATAGCTCGTGCTTCCACAAGAACTCTGGCTGAATACAAATATTCTCTTTCTAATGTATCATATCCTAAATTTGGATCAGTTATGGATATTAAACAACAAAAGAGAATAAATGATTTAAGGACAGACCAACAGCCCTCTCGTAGCAACCCTGCAACACAGAGTACATACAGAATACGTTGAAACATGGTTGCCGAACAACTGCTAAAATGGAGGAAAAATCTAACAGCAGCTAACAATTAACTAAGCCACTCACAGTATAAAATTAGTACTGACCCAACTTATTTATCATCCCAAATTCATTCAGCAACACTCAATTGACCCCTTGAGGATGCATATACAATAACTCAATTGTCCTTTTATGTTTCTAGATTCATTTTGGGGGTACCAAATAGATGTAATCAGGCCAGCCCAACTCAGACCTGCCTTTTCTATTAGTTCAATAGACAAAATAGGTTTCACTCACCTTTTAAAAAATATATATATATAAATAAGGAACCTTAATTCCAAGAGGGGCCTGCTATTCTCCAAAAACTATACCTACAACAATGTGGAGATGTTTGCATTTGGATTTGCAAACATGACATTTTGTCAAAGAAATTGTTATGAAAAATTTAAACCTGGTCGCCCTTCTTTAGGAATCATCGTGCATTCTAGTCACGAACCATCTTGAAATAACAATCTACCAGTGAAAATCCTTTTATGATCCTCTCCAACAAAAGTAAGAAAAACAGAGTAAAAACTGCTATTTCTTGGACCTTTGGCCAAACACACCTCATCAATTCAATCAAGATGCAAAAATTGCACCGATTTAAGTGAATGAAACTAAAAATCTTGTGTAGAACTCCAATTTTCTTATTCTATTTTCTCTCATGGAGTACAATACAACAAAAAATGCCCTTATTGAAAAACTAAAGTGGGAACGTTACTTAACTAACATAAAAAGAGGTTCTATAAATAAGGAACAGAATAAGAATTCTTAAGTCAGCTCCTAGGAACTAAAGCAAACAGTTACAATTCAAGCAATCAGCAGACATCGATATTGACTATTTATCAAATCTTCATACAATCCGCATACAATCAGCTAGACTCTTCCTACATTGGCTTGTAAAGGTTGCAAACCAAATTAAACAGAAAATTTCTTGAAAAATGAAAGTAAGAAAATCCGAAGGAGTCACATAAAACACACCGGAAAAGGGCCGCGATTTCACGAAGTGCATCATCAGCACCAAGTAAGAACCGCCCAGATCTACAAAAAAACATAATCAAGTAAATAAGAAGGGCGAGATTTCAGTTCACTCCCGAGAAAAATCTGCACCCACACCCTCCAGAATCGAAATCTGCCGACGACAAATTTCTCCCAAATTTCATTCCAAGCAAACAATTCCTTGGCATATTTCAGCTCCAAAATAAACCCTCGACACAGGAAAAATTAGTAAATATTATATGCTACTGTATCTATCGTTCACTTCAGACCTCAGCTATCAGAGTACTCAGCTGATATTTTTCTTTTCATTGGTGGCGTGTAGGGTAAGGTGGGGTTCCGCTTTTTCAACGATATTATATTATCGTAATGTGAGACTAACGTGCGCCAATGAAAGAGAGAGGCGGTGACGTCAGTCACGTCAACCTTTGAGAGTCTGGAAAAGGAGTTTGGGGGATTTTTATATATATCTTGAGGCGTCGGTGCACAGTGGATCACTACTCATTTTGACGGCGAGTCGTTAATGAGCCGTTAAAACCCCATCTCCTGTGACTTTTTTTTATCCACCACTCTCCTGTTTTTTTAAAAAAATATTAATTAGCATACACATATATTGTGTACAAATCTATATTATCTATATTATTAATCGTGATATCTTTAGATTCATAATTATTTTATTTATCATACTAAAAATCTGTTCAAGTCAATCCATATTTTATATTGAAAAAAATCTAAACAAAATTTTCTTTTAAATCGAACTAACTCTTCTAAATTGAAAATAATTTCGTGTTAATTATTTGGCAAAAATTTGTGTGAGACGGTCTCACGGGTCGTATTTTGCGAGACATATCTCTTATTTGGGTCATCCATGAAAAAATATTAATTTTTATGATAAGAGTATTATTTTTTATTATGAATATCAGTAGGGTTGACACGTCTCACAGATAAAAATTCGTGAGATCGTCTCAATAGATATATACTCTAATTGTTTAGTATTATTTGATCAAATTAAAAATAATAATAATATATACCGTGTGTGCATCTTTTATTAGTAATATAATATTTTAAGGGGTGGAGTTGAAAAACAAATATGAAATAACAAAATTAAATGCAAAAATTGCAACTTTGGTTATATAATTTTGGCTTGTAAAATTTTGGTCTATGTGTGTTATCTTTATTTTTTGTGATTGTAAATTTTTTTTTTTGTGATACAATGTTGATTTGAGAATGACGAGTCGTTCAAATATATAATGTCTTGTCAATACTATCGATAAAAAATAACAAAAAATTACATAAAATTATAATATAAATGATTGAGATTCAATATTGACGTCATAAAAAAGTAAAATTGTAAAGAGAAATTATAATTTTATTTTTAAAAAATGAAATCATAAAACTAGAAATATTTTAAAAAATTGAAATTTGTCATTTTGGTCTTGTTTATTTGCCTTTTTGTATGTTTTGTATGTTGTTAAATTCTTCATTTTTGCCTATTATTTTTATGGTTTTTTTTTTTTTTACAATTTTGGTTTTTTTATGATGTGTTTGGGTTGTGACGACTAAGAAAGAATATTTAGGACAATATGTTTACGTTCTCAACATCACATCAACTAAAAAAACTAAAATTATCAAAAATTGAAAGATAGTTAACTAACACCGAAATTAAAAATAGACAAACAAACATACAGACGATGTAATTCGATATTATATGTAAATTTAAATAAAAATCGTGTATTTGTTGTCGAAAATCTTGGCTGCTTAAAAACTAATATATTGCATGTAAATTTATTTATTTGGAACAATCCGTACAATTACAGATGATGTAATTTGATATAGTTTTTAGACTGTTCTATATTGTGAAATTAAATACGACACTTATGCTACATCTAGTTAAAGATTTTAAAACATTCATATAATAAAGTAAGAAATGTTGATTTTAGTGAAAATTGCGTTTTTATCATATATGTTTGTCTATTTGTGATTTTGATTATTATATCATCCCATTTTTGTTTTCGTCAGATATTTCTGTGTTTTGTTGCAATTTTACTATTTTCCCGACGTGACGCTGATGTTGATGAAAATAACATGTGTAGTGTCATATCTAACTACTAAGATTGTCAAAATAGGAAAATATAAGACTATAACTGAAATTTGATAATATAGATGATCAAATTCGAGAAAGAACAAATTATACAAAACAAAAATTGTAATTTTGCCTATTGGAGTCGACGTTTTCCAATATCGAAAGCAATGCATTTAGCTTAAGACCATTTTATGCCAAAAATAAATTAATTCATAATTCCCAAACTAGAGATTTTTAAAAGAGGATTCAAGGGGAGTGAAATATTCGTGAATATACGACACGTAAAAATTGATGAATCTATATAAATATTTAAATCTTAACTAATAAAAATGTAGCTGGAGCATATCAATTTTCTTGGCTCGGCAGTGTCACAATCCCTTAATTGCGAATGCATATTTGACTGACTACAATAAATAAGATCACACCAAATCAAATTCATAAAACAAAAACATAGCAATTAATGATCAGAACAAAATCCACGAAACATTTTTGCAAATCCATTCCGTGCATGGATATATAATAAAATACAATATGATCGTACTTTTTTCCTTTCTTACGATTTGGATGAAATATATATTGTAATAATAGTTGTAAACTTTAATATGCACTATATATCTTGGATTCTCAAGGCTAATCAAAGCGTATCATTTTGATCGTTTTCAATACTATACGAAATAGGAGCTATACCGATTTTCTAACCTAATTGAGTTTGCCTACTCATGTTGTGATCAAGTTCAAATATATTCAAGTTACATTCAATTTTGATGATAGCAATATTTTATTTTAGGTTTGTTTTAGAAAATGTGCCCTGATGCGATCCGGGTGAAATGGGTGAGTTGGGTCGGATGCTCCACCGGATCAAATCAATAATTTATAGTGTTGTTTAAGAGAATGAGCAAAGTAGATGACTTCGATCGTGACCTGCACACAATGAAAGGAACTCGTGAATGGGCGCCGGAGGAGTGTCCGGCGTGGCCACCCCGATGCTTAAGTCAGTGAATGATTCAAGCCAAGAACCAATGTAACCAAGTGATGGTTGTGATATTGGTGTGAATGAATGAATAAAAAATATCTTCTCAGTGTAAAGAGAGAACCTGGTATTTATAGTAGGAGAAGTAATGATGACCACGTTCTCTGTGCTACCTACTAATTATAGTAGGACGGCTAAGCACACCCTATATTCTGACATGTTAAATCATATACTAGTCACATCCTGCCTGTCTGATTCCGTCAACCACTTGGATCGATGTCAGAGATGAGACAGTCGCCCACATCCTATTCTGTTAGTATACTCGAATGCGGTGCATATATCGAGGTGGCCCGGGTAGAAAGTTCCCAGGAGTTTGAACGAGAACCCGGGCTATGATGATGGCCCGGGAAGAAATGGAATGCCCGAGAAGCTTGCTATGATCTGGGCTTCCCAATTAATAAACTGGGTTAAAGACGACCCTGGATCCTTATGAGGGTATCACCACCCATCCCTAAAATAGTCGGGCTAGAGCTTGTCTCGCTGTCCCGATCAGTCATACTTTGTACTTTTGTTGAAACATAATTTAGAGTGTGTAAGAGCATCGGATGCTTCAAATGTCCCATAGATGAAATGGGGTACCGGGGTCTGATACAACCCGGGTTTTAAATGAGGCGCCGGGACCTTATTTTTCCTGGGCTTAATAAATGGTGCCGGGGTCCTCATATCTCCCGGGCTTTAAATACAGTGTTTTTAGTATTATCGGGTAGTCCAAAGAGTGTCATTATTACCCATGCTTTAGCATTTATGCCGCCGAAAATCGTTTCATATTCCGAGGATCCGATAAGTCTGACATTTTGACATTCGTGCACGTCCTTTCATATGCCCGGTACAATATACGAGGGACATCTTGATCGTCCACGTGTATCTAGATTAGCGACAGAGATCTCCCCTCGCCCATATATATTGGCCCTCCTCATTTTCAAAAATTAATTTCAAATTCAAATTTGCGGCGAAGCTCTTGCAAATTTTCCTCTCAGCTTTCCGGCGTATAAACTCCTCTATCTCCGGCGACCTGGTACCACTGCAACTAGTCCCTTCAAAAACTCGTAAGTTACTTTTCTCTAATCCATGTCTAATTCTACTTCTTCCACCTCAGGAGCCAATGCGCGAGGCTCATCTGGGTATGAGTCCACCGCGATGCGCTCCGATTCCCCCCCTTCTCCTCCTCGCCACCGTTTTGCTCAAACTTCTAAAAAGCCTGCAGCCCAACAAACTAAACCTTCTTCCTCGGGCACTTCACGGGTCCTGAAGAAGGACAAGGGTGAGGGCAAAGCCCGTGCTTCTGACCATCCTTCTATTGAGGCCCCGGGAGTTCCTTGGTTCTCCTCAATGAGCAGCACTTTGCGCTCAGGGGCGGACGAGGAGCTCCGGGTTCTGGGGTCTATCCCTTCTGCTTTTTCCATTCTGATTCCTGGTCCTTCCGATAGAGCCAATAACCCTCCTCCCGGGTACACCACTTTCTTTCGGGACCAAGTCAAAAGTGGTCTTCGTTTTCCCCTCCCTCCGTTTTATACCGAGGTTGCTGAATTCTTTGGCGTGCCCATTAACTAATTCCATCCGAATTCCTTCCGTATTATGGCCTCGGCCTATATTCTTTTCAAAATGAATAATCTCCTTATCACTCCCCTTATCCTCCACTATTTTTTCGTTTGCAGATTGGGAGATAATGCCTTTTCCCTCACTGCCCGACTAAATGCCCGGTTCCTTGATGACATCCCTTCTTCCCAGAAGGGGTGGAAAGGAAGATTCTTTTATATTCGACTCCCGGGTCCTCTCTCCTGTTTAACAGAGTTTCTTACTTCCCTTCCTCAACAACCCACCCTTCCCCAGGCCTACAAATTTGAGGATTTTTATACCCGAAGTCAAGACTTGGTCGAGGGCAAAAGATACTCCTCCTCTATCCTTATTTCCCAGGAGAATCTGGTTGCCTATGGGTTGAGTGCCCGGGCTGAAGACCCCATAGATCGGGCGATTGATGAGGCGGCTGGCTCGGGCTCTCAGCCCGGTAACTCTCTTTTCCTTGTCTTGTCTTTCCTATTCTTTATTTATGTTTCTTAGGTGATAGATACCCTTTGTTTTTTCATAAATGCAGACAAGATGCAAGAAGCTTTCGCAAAAAAGTGGGAGGCTGAGCAGCTAGCCAAGGAGAAGAAACTGGCAGCACGGAAGGCTGCTGCTGAAAAGAGGAAACAAGCACAAGAGGAGGCGGCGGCCTGGGAGAAGGAATTAGCCCGGGCAAATACTGAGCCAGAACGGGAGGTGCTTTGCTCCCCGGAGGATGAAGAAGATCATATCCCCCTTCGGCAGAGGAAACGAAAGGCGATCACAAGCCCAGAGTTGATTCTGGTTGAAGATGATCATGCAGGAGACCAAGGTTCCTCCCGGGCAAGCCAATCCAACACCCCTCCCCTCCAACAGGCCCTTCAGGAAGCCACTCCAAGAGCCCTCCCTATCCGAGCAGCCTACCCGGGCCAGCATCTTCACAGCAGGGGCTTCGGCACTCGGGGTGAACCTTGTTAGGCAGATGTTGATCCCTGCCGAGGAGGCTTTTCTGAAGAGCTCCACCCCGGGTCCTCGAGGGCTCAAACAGGCTTTTATCAGTAAGTTTCCTCACCCTTCTTTCCTCTTCTTTTTCCTATTTGTTTCTAACCTCTTTCTTACAAAACAGGGCATGCAAATGCTGATATCAGCCTTCGAGGAGGTAGCTGCCATAGCTACTCGGCAGGCTCCCCAAGTCCGGGCTTTCAGAGAGATCCACGATCGCCTCCGGGGAGAGATTGCCCGGCTGAAAGGGCTCCATGAAGAAGAAAAGACTGCCCTTCACGCCTCCCTGGATGTAGCCCGGGATGATTTACAAGAAAGTCTTGTCCGGGAGAAATCCCTTCAAGAACACATCTCGTTTCTTGAAGGCAAGAATAAATCCCTGGCAGAGGGTATGACTGAGCAGACGTCCCGGGCGAATGCCGCGGAGGAGGCTCTGGCTGAGGCTGAGCGAAAGAGGGAGCAACTTCAAACCTCCTTCCTCACCTCCCCAGAATTCAAGGCAGCAGTTGAGTATCTGGCTTATCCTCTTTTCAAGACTGGTTTCAACAAATGTCGCAAACAATTTGAAGAGGCCGGGCTCTTGCCTAAGGATAAGTCTAACTTCCCAGACTTTAGGCTAGCCATTGCATCACTTCCAAAGGCCGGGGAGGAGGAGAAAGAAGACTCTGAGGACGAAGAAGATCAGCCAGGGTCCGCGTACCCGGACATAGAATAGGATTTGTACTTGCGTTTCTCTTTTTTTTCCTGCTCTTACTTGTAATTCCTCGGCCTTCGGGCCTTCTTTTTTTTTTAATGAAATCTTCATTTTCCCTTTATCATTTTTGCAGTCATATTCTGATAAATCTTCAAAGACCCGAGTAATATAATTTCTTGTGTACAAAATAATTAGGAAATTTTCTAAGTGTTGTGATTTAACCGATAATCTTCAAATGAGTACCCGGGATCTTGATCCTTATAATAAATAAAATGCCTCATAATCAGTAAGTGACCCAGATGTAAGCAAACTTAAACCCGGATATTGGTGCATATAACCAAAATGGGAAAATCGGGCAAGAAAGCAAATCTCGGGTTTTAGATTGGTCGAGGTGTGGAGACCCGAGCCAGGGTGTAGTGCCCTGGGCTTATGAATAACCAAGGTGCGGAGCCTTGGGCCGGGGAGCATGTCCCGGGACTTGGGAGTGGTCGAGGTGCGAAGCCCCGAGCCAGGGTGTAATGCCCTGGGCTTAAAAGATAACCAGGGTGCGGAGCCCTGGGCCGGGGAGCATGTCCCGGGACTTGGGAGTGGTCGAGGTGCGGAGCCCCGAGCCAGGGTGTAGTGCCCTGGGCTTATGAATAACCAAGGTGCGGAGCCTTGGGCCGGGGAGCATGTCCCGGGACTTGGGAGTGGTCGAGGTGCGAAGCCCCGAGCCAGGGTGTAGTGCCCTGGGCTTAAAAGATAACCAGGGTGCGGAGCCCTGGGCCGGGGAGCATGTCCCGGGACTTGGGAGTGATCGAGGTGCGGATCCCCGAGCCAGGGTGTAGTGCCCTTGGCTTATGAATAACCAAGGTGCGGAGCCTTGGGCCGGGGAGCATGTCCCGGGACTTGGGAGTGGTCGAGGTGCGGAGCCCCGAGCCAGGGTGTAGTGCCCTGGGCTTAAAAGATAACCAGGGTGCGGAGCCCTGGGCCGGGGAGCATGTCCCGGGACTTGGGAGTGGTCGAGGTGCGGAGCCCCGAGCCAGGGTGTAGTGCCCTGGGCTTAAAAGATAACCAGGGTGCGGAGCCCTGTGCCGGGGAGCATGTCCCGGGACTTGGGAGTGGTCGAGGTGCGGAACCCCGAGCCAGGGTGTAGTGCCCTGGGCTTTAGATAATAACCGGGACCTCATGTCTCCCGGACTTAAGATAACGTGCCGGGGCCTCGTATCTCCCGGACTTTCAAGAATGTGCCGGGATCTCATACCTCCCGGGCCTAAGATAATGTGCCGGGGCCTCGTACCTCCCGGGCTTTCAAGAATGTGCCGGGATCTCATACCTCCCGGGCCTAAGATAATGTGCCGGGGCCTCGTATCTCCCGGACTTTCAAGAATGTGCCGGGGCCTCATACCTCCCGGACTTGAGATAATGTGCCGGGGCCTCGTGCCTCCCGGGCTTAAGAGATTTTGTTTTACCTGCTGTTTTAGTTTTATTAAAAATCAAATCACTAACCTGGAAATATTGAATCCGAATCCATTTCCGGTAGTGAAACTTCTCTGGTTGAGCTAAATTAGGTGACTGATATAGCTGTATGCTATTGAGTGCATAGTAAATGCTCTTCATGCCAATCCGGGATAGCTGTTGAGCTTTGAGCCCATATGAAATCCACATATAAGATCTGAGTGCCGAGCTGGTCGGGCTTGTATGTTTGCCAAGCAGAGTTGGGCTTACTGAGGTGCCGAGCAAGGTCGGACTTACTTTTGAATGGAAACCATATCTACGTCTTGAGCTCAAGTTCCCACAGACGGCGCCAATGATGCGATCCGGGTGAAATGGATGAGCTGGGTCGGATGCTCCACCGGATCAAATCAATAATTTATAGTGTTGTTTAGGAGAATGAGCAAAGTAGATGACTTCGATCGTGACCTGCACACAATGAAAGGAACTCGTGAATGGGCGCCGGAGGAGTGTCCGGCGTGGTCACTCCGATGCTTAAGTCAGTGAATGATTCAAGCCAAGAACCAATGTAACCAAGTGATGGTTGTGATATTGGATGTGAATGAATGAATAAAAAATATCTTCTCAATGTAAAGAGAGAACCTGGTATTTATAGTAGGAGAAGTAATGATGACCTCGTTCTCCGCGCTACCTACTAATTATAGTAGGACGGCTGAGCACACCCTATATTCTGACATGTTAAATCATATACTAGTCACATCCCGCCTGTCTGATTCCGTCAACCACTTGGATCGATGTCAGAGATGAGACAGTCGCCCACATCCTATTCTGTTAGTATACTCGAGTGCGGTGCATATATCGAGGTGGCCCGGATAGAAAGTTCCCAGGAGTTTGAACGAGAACCCGGGCTATGATGATGGCCCGGGAAGAAATGGAATGCCCGGGAAGCTTGCTATGATCTGGGCTTCCCAATTAATAAACCGGGTTAAAGACGACCCAGATCCTTATGAGGGTATCATGCCCTCAAATCTTCGCAGTTGAGTGAATTGAGTCCGTGCTCTGAGGTCGGCACATACATAAATATGGTTAAGAGACGTCAGATAGTTTTCCGGCTTGACCTCTCTTGTACTTAAGCTACCTTGAAGAGCAAAGTCAAGAGTGAAATATAATATTAATAAGTGAAAAAGATAATTTGATTGAATAAAATAGTAAGTTAATACATGATATTTATAGAGGCAAGATGAGTTGAATACTTATGGAAATAAAATTCTTGTTAAGATAAAATTTTATCTAAGAAAAGAGCCATCATGCAATGAGATCCAGTAACACTAAGTGACCACAACAACTATGACTCGTGATGATGACTATGACTCTTGTCTTATCTCGAAATAATTTGATCGATCTCATATTTAACCGAGTTTCTCATTTATCGACGAAGACAACTCCATATTTCCTAATTACACTATAGCTTGGACTTCCTGGCCCCATTATTGGAATCGGATCTCTAGTAAACAGTGCTAAGAAAATCGACCTTATTAGATATCCACGAGCTCGAACTTCTGGGCTGGCGTTGCTACATTGTTAGGTTCGATAGCCAGATCTTGATAACAATGAAGCGTGAGCCAATTTTAAAATGAATTTGGATATTTCCAGATTTGTCAATTTTCGAGATATCAAATTTTATATTAATTGATTAATTAATTCTTATAAGATAGCATTAAATAAATAAATAACTATAGTTCAATTACGAACACAAATGCTCAATGATAATCAACCTTATATATAATGTTGCATGTTTAAATTACAAGTTACAGCGGAATTAATATTTAATGGCCACCACCAAAACCTGCACCACCACCAAAGCCGCCTCCACCTCCTACTCCTCCGCCACCACCAAAGCCGCCGCCACCTCCAAAACCTCCACCACCACCTAAACCTCCGCCGCCTCCACCACCGAAACCACCACTTCCACCTCCTAGACCTCCACCCCCACCGGCACCACCTCCGAATCCACCGACACCGCCTAAACCACCCCCTCCGCCCAAACCGCCACCGGATCCACCTCCTAGTCCACCACCAGCACTGCCACCGAGACCTCCACCACCACCGAGACCTCCACCTAATCCACCTCCTGCGCCACCACCAAGTCCACCGCCGTGACCAATCCCACCACCTAAACTTCCACCACCACCTAGTCCACCACCGTGACCAATCCCACCACCAGCTCCACCGCCTAGACCAGCACCTCCACCTAGCCCCCCGCCATGACCAATTCCACCACCTATACCGCCGCCATGTCCTAGTCCACCTCCTAGACCAGCCCCACCACCTAGCCCCCCTCCGTGACCTATTCCACCACCTAGGCCACCACCGTGTCTTAGTCCACCACCAGCTCCTCCTCCTAGACCAGCACCTCCACCCAGTCCCCCTCCATGACCAATTCCACCACCTAGGCCACCGCCATGTCCTAGTCCACCACCAGCTCCTCCTCCTAGACCAGCACCTCCACCCAGGCCCCCTCCATTACCAGTTCCCCCACCCAGGCCACTGCCCCCACCCAGACCACCACCGCCACCGAACCCTCCACCGCCACCGAACCCACCACCACCACCTAGGCCACCCCCAACCCCTATAGGAATAGGTTTGCGCAACAATGGCGGCTTTAAGAAAGGCCTGGGCAGAAAAGGCCTTGGCAAGAAAGGCATAGGCAACAACTTTTCATCATCATAACCTCCGTTGACATCACCAAAAACAACACTATCAGAAACCAAAACCAGCAAACAGAAACCCACAAATGTACGAGAAAACCCACTCATCATTTGTTACCAACCGAAACCTGGTCTCCACAGAAATACACGATCATCCATTTAAGGGAGTATTTATACTGAAAATACATGCATCAAACCACATGGTAGGTCCTCTGCAACTCCACTGCCCAACTTTAATGCAGTAAATGTATGCTGCTATGTGATCGGGCAAGAGATTTAATATTTTCCAACCGTCACCTGTTTTCAGACTCCCGAATATTGGCACAATTATAATTACTTTTAGCATTATTAATTCTTCCATTCTTGATTTCCGTAATTAATTAGTCGCCTTCATTAACTACATATCGTTATCCACATTTGTATACTCGTTATTTATTTTCCAAAAGCTGATCATTTTCAGTGAAATTAAATGATCACAAATAATCGTATTCCGCCTATCATAAATACTTGAACCAAATGACGTCATTTGAACTGCGAGGCATTTATTTCCCTTAGCTTCTTTCAGTGGCTCACAGCTCAGACGCGTGATCAATAAATAACACTTGACTTTCTGTGCGCAAGGCTACATGAAAATCGTTCTGTTCTTGGGGGAACTTGTAAAATAATCTTTGTTAACCAAGGTTAAAAAACAAATACGATGTTATTCCTATCAGCTTCCTCCTCTCTTTCTTCCTTTTTTTAAAGCTTTATGGGTACTGCACTCATCGATCTTGCATTGTAGTGTTTGATATTATTTATTATTTCTGTAGTTTTTTTATAGGATGTTTACTAAAATCTCTATAATCTTGGTACCATTAAATTTTATCAATTTAAAGAGGATTAATTGAAAAATTAATAATTTATTATTTTAAAGAATATTTTATCTATTCAGCAAACATAAATTTGATTATGTAAAAAATTCACGGTGTTTCACTAATATATATATTCCTTGAATTAAAATTTAAAATGAAGTTCATTGAACACATATATTTATACAAGCAAGTAAGTGATATTTATTGTTTTTAATCATTCATTAACTAAATAACATTTGACGATTTAACATATAAATACATTTGGAATCTTTTATAGGAAAGAAAGCTCTATAGCTACAACTAATCTTCATGATTTCTTGTTGTATTTCGATAACACAACACCAAATCTTTCGGATGCAATGCAAAATGTTGGAGATGAAATCTAAATAAATTTAAAATTATAAGAAAAATAAACAATAATAAAACCATATTTTGTTAAATTGTACTTGTTATCTATATAATTTTAGATAATTATTAATTTATGATAATGACATGATCATAAGTTGATATAAGAATCAAAATTACCATCTTATTAATTTATTGAAATAATTAATTTAATATAGAAAAAATATTATTTTAGAGAGTACTTTTAATTAACTCTATTTAATTTGCACTCTTTTCGTAAAATTGTTTACTTTATCTTTCATAAATACACACCAACTTTTGGAATCTATACATCCCTATCTATGAGTTATATTGAATGTATAAGATGTATTAATTTTGATTGATCCTTAGCTTTATGATATCAATGCTGATACCCTTGTAAGGGTCCGGGATAATGGTGACCCATTTCCGGGTTAGTGATGACTCGGGTTATCGGTTGAATAGCCCGATCAGAAGACAGCTGCCCGGGCACTTCTTCTCCACCCGGTTTCTCATACAGGTACCCAGGTAACCAACTACCCAGGCCACCTCGAGAATTGCACCACACTCGAGTGTGATCGATACAGGCAGCCTAATCCGTCAGAACCACTTGGGCTTGGAGTGTCCTAGAAGTCATCAGAAGCTACAATTATGGGCAGCCGACTTGCCATACTTAGTAGGTGGCACAAGAATCGAGTTACTTACCCCATTTTCTACTATAAATAGCAGGTATTAGTGTCATTTAAACATTGGGAAATCTTTGAACTAAAAGCACTTACATATTTCCCTTCAAATATTGCTTGTGTTCATAAAAAAACCTGCTGACTTAAGCATCGGAGTGCCCACATCGGACATCCCTCCGGCGCCCATTCACGAGTTACTTTCTTGTTTACATGTGTTGATCCAAGCCATTATCTTCACTCAAATTTCCAAACATTATAAATTATTGATTTGGTCCGTTGAAGCCCCGTACCCGGCTCACCTATTTTAACGAGATCACATCATTGGCGCCGTCTGTGGGAAAACACTGAGTTCGAGACGTTGATATGGCTCGTACGAGAAGAACCAACCAGGGTAATTCTCACGCCCAGGGTGATGGGGGGCAAACTTCAAGACAAGCTGATGTTAGTAACATTGGAACAAACCTCATTACCCTGACCCCTGAAGAGTTAAAGAAAATGATGGCCGATGCCGTTGTGCTAGCTATGGCCAGGAAGGAGGTCTCTCACCCTGTCACACCACCCGGTGATAAACAGGGACGTGATCAGGGACTTGAGCAGGAGCAGGAGCAGGGGCAGGGAAGGAGGGATAACGAGATGGTAGGAGAAGACGAGGGATCCAGTGCTGGGTCCAAATCTCCTACCGTGGCAGAGGAATTGATGGAATTAAGGCAGAAGATGAAGGTCTTGGAAGGACAGTTGGAAAGACGGAGCGTTGCCCGGGCAGTCCCGAGAGGATGCCCGTTTTCTGATATCATCGTCCGGGAGCCTCTTCCTGGAAATTTCAAATCTGCGAAGGTGAAAGACTATGATGGCAATGCAGACCCGGAGGAACACCTGGCCAGGTTTGAAAATATGGCCATGTTGCACTGTTACACTGATAGAATCAAGTGCAAGGTGTTCCTAACAACACTGGTGGATTCAGCTCAGAGGTGGTTCGAAGGCTTGACTTCCCAAAGTATCAGTTCCTTTGAAGACTTCCAGAAGGTGTTTTTACACCATTTTAGCAGCAGTAAAAAGTACAAAAAGACTGCTTTTAGCCTTTTTGAAGTTAAGCAGAACCCGGAAGAGAGTTTAAGGGTCTATATCAGAAGATTCAACAGAGTGGCCCTAGACGTCCCTACTTGTGCCACTGAAACGAAGACTACTGCATTCACCCAGGGTTTGAGAGAGGGTGAGTTCTTCAAGTCACTTACTAAGAAGGTGCCGGGAGATTTCGAGGATCTATTGTCGCGAGCAGAAAAATATATCAATATGGAGGAAGCCCAGAAACAAAAGAGGGACTCTATGAGAAAAGAAAAAGGAGACCGGATGTCTAAGCCCGAGGAGAGGGGACAGAAAAGAGGCAATACATGGCACTTTTCTCACCACGTGCCTCTGAAAATTGCTCGGGAGAGGGAAGTGCAGGAGTGCAGCAGAGATTTGGCCCCGGATCATCAGTTATCCCGGCCAGAAAAAAGTGGATTTTGCTCTTTTCATAAAGTATGCCACCATAACACTGAAAACTGCAAGGCACTAAAGGGGAATTATGCCTCATCCTCCATCCCGGGACCCAGTAACAATAGCCAGAGGCCGAGAGTGCCACCTTGGACATCTCGGCCACCAGGATCCAGCGCTCGAGGAGGAAGTGTGAGGAATATCCCGAGGATTGAGCCCAGTAGAAGAAGGGAGCCTGAGCCCGAGAGAAAAAAGAATTCGCCCCCTGCCACAGGAATGATCAAAATGATATTAGGAGGCTCTACTGATGGAGATTCTAACCGGGCGAGGAAGGGGAGAAGCAGGAGGGAATGTTTGGAGGTAGAAGGAGCAAGAAAGAATGAGGCGATCATTAGTTTTGGCCCGGAAGATTTGAGAGGGGTGAGTCTGCCCCACAACGACGCCCTGGTGATCCAAGCCCGAGTGGCGAATTATGATATTCTACGGGTCTTTGTGGACTCAGGCAGCTCTGTAAATGTAATTTTTAAAGATGCCTTTGTACAGATGGATTTGCAGGGCTACCACCTAGAGGCTGTGGAGACTGCCCTCTTTGGTTTTGCTGGCCATATGGTTTACCCGGAAGGGGAGATCATGTTGCCATTAACCTTGGGTTTTCAGGATCTTAAGAGGACGGTGATGACTTCATTCACCGTAGTGGATTCCCCGTCATCGTATAATATCATTTTGGGGAGACCGGCTATGAACGAATTGAGAGCCGTAGCATCCACATACCACCAAAAGATAAAATTTCCAGTAGGAGCTCGGGTGGGAGAAGTCCGAGGAGATCAACCATCCTCTCGGAAATGCTATGTGGAGGCAGTTCGGGCGGATCAGAGTAGAACAAGGAAGGAAGGGAAGAAGGCAAGGGTGGACGGGGAAAGAACGATGGAGAGAGGAGAGGTGCATTTTGTGGCAGAAGAAGAACAAGAAGTAGTAGAAATCGGATCAGGCCAGCAAATCCGGGTGGCCCGAGATCTCAGTATATCCACTCGGGTCAGTCTGATTCATTGTTTAAAAACTAATATTCATGTGTTTGCTTGGTCCCAACAGGAGTTGACAGGGATTTCTCCCTTGATAACAGAACATCAATTGAACATCCTCCCGGGATCTCACCCAGTAAAACAAAAAAAGAGGCACTTTGGTCCCTGAAAAGGACAAAGTAATTGATGCGCAAATTAAGGAGCTTCTGAAAGCTGGCCACATTAGGGAAATTCAATTCCCCACATGGCTTTCGAATGTGGTCTTGGTACCCAAATCTACCGGGAGGTGGCGCATGTGTGTAGACTTCCGCGATCTCAACAAGGCGTGCCCCAAAGATCATTATCCTCTGCCCAGGATTGATCAGCTGGTGGATTCCACCTCAGGCTATGAATTGCTAAGTTTCATGGACGTATACCAGGGGTACCATCAAATCCCTCTGGCTAAAAAGGATCAAGACAAAGCCAGCTTCATCACCTCGGGAGGTACATTTTGTTATATTGTAATGCCTTTCGGGTTGAAGAATGCAGGGGCTACTTACCAGCGTCTGATGGATAAAGTCTTTGAGAAGCAGCTGGGACGGAATGTAGAAGTCTATGTGGATGATATTCTATCCAAATCCCGAGAGGGTGACAGCTTTATTAGTGATCTAGAAGAAACTTTTGCGACTCTCATGCATTATGGAATCAAGCTTAATCCTGCCAAGTGTATTTTTGGCGTGAAGAGTGGCAAATTCTTGGGATTCATTGTGACAGACCGAGGGATCGAGGTGAATCAAGAGAAAGTCGAATCTGTGCTAAGCATGCCATCTCCCCGATCTGTCAAGGAGGTACAAAAGCTAACTGGGAGAATTGCTTCCCTTTCCAGATTTATTTCCCGATCAGCACACCGAAGTTATCCTTTTTTTCAAATCTTAAGGAAGGCCCAGCAATTCGGATGGGATGAGAAATGTGAACAGGCCTTCCAGGACTTGAAAATTCATCTTGCCGGGCTCCTGGTGTTGGTGAAACCAGAACCTGGAGAAAAATTATATGTCTACCTGTCCGCTACAGAGTATGCTGTCAGCTCTGTTCTAATAAAAGAGGAAGGAACTGATCAAAAACCTGTCTATTATGTCAGCCATGCTCTGAGGGGGCCCGAGCTCTGGTATAGCGAAGTAGAGAAAATTGCTTTGGCCCTAGTCATGACCGCCCGGAAGCTAAGACCTTACTTTCTGTCACATCAGGTTATTGTTCTTACCAATAGTCCTCTGGGTAGGATCATGACTCATTCCGAAGTATCCGGGCGAATGATAAAATGGACAGTAGAGTTGGGTGAATATGACATCGAGTACAAGCCCCGACTGGCCATTAAAGCACAGGCTTTGTCAGATTTCTTATCTGAAATGATCCAGCCCAGTGAGGAGGAGGTATGGAAAGTATCAGTGGATGGGGCATCTAGCCTGATGGGGTGCGGAGTAGGGGTGGTATTAGTGTCTCCCTTGGGAGAAAAGGTCAAATTAGCATTAAGAATTGATTCCCGGATAACTAATAATGAAGCTGAGTATGAGGCTGTTCTTGCAGGTATTCGAGCTGCCCGGGAAGTTGGAGCTTCTCGGATTATTCTATATTCTGATTCACAGCTCATCACTCAACAAATAAAGGGCATTTATGAGGCTAAGGATGACAAGATGCTTAAATATTTACGGCTCATTCGAGCCCAAGCAGAAAGCTTCATGGATTGGAGTATTGAACAAGTACCCCGAGAAGAAAACAGTGAGGCAGACGCTTTGGCTAAAATGGCTGCTTCTTTATCAGAAGTTAATACCCGGGAGGTGTTGCATATTACTCGGCTGGTTCTCTCTACGGAGGAAGAAGCATCACCCATGCCTGAAGATTCATGGATGACACCACTGATCGCGTATATTACGAACCATGAGCTCCCTGAGGATAAAGCCCGAGCTCAGAAGATCAAAAGACAAGCCCCCAGGTTTGTTCTCTTAAATAAAATTTTGTACAGAAGATCATTCCAAGGACCGCTTTTGAAGTGTTTAAATGAAAAAGAGGTGGATTATGTTCTCCGAGAAATTCATGAGGGGTGTTGTGCCGAGCACCTCGGAGGAATGTCTTTAACTCGAAAAACAATGATTGCTGGATTCTGGTGGCCCATCTTAAAACAAGATTCTGCTCATTTGGTCCAGATTTGTGAGGGCTGTCAGCATCATTCGAATTTCAGCTACAGTCCGGCCACCTCATGAAGCCTATTTGGGCATCCTGCCCTTTTGATCAATGGGGCATGGATATTGTGGGTCCTTTTCCGGTTGCCCGAGCTCAGAAAAATTCTTACTAGTAGCTGTTGACTACTTTTCTAAGTGGGTTGAAGCTGAGCCTTTAACAAAGATCACCGATCAGGAAGTATTGAAATTTTTATGGAAGAACATTGTGTGCCGGTTCGGAGTGCCTAGGAGAATAATCTCGGACAATGGAAGACAATTTCAAGGCAAAGGAATTACGTCATGGTGCCAGGAAATGAAAATCACTCAATCTTTTACCTCTGTTGCATATCCTCAAGCCAATGGTCAAACAGAAGTTGTCAACAGAGTCATTGTGCAAGCATTAAAGGCAAGACTTCAGGGTAAATAAAAGGATTGGGTGGAGGAGTTACCTAGTGTCATATGAGCTTACAGAACTACTCCCCGGGCACCTACTCAAGAAACTCCCTTCAGTTTGGTATATGGTTCTGAAGCAGTTCTTCCAGTAGAGATCGGGCAGACCTCTTCCCGGGTAGAATCTTACCCGGAGGACAACGACCAGAGCAGGGCCATGGAGTTGGACTTAATAGAAGAAAAAAGGAACAAGGCATTTATTCGAATGGAGGCATACAGAAATCGGGTGATGAAATCATATAACAAGAAGGTCCGTATTCGAAACTTCCAAGTTGGGGATTTAGTCATGAAAAAAGTCAACCCTGCTGGAGAAGTTGGGAAGCTGGAAGCCCGATGGGAAGGACCTTACAAAATCACTCGGAGAGTCAACTCGGGATCCTTTTATTTAGAAGATGCGCAGGGACGTCCCCTCAAAAGGCCTTGGAATGTGTTTAACTTAAAGAAGTACTATGTATAATAGATGTAATTGTTTGACGGAAGAAATCAATAAAAAATATATATTTTCTCAGAGTATTGCGTTTGTTATTATATCTTGGGAGCTGCTATGACCCGGTTCTTAAAAAGCCCACGGCACTACACCCTGGCTCGGGGCACCACACCTCGACCATTCCCAAGTCTCGGGACATGATCCCCGGCCCAAGGCTCCGTACCTTGGTTCTTAAAAAGCCCAGGGCACTACACCCTGGCTCGGGGCACCACACCTCGACCATTCCCAAGTCCCGGGACATGATCCCCGGCCCAAGGCTCCGTACCTTGGTTCTTAAAAAGCCCAGGGCACTACACCCTGGCTCGGGGCACCACACCTCGACCATTCCCAAGTCCCGGGACATGATCCCCGGCCCAAGGCTCCGTACCTTGGTTCTTAAAAAGCCCAGGGCACTACACCCTGGCTCGGGGCACCACACCTCGACCATTCCCAAGTCCCGGGACATGATCCCCGGCCCAAGGCTCCGTACCTTGGTTCTTTAAAAGCTCAGGGCACTACACCCTGGTTTGTGGAATCCAAGAAATACTCCTTCTGAGTTCAGGTTTAAATCTCTACATCTGGAGTATTAATTAAGCTACTTATTTAACGTATGGACCGGGACCCCGGGTATTCGATTGAAATTACCGTTTTCTCCTACTAAGAAATACTCATAAGTTATTGCATTACCCGGGTTGCGAAAAAATTGTCAAAAATCATATTGAAAAAAGCACAGCGACGGAAAGAAATCAACATTTCCTTACAAAGTTCAAAGGCAAGAAATACAAAGGAAAAAAATACAGAGTAAATTACAGGCCTATTCTAAAGTCTGCTGCCCTGATGGTTCTCCGGATTCCCCGGGAGTCTTCTCAGCCTCTTTCTCGATAGCATCATCTTTGGGAAGGGAAGCAATGGCCTTATCAATATCAGGGAAGCCCTCCTTATCTGTCGAAATCAGGCCTATCTCCTCAAATTGCTCCTGGAATTTCTCAAAGCCAATCGAAAAGTATTTGTAGGCCCTATCTTCAACAGCTGCTTGGAATTCCGCCGATTGAAGGAAAGTAGTCCTCCATTCTTCATGGGTCAGCTGAAGAAGTCTGAGCTTATCTTCAGCAACTTCGGCTCGATGTTGCTGGGCACTGGCTTCATCCTCGAGATAGCTAATCCGAGATGCCAGGAACGCAATTTGCCTCTGAGAAGCCTCCTCCTGGGCTATGCTCTCATCACGAGAAAGTTGAGCCGCGGCCAGCTCTTGATTAGCTGCTTCCAAGGAAGCTTGGAGACTGGCAGTTGTCTCCTCGTGAAGCTTCTGGGCCCGGGCCATCTCTCCTTGGAGATGGTCATGAATATCCTGAGCCGCCCGGGCTTGCTTACCCTTCTTGGTTGCCACCGCTGCCACCTATTCAAAGGCCGAAACTAGCATCTGGGCAGCCTGGATAAGAAGGAATCTTAAAAAAAGAAAAAGGGGGGAGGGAGAGAGAGGGAAAAGAAATAAAAGAATAAAACTTACAGACAGAAGACGGTTGGACCCCTCCAAAAACCTCACACTAGAAGGAGTGCTTTTCAGGATAGCTATCTCAGCAGGGCTGAGCACCTTCTTGAAACGCTTAACACCAACAGCGGAAGCTCCCTCGAAGAAGATGTTAGCCAGAGAAAGCTGGTCGGTTGGAGGGAGCTCTTGGCGAGGTTCTTCATTGGACTGGGGGGGGAGAGGAGGAGGTGGAGCAGATCGGAAGGCGCCTTGGTCACCCTCGGAAGGGTCTTCGAGAATAACCAGCTCGGGTTCTGCAGTAGCTTTTCGTTTTCTCTGAGTGAGGGGAATGAGATCTTCAGATTCCTCCGAGTTCTCAGTCATCGCCCGGGAAGCGCCATCTTGGGGAGGTTCTTCCCGGGACACCTCAGCTCTCAAGGCTGCCGCTTCTGCATCCCATTTTTTCTTTTCTTCCGCAGCTGCCCGGCGAGCCGCCATTTCCTTCTCTCGGGCTGCCTTCTCAGCTGCACGCCTTTTAGCAAAAGCTGCTTGCATCTCAGAGTTATCTGCATAGAGGAGTGACAGGGTTATGATACATTAAATAAACAGGATAAAGGAATAAGAAAGCACAGAAGATAAAGTATGTACCGAGTTGAGAACCCGAGCCAGCCACCTCATCAATTACCCGGTCTATGGGGTCCTCAGCCCGGACACTCAACCCGTAGGCCACTAAGTTCTCTTCTGAGATAAGAATGGAAGAGGAGTACTTGTGTCCCTCCACGAGGGTTTGACTCAGGAGGAAAGGCTCCTCAAATTTGTAGGATGGAGGAAGGGAAGGTTGTTGGGGAAGGGAAGGGAGAAACCGGGTTAGACAGGGTAAAGGACCCGGGAGTTGGATGTAAAAAAATCTTCCTTTCCATCCCTTTTGAGAGGAAGGGATGTCATCGAGGAATCGGGCGTTTAACCGGGATTTAAGGGAAAATGCATTATCCCCGAAATGGCAAGAAAAATAATATTGAAGGATGAGGGGGGTGATGAGAAGATTATTCATTTTAAAAAGGACATAGGCCGAGGCCATAATCCTGAAAGAATTGGGATGAAATTGATTGACAGGTACACCAAAAAATTTGGCAACATCAATATAAAAGGAATGAACGGGAAACCGAAGACCATTCCTAACCTGGTCCCGAAAGAAAGTTGTGTACCTAGGAGGAGGGTTATCGGCCCTATCAGAGGGCCCAGGTATCAAGATAGAAATGGAAGAAGGAATATTGCCCAGCGCTCGGAGTTCTTCATCTGCCCCCAAGCGTAAGGCGCTTCGCATAGAGGAGAACCAGGGAGTTCCCGGGATCTCGACCGCCCGAGGACTCGAGACCTTGGCTTTACCCTTACCCTTGTTCTTCGCAAGAGCTCGGGCCCGGGAGTGGCCAGAAGATAAAGGTTTAGAAAAGAGAGGTTTGGTTGGAAGTGCCACTGGTTTTTTAGAAGGTTGGGTAATGGAGCGACGTGGGGGAGAGGGAGGAGAATCGGAACGAAGTGCGGAAGACTCAGCCCTAGGAGAGCCTCGCGCATTCGCTCCTGAGGTGGAAGAAGTGGAGTGAGACATTTTAAAAGAAGAAAACTTACGACGATATATGCGGTGGAAGGTTGACGGAAATGATTTCGCACAAGTAGAGTCTCGAGAAGAGAATTCGCAAGAGCCTTCGCTGCAATTTCGAATTTGAGAGTAATTTTTGGAAAACCTGTTAGTTAGTATATATAGGCGGTGGGGGAAGATCTCAGCCGTTTATTTAAAAAGCATGTGTGGACGACTATGATTTGCCTAGAAAATTGTACCAGGCATACGAGGGGACACACACAATAATTAAAAATGTCAGACTTATCGGCTCATCGAAATACGAAACGTTCCTGATCGTTGATAGAAAGGGCACGCGTTATCATGACATCCCGTGGGTTACCCAAGATCTCATCTTAAGCCCGGGAGGTCTGAGGCCCCGGCATCTTATCTTAATCCCGGGAAAAGTAAGGCCCCGGTACTTCATTTTGAGCCTGGGGAATTTTAGGGCCCGTTTTTTTTTAGTTGATCACTTATCAGTTCTGGATATTTATTCTGATTCATTTTATGGTACATATATCATGCGGTGTCAATGAAATACGGACAATAAGAGTAACTAGATAAATATTTTTTTTATTATTATTATTCCGGGAATTCTTTACCCGTTACATTAAAAAATTCCTCTTCTACAGAGGCTATCCACTTAATCACAAAACTCTTTACAGAGCTACCAGTGAACGCCTTCATAAAGCTAGCAGAGTCGGCAATCTTCTGCAGCGTCCTCCTCTCTTTATGAAGCAATAGCTGGAGGATAAAGTCGTCCTCAAAGAGGTCCTCCGTATCAGAAATCTGCAAGCGTTCCCGATACTTTGCAAACTTGGCCACCAGTTCAGGAGTGATAGCCTCCTCCCACTCGTGAAGAAGCTGAAGTCCTTGCAGCTCCTCCCAGTAATGGAGGATCTTTTGGAAGACTTCATCTTCCAATTCAGATTTTCTTTTCTCAAAAGCCGCTTGCATAAACTCTGCTGCCATGTCGGGAGATTTCGAACCACTGGAACCCGCCATTGCACTTCTTGAGGACTGAATTGATGGAATGTTGGAGAATAGGTAAGCAGGTTACTGTATATATATATATAGGAATGAATCAGTCTCCATCGTCGATCCGAACCCAATCGGACGATCAGAGGGAATCTAGGAAATTGAGCAGGCAGATGAAAAGACGTGTACGGGTATCGAGGAAACATGCTCACTATTACCTCGGAATACGAACAATTTTCGACGGTGTCACTGTTAACGCATGCAGCATAATGACATTCTTTGGATTTCCCGAGAATACTAAACGATGAATGTACAAAACCTGAGAGATATGGAAGCCTGACACCTCATCACTTCTGTAGGATATTTAGAGACCCAAGGCTCTTATTCACTCTGGGATATGTTTTGGAGTAAACATGCATGACTGATCGGGACAGCGAGTCAAGCTCTAGCCCGACTATTTTTAGGATGTGTGGTGATACCCCTGTAAGGGTCCGGGATAATGGTGACCCATTTCCGGGTTAGTGATGACCCGAGTTATCGGTTGAATAGCCCGGATCAGAAGACAGCTGCCCGGGCACTTCTTCTCCACCCGGTTTCTCATACAGGTACCCAGGTAACCAACTACCCAGGCCACCTCGAGAATTGCACCACACTCGAGTGTGATCGATACAGGCAGCCTAATCCGTCAGAACCACTTGGGCTTGGAGTGTCCTAGAAGTCATCAGAAGCTACAATTATGGGCATCCGACTTGCCATACTTAGTAGGTGGCACAAGAATCGAGGTACCTACCCCATTTTCTACTATAAATAGCAGGTATTAGTGTCATTTAAACATTGGGAAATCTTTGAACTAAAAGCACTTACATATTTCCCTTCAAATATTGCTTGTGTTCATAAAAAAGCCTGCTGACTTAAGCATCGGAGTGGCCACGCCGGACATCCCTCCGGCACCCATTCACGAGTTACTTTCTTGTTTACAGGTGTTGATCCAAGCCATTATCTTCACTCAAATTCCCAAACATTATAAATTATTGATTTGGTCCGTTGAAGTCCCGTACCCGGCTCACCTATTTTAACGAGATCACATCAAATGCTAACTTAAAACCTGCCAGAAGAAAATGGCCTACGCAGCTTCTCCAGAAAAACAACTACATAAATGAAAACTGAGAAATACCATCCTCCTAGCAAAGAGTACTTCCTCCAAAAATATAACATTTCTGCATAGCTTCAACTAATTTATTAATTATTAGATAAACCACAAATATATAATTAATTAGATTAGGTGGACAAAATTAATAATCTTATTACATTTATAATTATTAATGTCCGAGTCCAGTTTCTTCGACCTTATCGACAAGTACTCTAGCTTGATGGGCGGAAGACATTGACCCCCATACCCAGAATTATGATCGCAAAAGCCAAAACAAAATACAGAAGACGATTATTAGTCGATTCCAGTGGCTTGTCCTTGGTAGCTGTAACAGAGCCTGAGGATGCAGCACTCATCGCTTTCGACTTTGTTTCATGGTTTGATGGATCGACCTCTCCAACGTAGAATTCGTCTAACATCAACCTAGCCGCGCTGCCGTGGCCTACATCCTCGAATTCTTCACTCGCATCCTTGCCTGAAAAATTATATGATCTTCATGTCATATTTCATATCCAAAAGTTGAGATATTAATTAAGAAAAAATAAATATATAATTAGTTGAAATTAATAATATGATTTCCGATATATCGTTGCATATATACCTGCTGATTCCAATAAGACTTCATCGCCACCAGGATGCTCGCTCAGGAAGTTCGTTACGTTGTAAACCTGTATCCACAGTAATTACGAAATAATTTTAAAACAAATCATTTATAAATCCCAATAAATTGGTTGATCAACGAATTCTTTGACTGCTAAATCTTTTTAATCATACAACAGCTAAAACGTCACAATTATTATACCCTAACGTTACCTTAGAAGAATTTTTACAAAATATGTTTATAAACGAGAAAAATTGTTCCACTCAACTCAATAATAGCTGACGACGATTCAATAAGATTTGTTGCGGAAGCAAGACTGAACGAAGAGCTAAGGAAGGATATATAATAACCCTATTTTACGCCAAAATTTGTTGAATATATTTTGCATTGAAGAAATAATTTCTTAAGTACCCCAAGAAATAAATTAAAATTAAATCAGAAACTTCAGCCATCCATCACATAAAAAAAGGTCCAAGAATCGAAAATTCAATAAAAAAATTATTGGAAAACAGAAATAATTTATAAAGTACCTTAGAATTAATGATGACCCAGCAATCTTCAGAAGTGTTATGAACAGAAACGCCAGAATAGCTAAGTAGTTTGCTTGCAGAAGCCATTGTTTTCCTTCTTACAATCTTAGATTATAAATGATAGCCACTCAATAGAAATAAAAAATTCACGAAATTATTTGATCTTCTGAATTAGAAATCGATACTTATGTATATTAAACAAATCCTTGAATGCTACAAATATTGGAATTATTATTCGATTTATAAGTTTAATAATATTTTATGTATTGCACATAAATTAAACATGGGGTGGACTCTCCAAGAAAGGGACTTATATATAAATATCGATTTCCTTTTATTTACGAAAATACCCGTTTGAGAACTTTTGCGATGATTTTTTAGAGTGGATGGTGTGTGTGATTAGGTCATGATTCAGACATTAATTATATTATTATCAGTACAATAATTATATGAATTTAAGATTTGAAATATATAATTTATTGTAACGTAGATGCCTTGAGTTGTACATGTTTATGGGGGATACTCTAAATCTAGATTCTGTTTGGCGGCATTTTCTTATTCAATTAGCAGTTATGGAAAACATAGAAAAATGGCATGAGGCCGGTAATATATCTTTGAGTAGATATTTTGTGAGAGGGTCTCACAAATTTTTATCTGTGAGACGGGTCAACCCTACCGATATTCACAATAAAAAGTAATACTCTTAGCATAAAAAATACTATTTTTCATGGATGATCCAAATAAGAGATCTGCGTCACAAAATTCGACCCGTGAGATCATCTCACACAAGTTTTTGCCAATATTTTTTGTACTAGCAGATATAGTAAAATCTTTACGTTCTAATGAATTTACTGAGGATGGTGTCATCTCCCATGATATTAAATTTTCTACTAATATCCAATAAATTTATTTTACATAAATTAATAAAGCTAACACACTAATCGAGCCACCAGTAGAAATTTAATATTTTAACCTATAGTAATTACTAAGAATTATAAATATTAGAGCAATGAAATAATTGGAATTAAAGCAATGGCCACCACACCACATAATTGGTTTAGCTCGAAATATTCTCTAAACCCATTGAAACTTTCTAGGAGTTATTAGTACTCAGCAAGCCCATATGAATGAAAGTAACATATTGAAACCCGTCGAAAATAATTATATGCAGCCTATAAAATTTGGGACTAGAATTTATTTCGGTCCAATCTTGTGCCAAGCCATTCTTATGATTCTTTACAAATTGGTTGGCCCAAGCATAAATTAATTATTAGAATCTAGAGCTCGAAATTTTTCTCAAGTAAAATTGAATAGATTCAAAATATAATTAAATTAAAAATATTTACACTTAAAAAATTCTAATACAAAAATATAACACATCAAATACCCAGCTACCCAGCTCACATTATATAAACTAGTTACTTTGCACACGCATCGCGTGTGTGTAAAATATTTTTTATCATTATCGATGGATTAAAGTAAAATTTGACAAATTATGAAGGGACTAAATTGATATTTTGAATTGTTGAAATAAAAAAATAAAAATAAAAGTGTGTTGAAATTAATAAAAAAATAAAAAACAAAAGTGTAATATTAGTATGGTAAATTTGAAAGAAAAAGTTGGTGTCCTCTAAGTAGTTACTATCATGTCCCTCACCCTTAATAAGATAGAGTATATATATATATATATATATATCCGTTTCCAGATTCAAAGTTTTGAAAAGTAGAGTTCAATATTGAGCGTTTAATTAATTAAAAATAGTCATGAAAAAGAAGGTGGTGGTAACCTGTGATACACTTTAATGGAAAGAGGTGAGGTGATTTTTTCTGCGAGGTTGAAATTAATCCAAAGGCTCCTCGCCTCTCCACATGTATGTATCTTGGGAAACTGTACATGTATAAAGTCAGAACCCAAGTACTTCATTTTCAAGATAATGTAAGCTTCCTTCTTCATACATTTTCAGACAGTAGTACACAAAATATCAGTTATTTTCACACAAAAAACAAAACCCTTTTATTCATTTTTCACTTCTCTGATTTTTCCTAGTGTTTCTATGGAAGTTAATTAAGGTGTGGTTCACTCAGTTTTGTCTTTACTTCTCTTTCATATATGTGCTTGTGTAATTAATTAATTTTGTCACTATGCGCGTGGATATGTCAAAGTACCAATTATTTGACTTAAATTTCACGTTTTGTTTCTTGATCAATTGTTTTTTACATGATTCAGGATGGTGGACCATGTCTGTAAAAAATTTGTCGAGGACTGTCTTTTTTCATGATTTGAGTTCACTAGGGTTTCGTGGGTAAAGCAAGTGGAGTTGTATATAATGGAGAAAGATGGAAGCTACCTGGTATGCTATATATATCTTGTTTGGTATGCTCTTACAATATATATATGTATATATGTATGTATGTATGTATGTATATTGACAAAATTAACGTATTTCATCAAATAAAAGTTGTGTTACATTTTTGCTTACCTATTTACTGATCTGTTAGAATATTTTGTCGCTGTTAAAGGGTGTATTTTCTGAGGTAATTAATTATATGGCCATTTGTTTTACTATGAAGCAAATATTTGCAGGGAAATCTGCCTGGACTTGACTATTCTCTTGAAGCTCAAACTCATGATCAAGAATTAATGAAGCAACAAATTGGAGAAACATCCACTAATCAAAATACGAATCAAATGGTGGATTACATGATAAATACGACACAATCGCTGCCAACACAGCCTTCTCTAGCGTCCAATTTCTGTGGTTCATCTTCATTCGACAAGTTGAGTTTTGCAGATGTGATGCAGTTCTCTGATTTTGGCCCTAAGTTGGCCTTAAATCAAGCCAAAAGCTGCGAGGAAGAGAGCGGGATTGATCCTGTTTACTTCCTCAAGTTCCCTGTTCTCAACGACAAGTTGCAGGAGGATCATCATCTCTCTTTAGTGGCTCCTCAAAATTTTGGAGAAAATCAAGTAAGTTACAGAGGGTTGAGTGAAGAAAGAATAGGTCATGATCAAGCTAGGGTTGATATCGAAAATAATGCTTCAGCTCAATTGAGGTTTCTGGGAGAAAATCTTGAAAAAAGACCATTAACAGAAGGTGGAAGTAAGAGCAAGAAAAAAAGGCCAAGAACTTCGAAGACAGGTGATCAAGTTGAGAGTCAAAGGATGACACATATCGCAGTTGAAAGAAACCGAAGGAAGCAAATGAACGAGCACCTTTGCGTCTTAAGGTCTCTGATGCCTAGTTCTTACGTCCAGAGGGTAATAAAAACTTCACGTGATCTTCACATAAAAGCTTTATTACTTTCGTGTTATTTGCCTTAATCATGAAGTCCAACGTAAACTTTAATCCATATTGTACATCATGTTATTATTTCAGGGTGATCAAGCTTCGATAATTGGTGGAGCCATTGAATTTGTGAGGGAATTAGAACAACTCCTCCAATGCCTGGAGTCACAGAAAAGAAGGCGACTCTATGGCGATGGCCAGAGGCCTGGAGAGACGTCTCTCGGTGTCCAAACGCCTCAACCGCCATTGATCTTTCCTCCAGTGGGTGGTCCTAATGATCATCGATGGAAGCTTCTTGAATGTGAATCTGGATTACAAGAGGAAACAGGTGAGAGTAAGTCATGCTTGGCAGATGTGGAAGTGAAAGTTTTAGGGTTTGACGCTTTAATCAAGATTTTATCAAGGAGAAGAGTTGGCCAGCTGGTAAAATTGATCGCTGCACTTGAAGATTTGCAGCTCAGTATTCTTCATACCAATATCACAACTATTGAGCAGACTGTTCTCTATTCTTACAGTGTCAAGGTACGTACTTCTTCTCAACTTTTAGACACATAATTTTAGTTAAAAATCTGACGTGGCTTGTGCAAAAATTTGTAGAGTCATTCTTAAAAAGTGAAATATATATATATATATATATATATAGCAATTCTTCTAAATAAGAACAGCTAGCATACATGAACAGCTAGCGTACATGTGTTTTCAATTTACAAATGATTAATTAGTGATGTTTTGTGCATGCAGATTGGTGGAGAAGCAAGGGTTACAGCGGAAGATATAGCGAACTCAGTCCAGCAAATATTTAGTTTTATCCATGCAAATAGTGGCATATAATCATGTCATATATATTAATTATTTATTAACGATATTATTTAAACTTCATGTACTTTTATTTTAAAGAATAATCTTTAATATTTACTGTCATTTCCTGTTTGAAACTTCTACGCAGCAGCAGTGTATTTCAAATTTTACATATATATGATTCATCATTCCATAAGTGGATGGTGTAATTAGTTAATTTAATGTTCCAATTAATTTCCACATTTGCCTTAATTTATTTCTACATACCATGCATGCACTCTTTTTTTTTATGGAACATATCATGAATTCTTTATTATAAGTAAATTAATATTTTTACTATATTTTAAGTCACAATTCCTCTTATTGATATGACTATATTACATTAAAATAAAATTAATATATATTGTACTTTTGACCAAAGTAAACAACTATACCATGTTTTATAATATAAATCAAACTAACTAAAAATTATTAAAACCTAAAAAATTTTTTTAAAAAAATATTGTACAACACACAATATCAGAAACGTTAACACTAAATATACTAACCTATGCAATTTTGATGTGATTAGTTGACTTTATAGCCACTGTCAACTTTTCTACGTCCGAACAACACATCAAACCAATACATAATTACATTCTTATGCCTTCATTTACGCATAAATAAGTAGATGATTTAATTTTTTTATAATTATAAACAATTTAATGTAGGTAGAAAATACTTTTTTCTTATATAAATATACAAAAAAAAAAAAAGTGAACTTATTTTCTTCCCGATAAAGACTGTTATATGCTTAATTGGCTTCTATTTTAGATCACTATGCATGCATGATTTTAGGGTTATCCAGTGATGATATGGAAATCTGGTTAATTTGTAAGTTATCTCGCATGATTGTAAATAAACTACTTTTTTATTATAAACTTAATTATTGATAATAGGTAGCCAAAATAGTAATGTAAGTTTGCTAATTTTTGTTTAATTTAGTCATATAAGTACTTAATTTTGGATTTTAACCATGTAAATTGGTTGTGTTTTGGTTTTTAATAATTTTGTTAGAGCGTAAACGTGACATCAGACACGTCGGCATTCAGTATTTCCTGGTCTCACGTCACCATTTTTCATCGTCACATCAACACTTTGACAAGAAAAGACCAAAAGTCAAACATTACATAAATTCATGATTAAAACCCACAAGTAAACAATTACCGATCTAAAACACAAAATAGGTGTTTTGTGTCCTAAATTTTTTTTCAGTAATTAATTGATTTTATGATATATAGTATCCCGGAGAAAGTCAACCATACCCATGACCTTGAACAAAGTTTGACTTATAGTTGAACGTGCCAGATATCATAAACAGGCAATGTTAGATGTCGGATTTCTCCATGTGTATTGGGACCCTTGTACTCGTTTTCAAGCTTTTTGTAATCATAAGTCATGCATGACAACACCTTTTTTAAGACAAACAAATCCATGAATTTTGAATGTGTAAAAGATTAAATTTATTGTCATTTGAAAACACATGCAAGCAACAAATAATGTTATTACGAAGAATGAAAGATAAATCTTCAAACTTAAATTACACTAGCCGCCGAGGCACACGCGCTGCGTATGTTTTGAATATATTGAGCTAATATATTAAACATTCATGATATTACAACACCATGACAACAAAACATTAAAATATAAATATTATTTTTATAATGCAAGAAAATATGAGGACCTCTCTTACTTGGTCCATTTCTACCCAAGTATTTTACCTATATACATAGAGTTGAACTTCCATTTATCCTTGGGATATTGTCTCCTGTATATCCAACATTACACATTTATTTTTATATATCGGGTTCGTAACTTTTTTGTATCCCACGTGTAAAAATAAATTAGGATCATTGGATTCTATCTTAATATCCAAGGTCAACATTTCATTTTTATCCTTCATAATTTTTCCTCTTTAAAGCTCTTCTTTTATACTTTTTTCTTTTATCATTTTTATATTTACCTGTCTTTTTTTATAATGACTTTTAAAAGGCACCTTCTTGATATGTCAAATAGGCTTGGTCCTGAAATTTTTTTAGCTAAGCCCAATCCTAAGGGCCTATGCCCACAAAATTAAAATATTCAAATATAAAGCCCGTAACATAAGGGTAACCATAGCCCATTACGAAACAGACTTTGTCCACCACCCCATATGAATATACCGAAATCCCCCTTCTCCGAGGAAGCAGAAATGATGTCGGGTTCCGGGATTTGCGCGAAGAGGGTGGTTGTTGACGCCAGGCATCACATGCTCGGCCGCCTGGCCACCATTTTAGCCAAAGAGCTTCTCAATGGCCAGAAAGTAGTAGTTGTTCGATGCGAGAGAAATATGTCTCTCTGGCGGTCTCGTGCGCCAAAAAATGAAGTACTTGCGGTTTATGCGTAAGCGCATGAACACCAAGCCTTCTCATGGGCCCATCCATTTTCGGGCTCCGTCGAAGATTCTGTGTAGAACTATTCGTGGGTACGATGTGATGATTTATTAAACTTTTGTAGAATTTTAAAAAGTCATGTGGTATTCAAACTTGACTTTTAAAAACTCTACAAAAGTCTATAGGTATTCAAAATGTCAATAGACTTTTAATAACTCTATGAAATTCTATTAAGTACAAGAATTATAGCCTAAAGTACAACAATAAAATGTCAACAAAAATCTTTGATTCAACCTAAAGATTTGGATGTACATTTAATTGAGAAATCTCCCAAATTCACATACTCAATACAAACTTTCATTCTTTTCTCATCTATTTATTTTTTCTTTTATTTGTATTTTTTAAAAACATAATTAAAATTTAATTTTTTTATTAATTATTATATAACATTTTATTTTTAATTATTTTTTTTAATTTTAGTTAATCTATATCTTAAATTATTGTATAAGCAAATTCATACCGATACTATATCAAAATTTTCGGTATACCGAACCAAAAAAACCTTACATTTTAAAAAAAATTATAATTTATTGATTTAAAATATTATATATTTTAAAATTTTTGTATATTTTTCCGGTATTTCGGTATATACCAAAATTTTCAAATTGGATATCGTTACCGTACCGAAAAATTCGGTATTGTTACCGTACCGTACCAAAATCTTCGGTATATTTAAAATTCGGTAAATTCAATATTTTTTTGTTACGGTAATCTCGGTATACCGAAAATTCGGTATTTTTTCCCACCCCTAACAGGACTTGTATTGGCATGTGTTATATTACACAATTTTCTTTGAAAGAAGTGTCAATTTGATGAATTTCAAATTGAACTAGATAATGAAGTTCAATTGTCTTCATCAGCACAAGTTTATGAAGGTGACGACTTTGATCAGTTATTTAATACTCAAAAACAACAACGAGCAAATGCTAATTCATGGAGGGATACCATATCCAATGGAATGTAGAATGATGTTGATCAAATGTCAGTAATGATTAGATTTTTTTTATAAAAGACTACTCATTATTTTGAGTGTTCTTTTAATAAAATTTTATTATGAACTTATAAAAATATTGTTCATTAATATGTTGAATTGACATAAAGAATTGAAATTTTGATTTCAATAAATTGGATAGTTCATTTGTCGTTTTTCACAAATTAAATTGATTTAACTTTTAAGTAAGTAAAATTCATTTACATTCATAAATAAAAAATAATAATTTAAAATTGAAGAGGTTATATATGTCCAATAATTATTTTAAAAAAATTAATAAAAAATAAATCACAATTATAAACTACAAAATTCACATAATCCTATGAAAAAGTTTACAAAAGTCTACAAAAATCTTGAAAAAAAGTCTATAAGAGTCTATGAAATTTGTTTTATAATTCTATGAGATTCCATAAAAGTCAATAAAAATCCATCAACTCCAGAAAAGTCCATCATTTAAAAAAAGTCATTAAAAGTCTTTGAAAGTATAGAATGAATGCACCCCTTTTTATGTTTGTAGGATACCTCGGGTACCCGTTAAGATGCTTTGAGCGGATTTTCTGATAGTTTATACTTTGAGCTGAAGATAATCTAAGTTGATTTTTTTCTGTAAAAAAAAAATCGTCTCGATGTCCTTGTAAATTTACGCATCGTTTGTGTTGAATTGTTGACCTGTTTTTGCTTGGAGTGTCATTCGAATTTGCTTTTAAAATCCCCCATAATTACCTTTAAATATAAAGTCCACTTCCCTTGATTACTCTTATTCCCCCTACTTTTTATTTCAAAGAGAATTCAAGAAAAGCACGCACTATTCTTGAAAGAAATTTACGCCCATGTTAGCAAGTACAGTGGAAAACAGCGTTGCCAAAGCACCGCGCCTTGTTCGCCATCTTTCTTACACCGGGTTCGTTATTAGAAGGATCTACAGTTACAGATGTGTGTGTCCTATCTATGAAATTGATTTCAGGAGCTTCAAGGATGGTCTTAGACGGGGACAATGCTCGTTGCATCCCCCAAATCGCAAGTGGTCTCATGTATATAAGAGATCGGAAATGCCCTCCAGTGGTCCAGCCTTCCGGAGTCTGAAATGCGTATCTGAAGCACAAAGAATGTGAACATGATCTTAAGACGGGATTGTGAATGATACTTATATTTAAAGAAACTCAAAATTCTTGAAAAATTGAGATGTTGGAACTTACCCGAACCCTTCCTCGGACCAGCCAGCAAGAAATATACCTTCTGCAGTTGTGAAGGCCTGCTCCTCCATTCCAGCATGAATCATTGTAGCCGCCACGCCATAAGTCACACCAGTCCATATTTCACGAGATTGCATACACGTGGTGTCTATCATACCGTTTGGATACATCCCATTTACGGCACCCATCCGGCCTCCTTTAATTTTCATAACATTAAAATCATAAATTTTCTGGAGGGTACTTCGAATCTCGAAATCTTCAAAAAGATCCGGCAAGCCAGAAGATGCTGTGTACCACTGCCCGGCGAGTTGATCGGTCTGGATAGACTTGCTGTTACTGCTGGACCCACTGTCATAGTTAAAATACGAGCCATTCCACAATTTTTCTTCAAAACCAGCTTTAGCCTCAACGAATTTTCCTTTGCATTTCTCAGCAAAGGCAACATCCCCTAGCTGTAAGGCCATTGCTGCTGCAGCTTGGAGGGAAGCTAGCCATAAGGAACCACAGTAGGCACTTATACCATGAACAGTCCAGGTGTCATAAGTTTGATCTGGGAACCCTTCGTTTTCTATCAGACCATCTCTATCTCGATCGAACTGATCCATGTATTCGACTGCGGCACATACAGCCGGCCAAACATCAGCCCCGAAAGAGAAATCTCCTGTTGCAGCAAAGTCTCGATAAACCTGAAGAATGAACTTTGGATTCAGATCTTTCCACCTACTTGTGTCGTGTATGTTATATGCGTTCATTTCATGCCAGGGATCATGGGTTCCAAGATCGTGAGGAACAGCTCCTTTCACCTTACGAATTCCCCAGTTCCCCTCTGCAAGATACTTCACTTTTCTTGTATCCTCGGCTAATACTGCTTTAGCAAATTCACGCTGAATTCCAAGCTCAATTTTTGGAAACAGCTCAAGAAGTGCAAAAGAAGCATAGAAATGCACGTCATAAGTACACCACATTATATATTCAACACCTTCCAGATATAAAAACCGTCCCACATCATGACTGCTGTTCATTGATTCCATGAACTTGCTAGAGGGCGATTGAAAGCCCTTGTCTTCCATATGAGCGCTTGAATCTTGTTGATCTGCATATCTTCTAGAAGCTATATCACCTTCTATTGGATCAACTTTTAAAGAAGTTTTGTAACCGTTTTCGGTCGTGTCTTTAAGAATTCAGCCGCCTGGGTATTACCCTTGATTCGGTTGTTTCTGCTTGTTTACTATCTGTGAGTATGGACTTGATACCAGTTGACTCGTCGTTTTGTGAGGAAAAGTCTACATGGAAAAATAATCACCGAAATGCTTAGGCAAAAAAAAAAAAAAGAAATAGCAAAAGAGAGAACACAAAAACTAGAACTTCCAGAAAACAATGCGGTTCCCTCAAGCTTTAAGTCATAATATGTAGTAATGAAATATAGTCTAAAACAGGTTCTTGAAGGAAGAAAATAATTTTAACTACCATTTGTGATAAGCCAAAAGCAAGACGATGAACTTAAGTGGATAATAAAGAAAAAAGATGAATAAATATCAATTAATACCAATCCAGACTGTTCCCCCAGAAACCAGAAAATATAGCTCGTTGAAGAGAGTAAACCTATACCTGCATAGCAAAGATCAATAAATATCGATTAATAGACTCAGATCAAATATGAAGCCCAGTGCTCCAAGGAAACTGAAAAGTGCTTATTTTCCACTCCTACAGAAACTAATCATATGTCGTTCATATGATCATATGCGTAAAGAAATTCCAAAAGCAGGACTTTAATAACGAATGACAAAAAGAAGAATCGTAAAATATACCATACACGATCTTCTCATAAAAAACAATGTGTTGGAGAATAATTAGAACAGATAATTTCTTTGTCGACAAAAAAATTATTGTGAGAGAAACTGTGATTGATGAAAAACAGTTATATAAATTTTACCATTCAGGAAGACGGTCGTCTTTAAGAATAGGGTTCTGCCACTTTTCGATCTCTTCTTCCCATAGTTTATAATCTGATACATTTTTAGCACACGAGTACTTAAACTAAATTGTAATAAGCAAAGATTTGTTAACAATGGTAAAAAAGAACATCTTAAAGTCGCCATGAATGAAGAACACTCACTTGTAAGTGCATCATGCACCAAATCTTTAGCAGCCATTTCAGAAGTGCCATAATATTTAGTGTACCTCCTGGAAACCAAGAGAAGGAAACTAACTTGTTAAAATAAACAAAACATCATCAAACTCTCAAAAACCACAACCCAAATGTTACGGCGTCGACAAAATAAGTGAGAGAAGCCAAAGGAGGCTAGCAGGGACGATGACAGCAATACCCTCGTGAAGATTTCTAGACCACATATATAATAACTAAAGATGCACACATACTAAAGATGCACACATACACACAGATATGTGTGTGTGTGTATACACACACATTTATAAACGATTTTGTTGCCCCCTAAATTTTCTGAGTTTTAGTTTTACCACCCCTGTAAGGAACCTCAAAGCTTCGCCATTGGACTTAGTTGTGAGTCGTACAATACTAAAGCCAATCTCATAAAAACAAAGTTATAGATTTACCTAGGATAGGACTTCCCCTTGCAGAATTTAACTTTAGGAGACGACCAAGAAACAGCAAATGCAACAGTGCATTTCCCATGAGGTTCGACCCATGTAGAAGCTGCAACGGCAGCACAGTACGTCTCTCCAGGTGATGATGGCATGGTGGGCCCTCTGATGTAGTTCTCTCGATCGAAATGGCCATCCTACAGATTTGTAAGTGTAAGCCAATATAAGTGAAACTACCAAAAAACAAAATATTCTAAGTAACACTTCTTAGGTCAATAGAGGTGGGAATCTTCACCTGAACCATTTTAGCCCACATATCCTTTGCAGTTACACAGCTTCCTTCAGTCAGACCAAAACAAGGTAAAACTGACACACTCATATTCTGAGTTTCACATGCCGCAATTGCAAAGGTCACAGGAGGGTTATCTTTTGCTGTTCTGCAAGAAATTAATGTTATATTACGCCGCAATGGCAAAGGTCACAGGAGGGTTATCTTTTGCTGTTCTGCAAGAAATTAATGTTATATTACGAAATAGCACATTTGGTGCATATCTATTATGTACCAAGAAAAAATCTCCTTTTCTTAGTCTATACTTTGAATTATTTCTGTCTTGTAGACATGCAGAGGTGGTTGTGGCATTACAAGGTCAGACACGTCTTATCCGGAGATTCAACTACAATTTCTGTTTCTCGTCTCTAGTTTGTTTTAATAGCTTAGAAAGCCTGTGAGGTACCAAAAGAAGTGTTTAAAGATAAGTTGATAGAGAGAAGTTTATATTTCGTTTTGGCTGCATAAACATGAAAATCGAAAAAGAAAAGGGGGAAAAATAGGGGAAAAAAAAGACAAATAAAAAATGACCAGGTTCAAATAAGAATGGTACAAAAATTACAAAAGATGGATGGAAACTCTTGTATCAATATCATGTAACTACTAGTGAAATGCATAAAGAAATAAAAGCACACGTCTGATGGGAATTGATTGAAGGCCGATAACAAATAAAATATAGATTCCCACCGAAAAGAAGATTAGTCCTTAATGATCACTAATGCTATTAGAGAACCAACTTAAGAAGAAGAGTGATTTCGGAATATGTTTCACAACCAGAATTTTAAAAACAGCAAGTCATCCTTAATAATAATAAACTTGAAAATGAAGCTAATTTTTGTATGCGACACTATTTGACGCAGTCATTGTGTCACCTATAATAGGCATGCATTTTGGTTTCGACCAGCCAAAAAACCATCTAAGGCATGTATCCCAGAGTTGACCTGTTCTGCTTCATCAGAGTACCAGGGATGGTCTACTTCTCAACAATTTGAAAGAAAATAGCCTAGTCTAGGATGGATTCTGATTTTCTTTGGTATGAGAGGAACATACCAATTAATTTTACTTTTCGTAAAGTGAACCGCGGCACCTAAACTAAAATTCACAAACCAACAGTCATATTACTAAGTGTAAAGTTTGATGACTTACTTGTGATGTAACAGCACGCCTGAAACTCCATCTTCACCTCTGAAAAGTTTGAGAAAAGGCAACATAAACAGAAAGTGTGAAAATTTCATCAACATACAATAAAAGAACAAACTTGGAATAGATTCTCACATAAATGGTTTATTAACATGATCTCCTGACATATGTGAGATACCTCCAATGGAATTCTGCATTAATCAAAAGGTAATAACTGAAAAAACAAGAAGTTTTTCCCATGGGAACAGCCACATTTACTTCCATCAATCAGAAACAAAAAAATGGGGAAAAACTCACTGCCCACGTAAAAAGAAGGTTGACCTTTGCCCTGTCCTTTCCAGTATTTGCCAACTAAAAAATGAAAAAAAAAGAAATGATCTCGTGTAAGCAAAGAACAGCATCAGTATTTCCTCAACAATAATAAGGCAGTTTAAACTTAGATCCTAAGGTACAAAAATATCCTTTTACCATAACACGTGAATACTATTCACACTAAACCCTTTCATGACATTTGTCACTCGTGGAAATAGAAGACTTTGTTTTGTTATTATAGGATAAATACTAACTAAGATCCTAAGAAAATAATCCAACATTTATACATGCATATTTTCATAGTTCTATGGAGAAATTTTTATATTCCACGGGACCACATCCAAGAATGGAGAGATTTGCAAAAAACATAGCATGAGACGGAAACTTTACATACAGTGTAAACGAACACAGGCTGTAGGAAGGCTGCTTTCCCGATAATTATGTGGTATAAATGGTGATATTTGCCGACAAGAAATTTTTAACTCAGGATCTGGTTCACCTATGGGCACGAAATTGTTACATAGAGATGTAATCCATATAAAAATAATAATAACAATAATAATTTAGCAAATTACCATCATATATAGTCCACGCTCTTGGAAATAACGCATGATATGTGGAGTGCTGGCCTGTCAAGTTCCATCCCCACGATGATATACCTTGATCACGAGACTTCCTGAGATGCAAATGATATATAGTTCTATAAATAGTTTCTTGTCAAGGTTTTTAAGGCAGAGAATCGATTCAAAAAATAGGTCAGTTATGCGAAAAGATGACATAAAAGCAAGGTGAATTATGACATGGTGTGCCTTCCCTCACAAACTAATGATAGAAGTAACCTCTAGTATTTGCATATTATGTAAAGAAACCACATCGAATCTGATGTGACAAAAAAAAAAGTTTTTATTCAGATAGGCAGGGATTAACCGTAACACTGCATCAACCATGTGATAGCACACAGCCACTCAAATTGATAAATACGACACACAATGCATCTTGATTTTGCCCCGGAAAAAGCAATATCATTCCACTCTCCAAAATTATGTGAAGCTGAACTTTTTCTATAATGATAAAGAAAACAACACGACCACAGGAGTGAGATGTCAGGGCTGAATGTAGCCTAACAAAAAGAGATTCAACAGGCTACAACTTAACGATGGATGAGAACCTATTAGGCGATAGGAGTGTTAGAAATAATTTATTTAGCCAAAAAGCACCGGAGCATCAAGAAATCACAAATTTAAGATTTTTTCAGCAAGCAAATATTAAACAAAAGTTCAAGCAAAAATGAAACTTCTTATTATCCTTACCCTAAACCTTCGTGCTGGCCAGGAGCTAGAACAGATGCATACTTTTTATTTCCTCCGCCTCGAGATATGAAAATCTGTGGATTTGTAAATTGTTAGGCAGTCTTGAATTGATAGCATATGAAAAATAAAGGCAGATTCTCAATCAAACTATCTTATTAAATCACACCCAATTTCTCACTCATAACATGTATGGTACGGATTATCAAAATGTAACACCTGAATTGTCTAGAAAACATAAAAAAAGGTGTCACTATTGTTCTATATTAACTATTTTCTTTACCCACTTCCACCAACAACTAAGCGAAGCCAGATCCAAGCAGCTTAATAAAGAACAGACGAATGGTGTCAATTAGGCGATCTTACAGAGAACTGGTTGACCAACATGGGAGACGTCTCACATATGCCAGGAAGTATTTGAAAATGCCTGAATTCCCCTCTGAAGCCTCTAGATATACTACCACTTCTGCGATAACATATAGACTGACTAGTAATTAGTTCAGGAAGAAAGAAAATAGAATTTGGAAGAGTACCAATGCTGTGTACTACTTACCCCATCCCACCAAGCGGAACTCCTTGTGAAGCAGAAGGTTTGCAACTTTCTCGAGTGAAAGGATCTATCGGTGCTTTCTGTACAAAGAGCAGATTTTAAAAGGATACAACAACTATAAGATACGTGTTTGCTTTCTTTGTACATTAACGAGCTCTTTTTCTAATGGTGGCAAAGGGAAGAACTTTACTCTTCCATGTGACGCTTCTTCCTGTACATAATTCCACAAACGTATTCCGAGTCGGACCTATAGACATTGTTGCAAATTTCAATTAAATCAAATCAGGAAGTGAGCGCTTCATATAATTTTTTGCTGGCGAGTTACATCGATAATGTTCATACCATTTTCACGGCTTCCGTGAACGTGACACTGAATTCTTTGAGAATACTAGCTTGGCCATTCAATTTCCTTCTCCATGCTTGTTCGGGAGGGGAAGCACTATCAAAATCCAGCTGCACGCAATAAACTCACATAATCAAAATGGAGTATATAATTAACTATTATTATAAATAAATGTTCCAGATATGCACTTTAGCTATTTACATATTATGATGATGATGATGATAATGATGATGAAAAATAGACACAAATATACGAATTCATCGGATAACATGCATGACGTGCAGATTCCATGGTCAGGATACCAACAAAACTTACTCGTGACACCTTGTCTATAAAATAACAATACTATCTTGGAGCATAAACTTAAAATCGTAATAATATCAAGAAGGGAAAAAAAGAAAGAAACGGTTGAAATTCAAAGAGAGAGGCACACATGGTGAATATAAAGTATGCGCTTTTCATATTCCTTTAGTTTCTCCTGAATGATAGCGTTCTCAATAAAAGAAAGAGTGCAGGCACCACAAAGAGGTTTGCACTAGAACGCCAAAACCAGCTATACAATTGCATAATTTGTAACATAATCTCATGTTCGATTGAAAACATGACAAAAACGAAGGAGAAAACTAAATCAAATATTCCTATTTCTGCAGAAACGATTTGCTAATGGTTCAGCAAGTTTCAAAGTAAAAAAGGTAGGACGATGATTTACCTCAGACCATTAAAATTACACTCGTCAGTCCTATGCTCTACGCAAGCAAAAGAACACGCTACAATTCACCAGCAAATTTAACCGTATAGACACATCTCCAAACAGGAAATACAGAATGCACAATCCAATATTCTTCGTACAGTCAACTCTAGTTCAAGTACAAAGACAGAAAACACACACACACACGGAACGAAATCAAAATTTTCAGCCAAACACAGAATTCTAAAGAAAAACACAAGATATCCCGACGAAGAAGAGCTTACCAAATGCAAAGTTGTTCGATTTATATATTCTTCTGGAGGCCATGAATTCTTTCCGAAATGAAACAAGTTGCCACTCACCATTTTTACTCTCTTTTATGTACCTAAATCTGTATATATAGCTACCACCCTTCAGTCGCTCAAGATTCGATTTTTATACAGACATCGAAATCCAAATCACTCAAAAAGTTCAAAACCTCTTTATACAAAAAAAATTTAAGAAAGAATCCCAAAACTTAGCTTCAAATCCCCCCAAAAACCAATATTTAAATTAACTCACTTCTTTGGATAAATCATTAAAATTTTACTTGAAGTATCAAAGCTTCACAGCAAAACCTCAAGACAAGAGGTAAAAAGGGAAGAAGAAGATGAGGTCGGGGTGAAAGTAGGATCGACATTCTTAGGATTCGGATTATGTCGGGTACTTTTTTATTTTTATTGAATTTTTCCTTCATTTTCTTTATTTCCGTAGCTTCTTCCCAGGACAGAGGATCCTCCACCTGGAAATGTTGAGTTCTGAATAGTCGCCAGGTGGGGGCAAACCTAAATGAACCAGTATATTATTATGTAATACTTTGTGCCTAAAAAACTAATGATAATAAAGCTATTATATTATATTTTCAGACCCGTCCGAGTATGAGGCGGGTTATGTCCTATAATATCCATCTGATATCCGTCCCTTATATGTGGATATAAATACTCTAAGATTTTAGTTTTATTAATTTTCATTTTTTAGTAATACACCTTAACTATAACGGTCTTAACTATTCTTATATCAATTGTTGCATTTGAATCTACTTTTAGCAATAGTAGAAGAATAGTTGGTCATCATCTTAGTAGACTTAATTCAACGACTTTGGAGGCATTGATGTGCTCGCGAAGATAGTTGTGGGTGAGGTGAAAGGTAAATAAATCACAGTGTTATTTTGTTATTGTACTTTCATTTTAATTTTGTTAATGTACTTTCTTTCTTTAAATTATATTTTTTTACAGTTTTAAATTACAGTTTTATTTTTTCAATGTATTTTCTCTCTTTAATTTTGCATTAATTCTTCAAGTAGTTTACCAACTTGTCCCACAATTCTTGATGAAGAGGAAGATGATCCCGAAGAATGTGTTTGAAATATTGCATACTCGCTGATTTTATATTGATCTGTTTAAGTTATGTTATAACTAATTTTTGGGGATGTCAAGATTTTTTTGGAGAGCTAGTAACTCTTTTTTTTATATCGTGAAAATACTTTGTTTGTTATTATTAACTGTGGTAGAAGACATGAATTAATTTTCTATTGTGTTGTATTTAGAGGCTTGTCTGTTTCATAATTCAGTAATGTGAGAAGAAAGATTACTGTTTTTATTTTAAAAAAAATCGGGTCTCACGGGTCTACCGGCCCCATTTCGTATTCGAGGTGGGGCGGGTCCGAAAAATATTTAACCAGAATGAGGTGGGTAATGAGTCAATTTTTTTTTATGAGATGGATCTTGGGTTTAGCCATACCCGTCTCATACCCGCAGAATTGACACCTCTACTCTCAACCTCCTCCAACACGATGGTTGGGACGAGAGAGGAGCATTCATGCAATGTAAATCTTGGAAAATTATATATAAATTTTTTTCCTCAAAATATTGTAATTGTTAAGTTAATATTTCACGGGTTTCACAATACTTGGAGAAAACATTTTTTAATGAAAATCATAAAGGATATTTTTAAAAAACATATGATTTTTACCTTCTATATTATGTTAACTATCTTTGAATTAGAGCTCTTATTTTCCATTAATATAATACATATCTTGGTAAAAGACGATCTCATAAGTCAATTTTGTGATACTGATATTTTATTTGAGTCATCCATAAAAAGTTATTATTTTTTATGTCAAAAATTGTTTCTTATTATAAATATAGATAAGTCGTGTATACCTATTAATATTTTAATAGGATATAAAATGTGGACCAGCTGCATGCATGATTCCATTGGTCTCCCATTATGAAGAGAATTCAACAATGTGGAAAAAGGATGGCCAAAGTGTACAATAATAAATTATTCTTAGGCTTTTCACGTTTGGTTGGCTCACCAATTTTAAGTAACATATTAATTTTTTTTATTGGTATTCATACCACAGAGAGTATATCTCAGAGTAGCAAGTGTAATGTTCAGTGTCTGGTGGAATCCCATATCGTTCGGTCATGTAAGCAAAATACCCACGACCCTTCTCTAAGTCATTCATGTGCAGGCAAGCACACAAGATGCCTACAAAAGAGATGCCATTCGGCTCCACGTTCATCCTCTTCATCTCTCCAAAAAGAGCAATGGCTTTATGATCACGTCCATGAACACCAAGACTAGTGATCATCGCATTCCATGTAGCTACACTCATATCCTCCATACTTTCAAAGACTCGTTTAGCATGCTCCAAACTACCACATTTGCCATACATGTCAACCAATGCCGTCCCAAGAAAAGGCCCGATCTCAAATCCATTCTTGATCGCAAAGTCGTGCACCCAACAACCAAATTCAAGGCTCCCTATTTCGGTGCTAGCCGACAAGTGTGTGCTCATTCGGGCTCGCATTATCACCCTGTGACAATAGTAGTCCAGGATACTATATTTTGCCACATATTTTATGAAACACCTTGATCCCATAATACAAAACCCCGCACTTGAAATACAAATCAATCAAACATTATCCAAATACACATCTCCATAAAACCCGGTTGCAATCTCACCCCGTCACAAACCATCAAATTATACAAAAGAATAGCTCGACCGTTAGTTGTCTCACATCCATCCGACATATATTAACTGGACCATCTTTTTCTTTGAGAGTGACATAAGAATGTGTTATTGTTTCAATTCGGTTGGATAAAATCCCCGGCCTCCTAGCTTTTGAAATTTCTAATCCAACTTCCCATAAGAAGAACAAAGCCGAAGCAATCTCGTTGCAATCAATTCACAACCATAAAACCCATTTCTGATCATTCTACCATGTATCCGCCTCAGCTGTCTGAAGCTGCTGCATTTCTGCAGAAAAATAAAGGCATCTTGAAAGTGAAACTGGGTTTGGAACTTGACTGCAAGTTTCTTGAGCTAGGGCAAAACATGGGGATAGCTTACTGAAAGGAATCCGACCATCATAGAGCGGTAGATGCTTGAATTTACATCTGCTAGAGCACAAAAATGGATTCTTTGAAAGGAAGGAGAATGAGACGTAAGATCGTTAAGCTATTGTGTCGTGTGGCCGATTACCCTTTACATGCTCATCTTTCTCCAATCTTAAATAGAATCATTTTGTATAATGAACTCGGTTCGGGTCCCCAACCTTGGTCCATTTACCAAACCCATATCTATGTCGAAAAGTATTGTACATTAATTAAAATTTAAATTAAAACTTCATAATAAGTGTTGTCCTTACCCTAAACAAACTTTGCCAGTGTTGCTTGTCTTTGGATACAAGAATTTGATTTGCAAACAGGGAGTGATTGACCAAAGAAATCAACTAAATCTATATCCTTATTATTCGAAAATACTTCAACTTTCTGACTAAGGTTGACAATTACATTCCGTCTTCAAGACTCCATTAGTACTAGATCGCTTCACACCTCGTGGTGCTTACACCTCTCGCTTATTGAAGTTTAGTTTAAAAACCTCGTCTAAGAACTTGTATAGAGAAGGATTTCTCGGATTTCCCGCGGCACAGTAGTTCTTCCATACCAACTTAGCTGACGCTGCTATTGGTATAGCAACTGATAGATTACAGTTTGGTCCAACCCAATCCTCTTGTACTAGAGTTGGCTCCTCGCAATACTCCCTTTAACACCATAAAAACTGAACTGTCTCACGACGTTCTAAAATTAAATTCAATCTGGCTACAAAAAATTAATTTACAACATTTGGAGAATATGGTATAACAGGGAAATGTATTTTCTTAGTCTACTTCAGCTATCGAATACGATTTTTTAGGCTCATCTTTTGACTCTACTGAATTTCTTTGGTTGGAGAGCAGTGGACATAGCACGAAGTCTGTTTGTTATTTCTGTAAAAGAAGGCCTGATAGCAGGATCATGTGTCCAGCATTCTTCCATCAAATTTCTCCATTCTTCGTCACACCGTTCCGGGATCGGTGGCCGAAGTGTATTATTTACAATCCCACCTTCATATGTAGACCAAGATAAATACATCAGGGAAAAGATGATGATTCATTATCAAGAAACTAGATTGATGTTTTATAAGATCTTCTCAACTGCATTGCTTGATGTAATCTGATCAGGCACATCCCAAAAATCATATTCAGAGATCAAGAAGAATACACATCAAGCTTACCTATAATAGCTCCACAATGCATGTTTGCATACGGTTCTTCGCCAGTCAAGATTTCCCACATAGCAATTCCGAACGAGAAAACATCAACCTGTGACATGTCATGAACCTTGATTCATTCCAAGTCTTTTAACGGAATCATAAATATGTTGACTATGTTTCTTATGTTTTACTGTTTCATGACATAAGCTTAAAGTATTTGTAACTTCGTCACTAAATCATGCAATTCAGTTCAGATTTTTGGTTAGTTTCACATACTTTTTCAGAAACTCGACTACTACTTCCATTTAGTAGCTCGGGAGCCATCCACGGAAGCGTTCCACGCACACCACCTGACACAAGGGTGTTCTGCTTGATTCTTGATAGTCCAAAATCGCCAACCTAATAATCAAATGTCTCTATCTGAGCTTCATTTCTCCACAAGAATGATTTCTAAAGTTATAAATTATACACAAAGATCAAGGACTCACTTTGCACACGGGTCGATGTGGATCTCCTAAGTTTACCAGCAAATTATCACATTTTAAATCAAAATGAACAATGCTTTTCAAATGCAAGTACTCCATGCCAAAGGCAGCATCCAATGCAATTATCATTTTTTTACGCCGATCAAGTGCCCTATCAGTAGAATTTGAACTCTCAAGAACAAATCTTGGGAAAAGAAAGTTCGATAGCATAGCCAAAAAACTCACCTTTCTTTCTTTAATAGGACACGCCTTAACGATCCATTAGCCATGTACTCAGTTACAGTAGCTAATGTGGTTTCAGGTCCATCAGGAACGACTCCATAAAATGCTACTACATTTGGATGGTGAAGTTTGGAAAGAATTTGAGCCTCCCTCCAAAAATCTTTAGTCTGTGAAAAGTTGGAAACAATAATTTGGACAGGATTTTAGTGTGTGCTTTCCATGTCGAAGTACAAGTAAAAAGGTTACAATTTACTGTGATTGAATGGGGACAAACCAGTCTTTCTTGTTCTGAGGATCTCCCTGCAAAACAACTCTTCTTTATTCTCTTGATGGCAACATCTGTTCCCCTCCACTTTCCATGATAAACAGTTCCAAATGTACCAGATCCCAACTCGTGTAGGTCTTCAAGATCAGCATTTTTAATGATCTGCAATATTGTACAAGACATTCATTCAAAATATCATAATGAATGACATTCATGAGAGGAAGTTCCATTGAATTAATTACATGGAAAGTAGCTTACGCTACAACTATAAAATAAATTTACGCGTGAACCTGCAAACCATATATGCCAGCTTCCATTTCTATTATTGCAGCATCACTTATCGATTCATCCTTATTATCTTCATCAGCACTAAAAACCTACAAGAAACCGCACAAGTAAATGATAAAACCAATTCTTGAATGTAGAAAATATGAGGGGCTAAGAAACTAATATATACATCATAGTCAGATTCGGGGATGACACTTCCATTTTCCGTTTCTTGTCCGGGTGATTCTATCTCATCAATCGGTTCGTCCTGTACATGAGGAATAGCCTTAGAGGAGAACGGGACATCCAGTGGCACATGACCCGTCACATCTTCAACTATTACTGGAATTTCTGGTGTGCCGATTTTATGAGGGTTCTGTAAAGGTTGAGAATGGATTTCTGATGGATTTTCCATATAATTAGACAATGAAGCAGGATTCTCGGGCCCTTGCATTTGTGGGATAGGGGTATGTGAACCAAGGTTTGAGTCTGGGAGACATATTATTTTTGGCAAATTCCATTTGTGCTCCACAAATTTGGCATCTGGAGCATAATCAGTGCTAGTGCCGCTTTGTTTCATACCTGTATCGAAAGAAGTGTCCTTTTTTTCAACCGAAACGTTTGTATCTAGATACCATTCAATATAATCCTCATTACCATTCACGTTTTCTTGAGAGAGACAATTCTTATGCGAGAAAACTTGATAATTCTCATCTGCCATCCGTTGTTGTTGTGATACTACCCTTAGTTGATATGAACTGGAAACTTCTGAAGGCCTCTCTTCATACTGTCGCACAGTATTTTTCGAACCTCTCCTATTAAAGTTACTTGGATCACATGATGGAAGATTCTCAAATTCTTTACTCGACTTCCGAAGGTGAGAGCCCATTGTAGGACTACCTATCACTTGCACACGATAACCTGTGGCATCAGCCCATGAGGGGTGGTCGAAACCTGGGGCATCCATCACATTTGGATGAGCATATTCACAGTCATCATGATACAAAACGTCTTCATAACGTTTTATGTAAGAATTATTTGGCTCTTTAAACCGAACGGGAGACAGAGGAGGAGACAGAATATAAGATGCGTTAAGAAATTGGGAAGCAGGACTTGAAGGCCTAAATTTCAGATTTGTGGAGCTCCCTTCGCTTCTTTTCTCTTTACGATGATGTGATGATGGGGAGTCCCTCTGAATGGTAGGACTTCCATCCAGATTACTTCCCCTCTGGCTTGCCAAACTCTCCCGACTTGAGCTCCTTTGATGGCTTGGATCAAACATGCCATTTACGGCAACAACATACCGATCGGCATCACCTTTCTGTGTGGTCTTCGGGTCCAAAGAACACGAGCCTTCACCATCACTCGAAGAAACAAGAAATATTCTTAGTCTTTGAGAACTTCTCTCTAAATCATGGTACTCTTCTATCATATGATGAAGATCCTCGTCCGAAGAGACGGATATAAGTGCATCCAAGTCTTCACCAGGAAGCTGGTACTTAATTGTGTGAGCTTGATTACAAATTCCACTGGTCTTTCTCATAAGCTCGACATAAGTTATGTTTTTCCGAATAGATAAAATCTTCGTCTCTCCACCGACATATCTAAGCTTCCCATCATTCGGTCTCGGAAATATTCTTCCACTGAAGCTGCACAGAAATTTCATTTTTCCCGAGAACGAACCATCTGACGTTCTTGATCCAGGATGACCTGTTAGATCCTCATACGCAAGATGGTGCTGATTCTCCGAAACATCCAAACATTGCTTATTCTTTGTATTACAATCTACCTCATTCACAAAAGGATTTCTTCTAGACATAACACGATCCCTCAAAAACTCAGGTGAAAATTCTTCGCCAGTCTGAACAGAAACATTATGCTGGTATTCATTTCCATAGTTTAGATCACTTGGAGTGGCATTGGCTGAATCAGAACCTGTGTTTCGGCCATTCTCATTATAAAATTCGCTCTTCATTTTATCAATCAATGACGAATTTCACTTGGCAGAAGCATTTTTTAGTATTTCCGGCTCATCCCTTGACCTAGTCTCCATTCAAATCCGTGCATCTTGGATTTTTCCCAGCATCACACGAAAACAATTAGCAGTCCACAGCTTCTCATACGATCAAACTTCCTCTTTATCCTATTCGCTGAATAATTAGTAATTCCTTAAAGCGTTACACCAGGTTCAAACCGAGTTCTTTGAATATTCAAAAAACCATAAAGCTCCAATCAATCTGTTTCAACGAGGAAACATGAATGGAAATGTCAGATACAAGCATTTACAATCCAAAATTCGTTTACACCGAAAAAAACATCTCAAGATGAAGAATTCATGAAAAGATTATTTCAGTTTCTGACAGAAACTCTTTTCTTTTGCCTATTCCCTCCATTAAACCAACAAAATAACAGAAGGTTGATGAAAAATCGAATACCTGTGTGTGTCTGGAAACACCAATTTCTTGCCCTTTTCCAAGTGCCTTTCTGGCTAAAATCAGGGTGGGAATCCAAAACACAAAAGAAAGACTTTTGGTATGGTGTCCGGTTTGTGAGGCAAAGATCGATCGAGAGAAAAGGGGGCATTGCATTGATTTCGGAGGAAAGAACCAAAAGTAATACATTTCTGCAAATAAATATCAATACAAAATAACGCGCCATTCTCGCGGCTTTTAACTGAAAAACTAATTTATGAACTCAAAAAGATAGGAGACCCGTTTTTGTTTTTTTTTAAGTTTACAATTATAATATTATGTTGTACAGTTATTACCAAAATACTACATTAATCATTAACATATGTGATAAGTTCTAAAGTTTCATAAGAATAATAATTCATAATTCACATATTTGGACCCTAATTTATATTTCAAAAGAAAGTTGAGCAAAGTGGTATCAAAGTTGCTTCAAGAATCATTTGATACTACAAAATAGTCGGCTTACATGTTACTTTGGTTCCATATTTATCACAATGTCATTTTTTTTTAAAAAAAATACTCAATCTTTTTCACAATCTATATCTATATAAATATATGAATGTGAATTGTGAATTTACATCAATGTCCTTACATTCATTTAATAATAATCATTAATACATGTTTATATATGAATGTGAATTGTGAATTTATATCAATCTCCTTACATTCATTTAATAATAATAATTAATACATGTTTAGTTTTTTTTATTTTTTTGTGAATTTACACACTCCATTTTTAATTTTTTTTTGGTTTCCATGTTTTTCATCTATTAATTAATGAAATTTAAAATAAATTGAAGCGAAATAAATTTTAGCCTTTTTCAATCTATTAATTAATGTGAATTTACACACTCTATTTTTAATTTTTTTGTGAATTTACACACTCCATTTTTTTTTTTGGTTTCCATGTTTTTCATATATTAATTAATGAAATTTAAAATAAATTGAAGAGAAATGAATTTTAGTCTTTTCCAATCTATTAATTAATGTGAATTTACACACTCCATTTTTATTTTTATTTTATTTTCCATGTTTTTCATCTATTAATTAATTAATGAAATTTAAAATAAATTGACGAGAAATGAATTTTAGTATTTTCCATTCTATTAATTAATGAAATTTAAAATAAACTGAAGATGAATGAAATTTAGCATTATTTTTTGTTGTAATGAAATTTGCACTCTATTTTTTAAATTTTACGATATAACTGATACGATATAGCTAATACGAAAGTCACAACTATCAAGTTAAATTCGATTAAAGAAAATCTATATCTATATCTATATCTATATATGAATGTGAATTTACATAAATGTCCTTACCTTCATTTAATAATAATAAATAATACATGTTTATTTTAATTTTTTTTTTTGTGAATTTACACACTCCATTTTTTATTTTTATTTTTTGGTTTTCCATGTTTTTCATATATTAATTAATGAAATTTAAAATAAATTGAAGAGAAATGAATTTTAGTATTTTCCAATCTATTAATTAATGTGAATTTAAACACTCTATTTTTAATTATTTTTTTTTGTTTTCTATGTTTTTCATCTGTTAATTAATGAAATTTAAAATAAATTGAATAGAAATGAATTTTAGTATTTTTCAATCTATTAATTAATGAATTTAAAATAAACTGAAGATGAATGAAATTTAGCCTTATTTTTTGTTGTAATGAAATTCGCACTCTATTTTTAAAATTTTACGATAGAACTGATACGATATAGCTAATACGAAAGTCAAGACTAACGAGTTGAATTCGATTAAAGAAAATTTATATATATATCTATATCTATATATGAATGTGAATTGTGAATTTACATAAATGTCATGGCCTTCATTTAATAATAATAATTAATACATGTTTATTTTTTTTGGTGAATTTACACACTCCATTTTAAATTTTTTTTGTTTTCCATGTTTTTAATCTATTAATTAATGAAATTTAAAATAAATTGAAGAGAAATGAATTTTAGTCTTTTCCAATATATTCACATAAATGTCCTTACCTTCATTTAATAATAATCATTAATACATGTTAAATTTTTTTTTTTTTGGTGAATTTACACAATCCATTTTTAATTTTTTTATTTTCCATGTTTTTCATCTATTAATTAATGAAATTTAAAATAAATTGAAGAGAAATGAATTTTAGTCTTTTTCAATCTATTAATTAATGAAATTTAAAATAAACTGAAGATGAATGGAATTTAGCCTTATTTTTTGTTATAATGAAATTTGCCCTCTATTTTTTAAATTTCACGATATAACTGATACGATATAACTAATACGAAAGTCACAACTAACGAGTTGAATTTGATTAAAGAAAATGAACAAGTATATGATGTTATGATGTGATGTTTTGACATGTTTTGCTATTTTACGACATGTTTACCCTTATGCTAAGATCATGAAATGTATGTTGAGTACAGTAATTTTCATTGTTGCATGTTATATATATGTATTCGTTATTAAGTTACAGGTGTTGAGTCTTTAGACTCACTAGGTGTGATTGATGCATGTGAGCATATTGATCAGTATATCGAAGGTGCCGAAGACTAAGTAGCCGGAGCTGGATGTGCGCACGCTGACCCGAGGACCTTATTTTTTCCGCACGTTTTCATCTATTAATTAATGAAATCTAAACTAAATTGAAGTAAAATAAAATTTAGCATTCTTCTTTTGTGATGGAATTTGCAATCCATTTTTTTAAAAAAAATTTATATCTATAATGAAATTCAATCTATTATCTATCTATCTATCTATCTATTATTATTATTATTATTATAAATATATGAGTTTGAATTGTGAATTTACATATATGTCCTTATCTTCATTAAATAATATTTATTACTACTATAAATATATGAGTTTGAATTGTGAATTTACATATATGTCTTTATCTTCATTAAATAATATTCATTAATATATATCGCTTTGTTTGTTTTGTTTTCATCTATTAATTAATGGAATCTAAACAAAATTGAAGAAAAATAAAATTTAGCATCAGCCTTCATTCTTCAGTAAAAATTTGCACTCCATTTTTAATTTTTTTTTGTTTTTCTTGTTTTTCATCTATTAATTAATGGAATTTAAAATAAATTGAAGAGAAATGAATTTTAGTCTTCATTTTTTGTGATGAAATTTGTACTCCATTTAAAAAAAACATATCTTTAATGAAATTCGAAACGATAATATTAATAAATATTTTTTTGTTTATTTTCTATCAGCTATTAATGACTTCTAAAATAAATTAAAGAAAAATGAAATTTAACAACCTTTTTTTGGAATAAAATTTAAATTTATCTTTCATTTTTTGAATCTCCATTTTTTGTGATGAAATTTGTACTCCATTTAAAAAAAAAACATATCTTTATTGAAATTCAAAACGATAATATCAATAAATATTTTTTTGTTTATTTTCTATCAGCTATTAATGACTTCTAAAATAAATTGAAGAAAAATGAAATTTAGCCACCATTTTTTGAAATAAAATTAAATTTATCTTTCATTTTTTGAAATAAAATTTACAATCTATTTTTAATATATATATGTATATATATCTTTAATGAAATTTAAAATAAATAAAAGAATAATGAAATTTTTGCATTTTTTATTTCTATTTTTTATTAATTAAAAAATTTTAAAATAAATCGAATAAAAATGAAGTTTACATTATTGTTCAAAATTTTATAATTCTCCAATTTTTATTAGGTTTTATGTGAAACAATTTCATTGTTATGTAGTCCTGAGAGGGGCTGACCCAGTTATTTCAGGGGTGAAAAATAATTTTTTTTCACGATTCAAGTCAGATATGAGACATATTTCACAAAATTCACTCGTGAAAAAACCTCATAGGAGTTTTTTTGTCAATTTTATTTTAACTTAAATAAATTAACATATATGAATAACATAAATAATAATAATTAATATACTTCTCTTCGCTTGTTTGTTTTTTTCCATCTATTATTTAATATATTTTAAAATAAATTAAAGAAAAATAAAATTTAACCACCAGTTTTTAAAATGAAATTTAAATTAAACATTCATTTTTTGGAATGAAATTTACACATCATTTAAAAAAAATATCTTTAATAAAATTTAAAATAATAATAATAAATACATATTCTATTGTTTGTTTTTTTCCCAACTATCAATTAATTCTAAATAAAATTGAGCAAAATGAAATTTAGCCATCATTTTTTGAAATGGAATTTATACTTTATTTGTTTTAAAAAATATATATGTAATATAATTTAAAATGAATAGAAGAATAATAAAATTTACAATATATTTTCACAGAATGAATTATATCCTTATTTTAAAAATAATTCTTTTTGTTTGACTTCTTTTTTTTTTAATGAATTTTTATAGTTCTTCAATTTTTGAATTGGACTTATGTGAGCCGATCTCATGAATATATCATTTAGATGGCCAACCAGTCAATTTTCAGAGTGAAAAACAATGATTTTTCATGATTAGTGTAGGACATGAGACATGTTCTCGTGAAATAGCCTCGTAGGAGTTTTTATGAAATTTTTATTTTAAACTTGAGTAAATTAACATCCATAAATAACGTAAATAATACACGATTAATAAATTTGAAAACTCTAATAAAATTGTGTGAATTTACATATATTTCCTTATTTTCGTTAAATAATATTAATAAATACATGTCTTTTTTTGTTCGTTTTCATGTATTAATGAATTTTATAATAATTGAAGAAAATGAAATTTCATTATTGGAATGAAATTTACAGCTTTTATATATATATATATATATATATATATATATATAATGAAATTTAAAATAAACGACACAATGTCAGCAGCTTAATTCACTAAAGCTTCATAGGAGTTCACTCATCCCAATACTACCTTCACTCTTGCATGTTTAACCTAGCAAAACTGAATGATAGTGAAAGATTTATCTTTTAGTTCGAATGTTGCTTAATCTTTATGTCAAAATTTATATTTGTTACCTACGACGCATTATTTATTTCTTATAATTGTGATTTACCATGCAAAGCCCTATACTAAGCAAATGGTGAATATAATGAGGATTGCATTGACGTGACTGTCAATTTTCCAAATTGTAAAACTCTATGCATGACAAACACAAATAATTGTTTGGTACCATAAGAAAACACTTCAAAAGAATCAAAATGAGTTTAAATTAATTTTATGTGTAATAATTACTCTTATATACATCAAATGGATAGAAAAAGAGGAATAAAAATGAAATCAAATCGTTTTTATGTAAAACTAATTACCAATACCCAACCAAAGTTTTAGATCACACTAAAAAAAGGTGATCATTACTTTACTTCTTTATGTTACAAGTATAGAATAACAATCACAATTGAAGATGAGAATGAGATGGCAATAATAACATTATTTGGAAAAATTGCAGCGTTTTTTGTTGGATGTTCTATTGAAGATTTTATTCAAATTCATGACCAGGTATAAGATAAAACAAACAAATGATTTTATATCTACATAAATATTAGCATCTAACAATAAAAATTTTCAATGCAGAATTTACCAAATAACCCATATAAAGATTCGCTAAATCAACCAAGCTCCAAGCTCCACACATTCTTGTTCAAGTTAGATAATTCATTGGAAAAACGTGATGAAGTGTTAAAAATTGTGGCAGAAGTTATTGAGATACATGTCAATTATCCAACAACAAATGTCAATATCAAGAAACGGAAATCTCGAAAGATTATCAAGCCAACTAAACAAAGCTGTGTACCACCAAATGTAGAAAAATCAAATGAAATAAATATCAACAAAAACATGAAGATCCATGAAGACGAAGATGAAATAGAGATTCGAGATAAAGAACCAATTGCCGAGTACAAAAAAAAAAAAGATAAGAAGATAAAAACCGATGGACACAAAAAGATTTCAAGAGGTCTTCAAATCAAAGACAAGAAAATGTTATGATTTCATTTGTAACTAAATAATTAATTATTTATCTATTAAAAGTTATTCTTATTTCAAAAATAATTTAAACACATTTAAATAAAATTATCATAGACAAATTATCTATATTTCTCAACTGTGCAACGCACGTGCATTTATCTAGTAGTAGATAAATAAATGAATAAATCTTTTGTTAAACAGTCTCACATATCTATATCTATGAGACGAGTCGTTTCGGTCTATATTTAGAGTCAAAATAATACTTTTGAATGAAAAGTAATACATTTTTTATAAAACAGGCTGAAATCTATCTCATAAAATTGATGGTCTCATAGAAGTCCTTATATAAAAAAAATAAATTAAAATATAGTTTAAAATGCTATTTTTTTCGTTTGATATATTTTATCCAAATATTTGTAGATTAAATCAAAATATTTATAATTAAAATTCACGCCTAAATATCAGACATATTAGTTAAAATATCGTTTAAAAAGATGTACATCGATCTTAATTATTTTACGTGGCAAAGCCATTTTTCTATTAAATATATTTGGACTTCCCAATATTTGGTAAATTTTGGGGAGAAAAAATATTTGATTTTATTAAGGATCAACATTGCATCAGAGATTTTATTGCATCAATCCACGGGCAACTTCATTGCATTTGAAGCTATTCATGAACTCAAAACTCACGAGTAATGTATATCATCTCCAATCAAGCTCGAGCATCAATATTTTAAACTAAAACATATAAAATTTTACTTGGAAATACTGCGCTGCACATCGCCATCGTATTGTGGCGACAAAAAAGAATCAGACAAAAACAAACCAAAAACAGTAGAAACACAATCAGAACATATATTTTTCTGTCTGCGGAGATGAGAGATGATAAAGAGCGAAAGGCGAAGATAAATATGAAAGATTTGGTGTGTGCATAGCGTCTACCGGTATGAATCTGGGCGCTTAGGCTTGGTTTGAACAATAGCCTCGATCTTCTCCACTACCGCTGGTGTAAGCAAAGGTATGGCATTAATAGTCTTCATGTTCTCTTGAATCTGCATTGATAAGAAACAAACGACAATTGATTTTGCATGTAGAAAAATAAATTAATTCTCCAACTGTAATGATTTTAATCAAGTAGATATGATGACCATCAATGTTAATTTTAATCAGTGTAAATATCACGAAATCAACCACAATATTGATTAACTGTGGTAAGAAGTACTAAAATTAATTGCCCTAACGAGACTCAGAATAAAATGTTCCCTATCTAAAAATGCTAAAATCCTTGTTTAGAGGAAACAGGGGTGGCATTTTCTCAAGAAGCTAGTAAACCACTTTTGGCATTTAGCTGACCTGAGCCTCTTTGGTGGCACCGGTGATGACAGAAGAGATGTTGGGATTTGAAGCACACCACGCGATTGCGAGTTGAGATAAAGGTACTCCTAGTTCATCTGCAATGGGCTTCACTCCATTCACTTTTCTCAGAACATCATCTACCAATGATCTGTTGGCAAGATTCTGCAAAAAATAATCTTACAGTTAGGGCCGGGAACATAGAACACAAGACAAAAGCAAGAGAAAGGGTACGACTATGCATCTATCGCCTCTATACCACACCTAAAAGGTGATGTTAAACAAATCTTCAAAGTAGAGACGTGAATTAAAGTTCATTACATCATATCGATTGGGTTTAGTACGAGTGGCACATGACTTTCAAATTATTAGAAGTAGAAATTGCAAGACCTTACAAGAAAAGCCAGGACATCGCGAGGATCGACGAAACATATACACCAAAGGAAAAAAAATTTGATCAATACTCAGAACTGGAAGTTCTATTTCGTTTTCTCACCTTATAATTGTCCAGGGCGAACCTACTATCAGGTGGAATGTTTCCAGAGTTGTACTTTCCAGTCAGAACTCCAGATGCAAGTGGGCTCCATGTGGTAAGACCAAGACCATAGTTTGCGTACAAAGGTAGATACTCAGACTCGACCTAGAGCAGTTAAATGCATCAGGAAATCATATTTACTACAAGAAAAAATGAGTAAATACATCAAAAGAAGTGACTGAAGCATAAATCTTGGGGGTAACTCCTTGAAAGCCTCCACCACAGTCTACTCACGGTGAAGACCCTGCTATGGAATCCGAGTAGAGACATCCAATTATGAAACCATGAGAGAAGTCTTATTCCCTGTAGTCAACTATTACCAAAACTGTCATCAAAGTAAATTAACACATGAGAAGCAGCTTGTGATTCAATGAGGTTGAGTTTGTATTGATAAATTTAGTTTGGAGTGGGAGTTTATTTGAGGGATGAGTGTTTGGTCAATTTGAAATTGAAATGCACCAGAAAAGCAATTGATATTTAAAATCAATGGTCCTCTCATGTTCATCAATCCAATCACACCTGAGTGGATTACAATTACACTAAAAAATTGTCCCGACAATAATTGTCGTTAAAAGAGTTACATTTGCTTCATAAGCCAACAGGCTCCAAACGGCAAACCCTGTTTCATTAAAGCTTTAGATCCACCAATATCACTCGAGGAGCAAACTTATACTTCCTTCAACCACAACGGAGATAATCTACAAAAGATTTCGCTGAAGGAGAAAAAATTAAACAAATGATTTAAGCTCGAATCTTTCCTATTTACAACTCCCAAAAATCCCAACAAAACAAAAACAAACACTCCATTTGTTTTTACCTTATGCCTGGATAAAAGATTATACTCCGGCTACTCAACAATAGGACCCACAAGATCCAGCCTCTCAGCCACACCCCAAGCCTCAGTAATCTGCTGAGCGGACCATTCACTGGTTCCCCAATAATACGCCCACCCCTTGTCAATGACATGATTCATGGCCCTCACAGTCTCCTCAATGGGCGTCCCGATATCTGGCCGATGGCAATAAAGCACATCGACATACTCCATATCCAGTCTCTTCAAACTGTTTTTGGTTCCCTCTACTATATGCTTCCTCGACAAGCCCTTGTCATTAGGTCCGGGCCCACCCCAGAAAATCTTGGTAGATATAACGAGGTCGGTTCGCTTCCATCCAAGCTCCTTAATAGCCTGACCCATGATCTCTTCCGCGCGGCCGTTGGCATAAACCTCGGCGTTGTCGAAGAAATTCACTCCATGATCGCGGCAGCATTGGAGTATAGATTTAGCGTCCTTTACATCGAGTTGATTGCCGAATGTGACCCAAGCGCCATAAGAGAGCTGGGAAACCTTCAGGCCCGATTTGCCAAGTTTATTGTACTGCATCACCTGGTCAGGAATTTTCATCGGCGGGCAATCTCTTTTATCTCCTTATATGTAGGTTTTTATAGGATTTGAGGTGAAGGGATCGGTGAAGCAAACGTGACAATGGAGAAATGCGCGAAAAATCGGTGCGGAGCCGAGGCCGGGTGGCAACGTAAATGAGGTTCTCTCTACTCTCGATAGATAGAAATTGATATGTTTATTATTACCAGCAAAAACAAGCACGTCCATCCGCACTTGAACTCATATTCTAAATAACTAAAAAATAAATTAATAGTAAAAATATTTTTAATCTTTACATAACATGATCAAATCCATGAAACAACATTTCGTTCGGAAAAAGATAGATCAAAACAAATTATAAGAATTTGGAATAATGATTTATCATATTAAGTACTAAATTGAACTAAAATAACAATACAAATACAATGATGTGAAATGATTTGAATTGATTAAGCAATATAAGAGTGTAAATAGAATTATATGAATATATTTTAATTAATTAAACTATATAAGAGTAGAAGAAAACATTTTAGTATATGATGTTGATATTTATCTATTCATTATATCAATTAATTGATAAATATGTTCCTAAAATGTAAAAATTACATCTTGAAAATCTAAAATAGTACTTACTTATAATTTGGAATAATTAAGAACATATGACAACAATTTTTCATTTTAAGTTTTATTCTAAGAATATTAATTTTTATTGTGAATATCGGTACGGTTGACTCGCCTCACATATAAAAATCGTGAGACATTCTCACAAGAGACTTAGTCTAGACCAACATAACTTCCAATTTAGTTATGTTAACGTTATACTAGTAATTATTTGTAGGAACATCTTGCTCTTACTCTTTTTGACTCATTTGTGTCATTTTTTAAAACAATTTTATAATAATTTTATCTATGTACCATTTGACTCTACTTTTTTTCTCAACATATAATAGATACCGTCATTGATTTTTTTTTTTTAGAAAAATAAGCTGAAAAAGTATCAATTGTGATAAAATTTGTGAATAAGCTCGAATTTTTATTTTTTTTTCAAATTAAGTGTTTGTTGATTTTTTTTATTTAATATGTGCTTACCTTTTTGTCAATATAATTGTCATTATATACTTGTATGTAAATAACACTACAAATATAAATAAAATGTCATGACATTATTGTTATGATTGAGTACTATTTGATAATATATAAATATGAGGAGACTTAAATAAAATAGAATCTATGAGAGTAATTAAAACAATTAATCATTCAATTTATTTTATTTATTATCAAAATTAGTGGGAAAAAACATATGAAAAAATTGATTGATTTTCTACAATTTTTTTTCTCATTTTAGCAATTGTACAACAATATTTTTCTAGCATCACATCATCCGATGTATGTGGATGAATGATTCATTTGTCCACACTTTTATAGTACTTCTTATTCAAATTTATTAATTTTTTATTAATATTATTTAAATTCACAATTAAATTTATATTTATAATATATTATATTTGTTCATGCATTTAGAAATTAATAGTTTGACAAAATAAATTTAAAATTTTGATTAAATATAATTTTATTTTCAATTCAAATTTTGTATTTAATTTAAAAGTAATAATGATTATTTTAATTTTTAATTTTTTCATTTGTCAATATTTAATTTAGAATTTATTTGAATGACTCTTCATTCAAAGCACTCAGATACTTTATCATGAGTCCTTCATATATATAAGTTTTTGAAGTTTTTTTTAAATCTAATTATATTAAAATTTATTTTTAATAATTCATTGAATTCAAATGATAGTGAAATAGAACAATAAATAACATAATTAATTTAATTTAGAATTTAAATGAAAGTCCAAGAAAATTATTAAAATGGAAAAAATAATTGATATTAATATTAAGTAAATTTAATAGTATGTTTTTTTAAAAAAAGTAGTTCAAACATTTAAAAACATGTACATGACTAATTTTCTATCATCCACACATTTATATGTATATAATATATAATTAAATAAATTTTTTTAATGAAATATGACTTATTTAAATATTATTAGAATGAAAGAAAGATAAGGGAAGAAAGTCAAAATCACAAAATCATAACCATAAAACGTGGTTAATTAGTATTAATTATTAATCAATAGACTAAATGTGAAACTACCACATATGTTACTTAATAATGAAAATAAGTAAGCATGTAAATGATAATTATGTCCTTTCTCAATTGAAAAAGAAGCTATTAACAGAAAATTTGAATTCGTTTTCATTATATATTTCTATTTTAAGGTTCTTTTTTTTCTTATTATCGTTTGAAAAATAAAATCATGTACACTACTGATGAATTCTATATATATTGGACATTAAAAAGTTACTAAATTTGAATTAGAATAAAATATAATTACGTAAGTATAATAATATTTTCCAATTCAATTTATTATTATTAAAAGGCTATCAATACATTAGATTTATATTGTGCTTAACTTTTTCAAATTTTTCCTTTTTTTTGTTAATTAAAAACAATAAAAAAACTAATGAAAAAATTGATTGATTTTCTACATATTTCTTTCTCATTTTATCAACTGTACAACAATATTTTTCTAGTATCATATCATTCAATGTATGTGGATGAACGATTCTTCGTCCACACTTTTATATGTACTTCTGATTCAAATTTATTAACTTTTTTTATTAATATTATTTATATTCACAATTTAGGTTTATAAAATATTATATTTGTTCATGCATTTAAAAATTAATAGTTTGACAAAATAAATTTAAAATTTTGATTAAATATAATTTTATTTTCAATTCAATTCATTTTATTTAGTTTAAAAATAATACTATTTATTTTAAATTTTTTGTTTCTTCATTTATCAATATTAAATTTAGAACGAAAATTATTAAAATGAAAAAAATAATTGATATTAATATTAAGTAAATTTAATAGTATGTTTATTTAAAATTAGCTCAAACATTTAAGAACATGGAGTAGAAAGTCAAAAACACAAAATAATAACCATAAAATATGGTTAATTAGTATTAATTATTAATTAATGGAATAAATGTGAAATTACCACATATGTTACCTAATAATGAAAATAAGTAAACATGTGAAGGGTAATAATGTCCGTTCACAATGAGAAAACTTTTGTACTATCCACACTTTTATAGGGACTAGAAAAAAAGCACGTGCATCCGCACGTGAACCCATATTCTGAATAACTAAAAAATAAATTAATATTAAAAATATTTTTAATCTTTGCATAACGTGATCAAATCATGAAACAACATTTCGTTAGGAAAAAGATAGATCAAAACAAATTATAAGAATTTGGAATAATGATTTATCAGATTAAGTACTAAATTGAACTAAAATAACAATACAAATACAATGATGTGAAATGATTTGAATTGATTAAGCAATATAAGAGTGTAAACAGAATTATATGAATACATTTTAATTAATTAAGCAATATAAGAGTGGAAGAAAATATTTTAGTATATGATGTTGATATTTATCTACTCATTACATCAATTAATTGATAAATATTTTCCTAAAATGTAAAAATTACATCTTGAAAATCTAAAATAGTACTTACTTATAATTTGGAATAATTAAGAACATATGACAACAATTTTTCATTTTAAGTTTTATTCTAAGAGTATTAATTTTTATTGTGAATATCGGTAGGGTTGACTTCTCTCACATATAAAAATCGTGAGACATTCTCACAAGAGACTTACTCTACACCAACATAACTTCCAATTTAGTTATGTTAACGTTATACTAATAATTATTTGTAGGAACATCTTGCTCTTACTCTTTTTGACTCATTTGTGTCATTTTTTAAAACAATTTTATAATAATTTTATCTATGTACCATTTGACTCTACTTTTTTTCTACATATAATAGATACCGTCATTGATTTTTTTTTTTTTAAGAAAAATAAGCTGAAAAAGTATCAATTGTGATAAAATTTGTGAATAAGCTCAAATTTTTATTTTTATTTTTTCAAATTAAGTGTTTATTGATTTTGTTTATTTAATGTGTGCTTACTTTTTTGTCAATATAATTGTCATTATATACTTGTATGTAAATAACACTACAAATACAAATAAAATGTCATGACATTATTGTTATGATTGAGTACTATTTGAATATGTAATTCATGAAAAGAGATTTAATGACTAAAAAGACACTAAGTTATTTTATACTGTAAAACAATATATGATATAATCCTTATAATAAATATAATTATAATGATCATTTATTAACATTTGTCAAAGTATCAGAATTTTTATATATGATATAATTTAATATATTTATTTAATTATTTTTAAATCAAACTAATTAATTCAATAGATACAAAAATAACATTTTTTTATGAAAGTTTATTTCTTTTGTTATATTTCAAATTTTAATGGTGAAAATCATACCAGTAGTTTAAAATCTATATTTAATAATTATTATATGAGTTTATTTGATATTACCATATAATCTTATTTGAATGTGCATTTCTTTACATATGTTGATTTATTTATTATTTTAAAACTTATTTAACAAGAAATTAATAGTCATCAATGTTAGTCTACGAAAGATCGATATATAGAATTTATTATCCATGATATAGAATTATAAAAATAAAAAGTAAAAAAATTCTTTAGGATGTTAAATTAAATATTATGAGTTATATTTTATTATCAATATTACTATTTCATTTGTTTTAATATTGTTTTTATGAGTTAGTCACAGTGATTTTAAATTGAAAATTATTTGTCTTTAGTATGCTTCGCTTTTGTAGATTATGATTTATATATAGATAAAATCCATAATTTGGTTGATTTTTAGGTTATTATGCTTTATACGTGGTGTTTGAATATATATTTTTTTTAGCAATTTGTTTCAGTTAATTTTGTTCTATATATTATATTCATTATAATTTATTATATAATATAGAATTAATTTGTTGAATTTTAATTTGGGAAACAATTTTGAAACTAAGTTATATAAGTTCTTATAAATAATCTAATATGATAAGAAATTAAACCCAAATAAATAACAAAATGATTTAAATTGTTTTTTAGAAAATCAATTTTTTTTTAATTTTTATAATATAATTGATATTACGTGCAACGCACGTGCATCATGCTAGTAAATCTATAAAAGTGTGGATACTTGAAATGCTTTCCAATTGTGAAAGGACGTAATTGCCCTTCACTTTTTTACTTATTTTAATTATCAAGTAACATATGTAGTAATTTCACACTTATTCTATTAATTAATAATTAATACTAATTAACCATATTTTATGGTTATGATTTTGTATTTTTGAATTTTATGGTTATGATTTTGTAATTTTTGAATTTTCTGCATTTAAAAATTAATAGTTTGACAAAATAAATTTAAAATTTTGATTAAATATAATTTTATTTTCAATTCAATTCATTTTATTTAGTTTAAAAATAATACTGATTATTTTAATTTTTTTGTTTCTTCATTTTATTTAGTTTAAAAATAATACCGATTATTTAAATTTTTTTGTTTCTTCATTTATCAATATTAAATTTAGAACGAAAATTATTAAAATAAAAAAAATAATTGATATTAATATTAAGTAAATTTAATAGTTTGTTTATTTAAAATTAGCTCAAACATTTAAGAACATGGAGAAGAAAGTCAAAAGCACAAAATAATAACCATAAAATATGGTTAGTTAGTATTAATTATTAATTAATGGAATAAATATGAAATTACCACATATGTTACCTAATAATTAAAATAAGTAAACATGTGAAGGGTAATAATGTCCGTTCACAATGAGAAAACTTTTCTACTATCCATACTTTTATAGATATATAGATATAGATATAGATTTTATTTGCTTGCCCTCTTTTGAAGAAAATGACAAGCTGAGATTTTTTGGAAGTCGACTTCATTGTTCAACACAAGCTACAATCTATTTATTATTCGTCAATCATTTTCATGGTCCATAAATGATTGCTTTCCGCAAATAAAAATAAATAAATTGTTTTTACAAGGAAGACAGGGTCATTGAATTATATACAACAAAAAAAAATATATTAAACATAAAAAGATTATCGAATTCGAGCGACGATGAAGCAAGAAACGTGGCCATGGAGTTGGAATGACTTGGTTGCCCTGTCACATGAACCAAATAACATTATCTAGATTTATCAAAACATATCCAATCTCTCGTGGAATGAAAAAAAAATCAGAATTACGTACACACAATCACTTGGTATTTAAAACAAAAAAATAAAAGTTGGTTTTTTTTTAATGCTTTTAGGGAGGAGGAAACGGATGTGAGCTTACATTCGATGTATTAAAACATAGGTGAGGCTGTCGAACGATGTAAATTTGGTCTCCATGTTTGTCTTCTTTGTAAATATCTTGGTTTCTATGCCATGTCCATAGTGCATATGTCGAGTTCACCACCTGCATAATTCATTGACACCTTAGATAGAATGAGTAGGCTAAAAGGGACATCTTAAGCAAACCTTCTGTATATACATATTTCTCATTGATTACCTCAAGAATCCCATGCCCAAAACTACTCTCTCTGTATGCACTCCAATCAGGCTGCGTATCCCAGCAAAATTGACCCTTTGCTGGGCCAGATGAGAAGTTCATATGGCATAGACCTCCAATTTCGGGTATATTGTCCTGAGCAGACGGACATTTTCCCAGTTCATCCGCATGATCAACGTCGACTTTTTCGATATTACCACCATCTCCAATCGTTATGTACACAGGCCCACAGGAATCCAGTGAGTAGTTGTACACTCTATTCATTCGTTCATATGCATGCACCTGCAAGCACAACTATAAGTCACAATTCTGGTTCCGTTTCAAACCAAACTATTACACATCGCTCGAGAGATTTTCAAACAAATTAAATTCGGAGTGCACTTATACTTCAAACATTCAACCATTCGTGGACTTACATGACCAGAGAAGACAATATCGACTCCATTCTGGTAGAGAAGACCTTCCATTTGAAGCCTCATGCATTCAAATTCTTGATAATGTGAGGAATAGCTATTATACCATGGTGGATGCCAAGCCGCCACCAGCCATGGAGTTTTGCTTCGGTCGACTTTCTTGAGGTCGTTTTCAAGCCAAACATACTGAGAACCTTACACACCATATATAAAATATACAGTGATGTGACGACGTAACATTAATCTGACATATCTGGTTTAATGAAGGGTATTCTTAACTTACTTCTTTGGTTATAGTCTACATAGGCTCCCAACATGATAAAATGTATGCCAGAGGCATCAAATGAGTAGTAAAAGTTGGTGCCAGAACCAGACTCGTTTGAAGGAACAGAGAATCTAGTCAAATATGCTTGGAATGTAATGTTGGAGATTTGAGGCTCTATTTCATGATTTCCTTCTATAACCATCATTGGAATTCTTGATGTCATGGGTTGCATGAACCTGCACTTTGACCAACAGTTTGAATCACGTGAGCTGAATCAATTCAACAATTGGACACGAGAAGATTATGAAATCTGAAGAATTCATACAAAAATTTGGAATTTTGTTTTATTTAAGTGGATGGGGGACACTCTTATAGTGTCCATCCATGGTAAACTGCAATTCAGTAGTGATACTAGTTTATAAAAATAAAAAAGGAAGAAAGAAACTAAGAAGTTTCAAGATAAGGGAGGAGTGCACTAAAAAAAGTGATAACCTTCCCCATGCATCCCAACGAGGTTGATATGTTTCTCTAATAGGTGCATTGGGGAATGCACAGGAGTAGCAAGAAGTACCATTTCCTCCAGTTGTAAGATACTGATTTGCGTAAGTTAGGTCGCCAACCATCAAAATAATCGTAGGATCGTTGGTGATGAGATGATCAATGGTGGTCGTAGAATTCATCGTAAGGCCTAAATCTCCTACTACAGCTATTCGAGGAGGATACTTGCCAGAGCCGGGCAATGGTAATGTTTCAAACACGAACTCCTCACTCATAGCTCCTAAAGAACTATCCCCACACTTGTAATGGTATTGCGTTTCAGGTTCAAGACCTACGACGAATTTTCAAAGTTCGACAACATCAGGGTAGATTCATGATATTCATTCAGGATCAAGCAAGCTTTTGTAGATTTATAAATATTTCCTGCAGTCATGCCTCATAGCACAATTCAAGAATCAAAATTTACCCTCAATTTTTACATGATGTATAATCCCAGAGGTGTAATTCCATAGCCCTTGAAATGGATATAGTTGACTATAAACCACTGAAACTCCACTAGCCTTCCGGATATCGTTGCTATTTTTTTTCCAATACTGCACCTCACTAGCCACACCTGATGGATTAATTGGGGTAACATTCACTCCAATCTGAGCATCCCCTTTTTCAATCAACATGCACAAGAACAAATCAATAAACTCATCAAAAATCAACCATACAAAATAACTAAAAGACAATTGTCACGCCCCTCAACTGCTTCAAATCATTCCTCGTTTTTTTTTTATCAATGTTACTCAACAGATAAGTCCATTATATCATACTTTATAAACACTTTATACAAATTTCCTCAAACCGACTTGGTCAAAGCCTTAACACAGCCCTCTGATATGTAAGTGCTTCAAGTTTATCTTATAAATACACCTAAAAATTTTGTGTCGTCCCGCACATCATCTTTGGATTCCTTAATACTCAATTTTCGAAAATTTACACACATGATCGCTATAAAAGGTGTAGAAATCAAAAGACGTGTATTTAAAAGGTTAGCTTTTGATATGAGACTTCATTTAACAAACTGCTAAAACTCCATCATCCCACGTACAGAAGGGATTAAACAAAAAAACCAAGAAATTATACCGGTGACCCAAGAAATCCACATTGAAGTTGGAGTCGACAAAGCGATAGCAATCTGCTCTGGAAAATTTGATGTCACGTTTCTCTTGAGCCTTGGATGATCCATCGGCAAGTCATCACTGCCACGGCGTAGCGATGGGTCAAAACTCCGAGTTGTGGGCTGAAAAGGGCCTTCTATTGTTGTGGGTATACGCTGTGACGATGTAGTAATCACCATTTCTGCAATAATCACAACTGAAATTGAAAACATTTTACAGAATTCCATTGGAATGATTATATTTTTTCATATCCGGTAGAGGATTTAAAGCGATGAAGTACAAACAACGGAATATTCGTAGGAGATGCCGTGAATTCCTAGTGCGATTGTGGCATCAATTTTAGTCAGAATGACACAAGGCCATGATACTTTGTTGCATCTTTCTTCTTTTGTTTTAGATACAATTTTTTTCTCCTTCTTGGTCACTTTGTACAAAGCACATAATTTGTTAAATCAATTTATGCAGGACATGCATGCACGTTGGCAGCCATTTTTTTTTTAAAAAAATTATACATTAATTTTTTGACAGTATCCGAAAAAAAAATTTTGACATAAATTTCGGATACCCGACTATATGCGAAAATTTTGGGTACCCGAACCATCGGGTAGCACCAATTACAGATCGGGTTCGGGTAATCAATGTGCTACCCGAAAATTTCGGGTACCCGATCCGAACTACTCGAACCTGTGAAACCCGACCGGACGCCCACCCCAGTCCGGAAGATTCAATTTAGAAAAATTAAATAATTTCAGTGTGAGCACACATTGTTATTTGTAGCCCCTGAAGGCCTGAACTCTTCACTTTTGTTTTTTTGTTTTTGTTTTGAATGGCTTTTGGATCAAAAAGCCCAGTATGACTGCCTTACTTGGATCCAGTTCGGTATGGCAGTCTGGGTGCGCTTTCTTTTAACTTTTTAAAACCCCAAATCGGAGGCCCAAATCGGCAGAAGTTTTATTTGGGCTTTACTAAAAAAATAGGCCCATTTAACGATTTATTTGGACAATACTAACGTATTGGGCCTTATATTTAAACACATGTGACTCACATGTTTACGTTCTTTTTAAGTTAATATTTTTCTATTTCGATTGTCAATCAATTAATTAAAATTTGGATTGTTTCGGAAATTTTTTTAAAAAAACTAATGGAAGAGAAGCAAGCGGAGGAAAAGACATACAGTAGTACTAAAATCTCGACACAACAATATAATTGGTGGTTGCCTTTTGGATTTTTTCCGAAACATTGCTTGGCTATAGATTTTTAAAGTTAAAAGTCTTATGCAGTAAAACTATATTGCGAAATGATTAGTACAAAAATGCAAAATAAAAGAACTATATATATATTTTTTGGAAAGTTAGAGAAAAAATATATGATTAAATAATAATAGTTGAGATAATAATTTGATTTAAATTTTTGAAAAAAGATTTGAGAAAAATATAGATAAAATTATGGTTTTTTGAATTAAGTGGGAAATAAGGGATAAACAAACGGGGCCAAACTTTTTGCTTCCATAATATATCAAGCTTGTATCCCTTGAGTAAGTCATAAATTCATGGCTTCAAAAAGATGTTCGAGTAGGTGAAATAGTTGAAAGTTTGACAAATGATTATGAGTTCAATTCCTCGTATCTAACACCTTTTCGAGTGAACTTATTGTAGCGGCCAACGGTTGGCATCAAAATTTAAACTTCAAAAACATTATAGGGCTAATTTTTCTGGTAAAGACGACTGGAGTTTAGACATCAAAGATCAACTTCCAATTATTCTTCATGAGAATAATATTCTACAGATTCTTTCACTTCCAATCAACAACATATTAAGCGGAAACCAAGTCATCGGCGACTTTTGAAGACTTCAATATGAAATATAAATGTCTTTCACTTCTAAGAACTTGGTTCAGTGTCTTTCACTTCTAAGAACTTGGTTCAGTCTGAAAAATATATCCAGCTTCCGCAAAGTGTGACTTCACCAGTGCAAGCGCCCTAAAACGGTGAGAAATCTTGTTTTTCTCTTCCTTCGGCATTTCAGCATACCTATAACACACATGGGTTACTTAGATTTCGCGACAGAATACAAACAACGGCATTAAGAGGGGAAATGAATCTACGTCTGATCATATCCATCGGGTTGAAAGATTGGATCCCATCCAAAGTCATTCGGTCCTCTCTGAGGAACTATCTTTCCCTGAAATTTCATTATTGTACAACTTAGAAAAGTGGCACTAATATATAATTTAATCACAAGGACATTGAACTCTAAGTTAGACGACAGGATTATGGCAGAATAATACCCAAGTTTCCCCTGAAAAAGTAATTGGATCTGCATATGGTCCAAGAGCTAGAGAGAATACACAAAGAGCATATGCTGATTTATCATCATATGCCATCAATAAATTATTTAGACCTGTAAAGAGAATATAACATGATCGACTTCAATAAAGTTGGAGACAAGAGACAAGAGTAAAGATGAATTTAACATTGGGAGCACAAAGAAGGAATCAAACTGGAACACCTTCATGACCAGTCTTCTGCAGAAACCACTTGCTGGAAAAATTTTCGTTTCAAACTCAGTCGAGGCCATAAAAACATGTTAAAATCAGTGACAATAATAGGGTACTGACAATATATTGAAAATTAATGCAAAATTAAGAGTTTTGGAATATTCCATAAAGAAAGGAAACAAAATTAATCACTTGAATAAAACATATCATAAAGCTGAATTCCATTATGTGTCAGAAATCTGCTAAGTATCAATGAAATAACAACATCGAAGTCTAACATGAGCTGCACCTGCACTAAAGCTCAAGATCCTTGTCAAAACTCGATCATCAAAGAAGAACGGAAAACTTTGGATTTTGTTTATATTTTTTCATGAGTATGCAATAAGTGAAAAAATGATATAGAAACTTTGTGCACGGGGAATTGTGAAAAACATTTTGGAGAGTACATACAAAGAAAGAAACATAAAACAGGAAACGAGAATTAGATATAATCCAAGGGCAATCGTAAAAGTATAAATAATATACGGAATTCTTGTGATACCAAAAATGCTCCCCCGAATGCAAAAAATACATATTGTTTTATTCTGTCGCATCACTTTCCGTACTTTCAGAGGAAAATAGGGTAGTTGAAAATGGTTGGCGTACTTGAATAAGATGGCCATCATAAGTGAGTCAGTGACGGATGATTAGCATTTTTAGAAATTTTCAAATGAAAATTTTCAACAAAGTCTCTTAATTTCTTAGCTTCCAATGTTCAACTTCTTCTGATTCTTGAGGTTTCATCTATAAAAGATCCAAGACTGGGGACTTTTCTTGTGATCTAATAATATTATCAGCAACTGATCCCTTCAGCATAAAGTATGGGTGGTCATATCCAAGTCAGAATGTCTCTTCACAATAAATAATCAAATTTATATTTTATAGATAATTGAACTCTCACAAGGGATAGCCTCTGCATTACAAGCAGAAGTATTGATAAGAACATGAAGAGCATAACCAAGCATATCTAAGCTAGCAAATAAGCTCAAACCCGTAAAGGCTCAGGAGGAAAACTGTGTGAGGTAGAGTTTTAATTTCATTCAAGTCTGAGTTGAGTTTGAGCCTGAATTTAAATAATTTTAGTTAGCTTCTTGATGAGAATGACAATCCATTAGAAAAAAGAGTGGCAACTGTGATACAGCTATTTGTCCGTGAAAGAGTCACACTCTTATTCATTGCAGAGAGGGTGAGAAATTTGATTCTATTTCCAACCAAACATTTTTTCAAGGAAACTTCACTTTGTCATTTTCACATAAATAAACTCAGCACAATTATAAAATTATACCCAGCTCTAAGAAAAGCAAGGAACAGCAGACAAAAATAAACATCTTCCATATACAAATTTCCACATTAACTTACAGCACTAGCATTGTTTCTGTATACGCGAAGCATGATCAAAGTGCTATGTTCAGATATCAAAATTCAGTAAAGCTTTTGTAGTTTTAGGAGAGGACCACCTTCCGAAAAGAAAAGTATGAACTAGACAAACTTACATGTATGGCCCTGCAAAATTGTTAAAAGATTCCATCAATTATACACAGACAAAAAAAAAAAAGAATCAATAACTCAAAAAATCAATATTGGTGATTGAATCATCCAAGGAGAGGGATTTGTAGTATTGTATTTGATAAAAGGGCTAGTCAAACTTATCGTAACCATTTCTATTTCTGATCATAAACTCCTTGACACCAAACATTATCCAAATCATTTTCCGCCATAAATCAAATCTCTATCATACATTTAAATTACCTGGTAATCCCTTGAGCGCATTGAAACAAAGACACGTGTCCTCCACCAGCACAGGTCCATTTACCTTCGATTTTTTTTTGAAAAAAAAAAAATTACATTATCAAACGCATCACACACACAGACACACATATAAGTATGTTTCCTCACAAACATTTTCACAAACAGCTCGCATGCACATCAATATGAAATGGTCACCTCTTTAGCGGCTAATCGAGCCTTCTCTTTTGAAATCTCTTCAGGTTCACCTTGCAATTCTGGCACTGTCCAAAACAACCCAAAAAAAAAAATATACAAGCAGCAGAAAATCAACACAAAACACACATTCGAGTAAAGATGTTGCTGTGGATTAATTAACAGACATTCGAGTCTGAGGGAACGAAACGGAATAGAGTTGCCGAGGATTTCACGGACTTCTTCAAGCTTTTTCAAGTTTCCCGTCACAAAAGTCACCGGCTGTGACAGCACAACGGCCCTCCCAGCACCCGCCGCCGCCATTTTCCCAAGAATATTGCACTTGGAAGTAATAGTACGTCTGGATTGCGACCTTAAAATCAATAATAATTACAATTAGTTTTAATTAAATAGCATGAATCATAAATATTAAGCAATCGTTCTTTTTTTAATTTGGAAAAGAAAGCGAAAAAGATATTATCTAGACGTAATTTATTTCATCATTTTATTCTGAAAAAAATATTAGAAAAAAATACGAGACGACATTAAATTTTTTTTTATGTAATTCAAAATCGAACTTTGGTTATGTATTAATCATATTATTTTACTTGTTATAAAACGACCAAAATTGGCATGGCGGGAAATAGAAATTGCCACTACATATAGACAGATTAATTAACCGCAAATGTTGGGCGAAAATGAAGAGTTCGTGTTCAGGTGGAGATTTGCTGAAGCTACTCGAAACCATTAAAACTTCTGGGGCAAGCTTTTTTACTACCTCTCGTCTGAATTGAATTGCAATTTTTAATATTTTGATTTCTCCTTCTGCTGTTTTTTCAAGGATTTATTGTTATTTTCTGTTAACTTTGGAGGTTTAGCTTCATACTATAGGGATTTATCGGTTATTTTGCTAATCGATCGATAGATGTGTACATTTCGAACCTAGATTGGTTCTACTCTTCCAGCTTTACGAATGTGGAAACTGAGGTGAGGCATTGTTAAAGAGTATAAGCAGCGGATTCAATCCTAATTACTCGCAATTAATAACTGAATCCATCTTCAATATGCATTTCATGTTCAATTCCGTTATTTGAAGCTAGCAGCCACAGAAAGAAGATGGAACATAGAGAATTTAGAAAACTGATTCATTTACTGACTAATGAATCAGAAATACAATTTTGTATTCATCTACAAGTTCTAACTGTTTTTAAATGGGCATGTGTTTTTGAGCCTATTATGTAACAGACACCTGCTTTATTACCATTGTTTTAGAAAGATTATTTCATTGGAACTGTTGGATCGCACACCGAAAAGATCTTCGATTAATTTAAGTTTGTTCTCCACTTTCTGCCGTTTTTTATTGGATTATCACATGTGGAATTTCAATTTTTCAGATTGTTGAGAATCGAGTTCAACTGCTCAAGGAATTGGAAGAAGTAGATTTAAGCGAGAATACAACAGTGAATTCTGTTGTTGAGTATTTAATAGTATCCTAAACTGACAACATTATGTTATTCTGCACCATCATCTTGTAAACAAAAATTGTTTTGATGTCATGATGGGTGTGGTTATATATAGTTTTGTTTAGTACCATGGATTCTCAAAATCATTGTGAGTTTTTTTTGTTTTTGTTTTCCAGTGGATTTCAGAATGTGAGTGTGCTGTTTTTCCTTCTTAAAAAAGATATTTCTAGTGACTTGACACTATCCTTTTTCCCTATTAAAATCTTTAACATGTCAGGTTATGTTCCTGAAGCACGAAAGCATCCTCTGCTCTCACTTTTTTACCTTAACAATTTAGCTATTTTGGGAAGACCTCACTTGTTTGGACGTATCTCAGTGCACATTGAACAAAATGGTTTTACACGTGGCGGCTAAATGCTTAGAGCTGGATATATCAGGATGCCTAGAACAATTTCTTGTCCTAGGGATAAAAGTAAGTTTTTTGTCTCCCATTGCTAATATTTGGACTGGCAGATATTTTTCATTGCATACAACTTATTTCTATTGATCTTAACTCATTAATGACATGCAATTAAACCATTCTTAGGCCAACATGTGGTGCAGCAAGCATTTGAAAATGACACTAATGTCGACTGAGGATTCCCCAGCAGAAAACCACCATAATTTCTTTTTTCAGGTGTAATTTCTAGTATGTTCTGCACAACTGTCAAGTTGCCAATCATGTGTTTCAATTACATCTGTCAACTCTTCTTCAGTTGCTTCTGGATTTGCTCAGCTACTCTACTGGATGTTATTCGGCTTTGGCTAGATATCATGTTTCCATGAGTAAGGACCGGACAGTCAGCATCGAGAACTTCATTTCAGAACAGTTATCTCTGACCAAGGATTTGGCGTCTGAAATAAAGGTTATGTTCACGTGCAATGTTCAGTCATTAGATTTCAGGCGCTCGTATATGAGACTTATCTAGCATCAATGGAGCTTCACGATCATTTATTTTTTTCACTCATTTTCCATTTTTAATATATGTACTTTATTCATCCTTTTAGTTTATTCGACATTTTCCTTAAGTTGTTGGTTCTTCCAGACAACTTACTTCCTGTTAATGCGTATGTTGCTATCTTTTTCAGTTTTTCTTTGAGTCTGATATAGGCTGGTCACTCAGTTGACGTGAAGAATTTTCTGAATCTTAATGCTCATTAGATATTTCTGTCCCATTATTCATGTTCAGAGAATTCACACTCTAGGGTCAGAATTCCTGAAGGCAACACTGGTGGCCATTGATGGGGTGACTCGATTATGCAGGGTATACTGCGATGGTGTAAACTGGGATATCTTCCTTGCACAAACAAAGGATGATAATGTAAGAGATTGCAAAGAGGCTGAAAAAGGAGATCATATAATCCAAATAACAAATTGCACAATTGAAAAACTATGTGAACTTGGCGTTGTTGCAGCTAATGATGGTGGCAGTCTAGTGAGCCTGCTAAATATGTCGTGGAAAGGGGTAGTTACACTCCTTCAGTTTGGCAAGGGTGCTTTAGCAGTCAAGGTGAATGTAACAAGTGTCATCATGACCTTAATTCAACTGGCTAGAGAGTCGTTAAGATGTGCTGCTCGGACTTTGTCATTTTTGGAGGAGGACAAAGACTCCGAAGCTGAAGCCAAAAGGATCTTCCGTCTGGCCAAGTTTTACTTAATCAATGCTGTAAGAATTAGCTCACACTATCCAATGCAAGCCCTTCCTGCTTACAAAGAGATCGCACTTTGTGTTGTCGTGATATTAACCATCAGAATCTCACTCAGCCAGGTGCAACATTTAAAATCTGCAAGTGAAATATTATCAGAAATTGTGGAGCCAACATCATTTCACTTGATCAGCTCTCTACTGAATTCAACTCAACTGAAACAAGAAGACAAGTTCGAAATTTTGGACTGGCTGTTTAGTTGTGGCAGTAATGTGAGTTTGGTGGATGAAGTTGTAAGCAGTGATAACGGTCACATTTCAGTAGATGAAATATTTTCAGTGAGTTCTGATGCTATGAACAAGGACAAAATGCTTTCTCTTGGTCGGGTGTCCTTATTTCTTAATCTATTGAAAGCTGATCTAAAAGAAGATGTCCGGCTTGGTCTCTCCAGAAAGCTAGGATGGCTTTTGGATATACTCGTAGATGAAGATGTTTATTCTTTAATTCTTGTTATCCGAATTCCCGTTGTTTGTGGTTCTAGTGAAAAGCATGAACTGACTTACCGGCCTATGTTTTGTGCTGTCGTTCATGACTTGAAGACTTTCCTGATCACGGCGATCGATTCTAGTGTGACATGGAATGAAGTAGAATCATTCCTGACAGAAAATCTTTTCCACCCTCACTTTTTATGTTGGGAAATTGTTGCCGAACTTTGGTGTTTTGTCTTACGTCATGTGGGGTCTGATATGATGAGTGACACTGTTGACAAGCTTTGCTCATTATTATGGATGACGTCTCGAGAATCAGTACTATTTTCTGAAAGCGCTCTTCGAAAAACTGCAAGATTAATCTGTGTTCTTGTAACTGATGGGCCGCAACTGATGGTTGATCGAGTTTATAGTTCAATATTTGAGAGCAACCGAACTCAGTATTCATCTAGTGTGCATACAGCACTACTCAAGGAAGGGTTCCCCTTAAATTCCCTTTCAGAAAAGAATAGAAGTACAGCCAAACAAAGAATTGTAACTCAGTATTTTGACCTCTTGGAGAGCTTTGAAGGCAAGTCTCCAGGACAGTGTGATTTTGGAGTTTATGGCGGTCCTGTTTTTGCTCTGTGTGCTGCGTTACAGTTTCTGTAAGTATATAGACCACTATGATTATCATTTTATTAAATTCTAAAAGATTTGCTTGGCAAAGGATTGAATAAAGTTTGATGTTATTAAAGCCTTTCTATGCATCTTTAGACAGGTCAGCCTATCTGATACTGAAATGAAGACTTTGAAATTCCTTGTCACTATTATTCGCAAGTACAAAACTTCCACAGATGATACAAGCAGAGAGAATTATGTCCGGCTCATTGGCGAATTGCTAGGGATCATTTCAAGCATGAAACATCTATACTCGTTTGAAGAAATGGACGGGGTCATTTCAGAGCTTCAGAATCTCTTTATCTCAAAGCCAGCACTATCAGATAGACAACTTTTTCTATGCAAACCAAATCTAGCTTGTTTCATGGCCGGTCTTGGCCATATGGAATTGGCAGATAGTGAAGATTGCTCCAGAAGTTTAGCCACTTGGGAGCTTTTCCACGTGATATTGAGGGAACGTCACTGGGCATTTGTTCATCTTGCAATCAAGGCATTTGGGTATTTTGCAGCTTGTACTTCTTGCAATCAATTATGGAGATTTGTGCCTCAAGATGCTGCCTTGGCCTTTGATGTGGAGTCTGGGAATGAAGCAGACGAGGAAAGGTTCATGTCCAAGTTAAAAGAATTCCTGGAGAAGGAAATGGCATGTCAGATGATACATCCAAGTCCTCATCGTTTAGCTATGTTTGTCAAAGAAGGTCGAATGCTGAAACAGATTGTACAAAAAAATTTGCAGAAACTTGATTCAGCCGTTATTTCATGTGATATGATGGAAATTTATAAAGAGAGACAACCCCATAAGAAGAGAAAATTTCCTGATGGTATTTGCAGAGGAGTAGAATTGCTGCAGACTGGTTTAAAGATTATGATTGACGGTATTTCTCAATGGAAACGGGATGGAGACGAACCGAGTGAAGCTCGTGAGTTGTTTTTGCAACATTTTTCTCGACTTGAAGATGTGATTGCACATTTGCTCAGCATATCTGGCAGTGAATGAGTGAGTTAATGTACGTCCATACTAAACAACAATGGGTTTGAAGATGTGGAAGCTTCGACTCTCAAGCAAGGTACCTAGAAATGGCATACTTGCATGTGATTTGTGAATCAAGGCAAAGGTTCAAAGACTTGTTGTGGAGCCGCGTCCTGAATCCATTTTTGAGAAATTGTGCGCCTATAATATTGGTCTTTTGGGTTGTTATTTCAACAATGAGTAAATCTAACAATTTCTTATACTAAAACTATTATTCCATCTTCATCAGTTTTGTTATTTAACGAAGATATGATGTACAAGAAGTATGATCTGATTTAGCATAGATTAAATTTATACTATCGACAGATTGAACCATGCAGCCACAGGCTTGTTAGCCTAAGTGGTACCGAACTCCCGTCGATGGGAGAGGTTTGGGTTCAAGACCTTGTGAAAACCTCCCACCCCAAATATAAAAAAAAAAAAATTTAAAAATTGAAATATGTAGTCGATGATTTGTATTTCATCAAATTCTTAAATTTGGAATAGATTATTAATAAGAGTGTTCAGAATTCCAAAGCTCCGTCCTTATGACATGCTCTGGAAAGAAGGATTCGGTCAATATCTGATTGAGATGATCAATTACCTCCATGTACTTACTTACCAATCATGCTAGAAAATTGACATAATTTATGTTTAATATTCATGAGTGAATTATACTTCATTTCTTCCGACTAATTTTGGACTCGGCTGATCTCAATAGTATGAAGTACTTTATTTGCACTCTTTATGTAGTTCATTGCGTATCTTATAGATTACAATTAATATATTAAATTTAATTTATACTGTAGCTATAAGCGTAAAAAGTAAAATTAAGGTCTCAAGATAATCTTATCATGTAATTTATTTGAGGCAAAAACTTGTGTGAGACGATCTCACGGGTCGTATTTTGTGAGACATATCTTTTATTTGGGTCATCCATGAAAAAATATTACTTTTTATACTAAGATTATTACTTTTTATTGTGAATATCGGTAAGATTGACTCGTCTCACATATAAATATTCATGAGATCGTCTCACAAGAGACATACTCATTATTTAAATATTTGTTTTCCTCAGCATTCGATATTGATATATTTTATAATCAACGTATACCGATTGATAAAACAAATTTTTTTTGTAAAAGATGTCAAGATTTATTTTCAAATTCATTTAAATTTGGGCATCACTTTTTAAACACCAAGAATCCAAGCAAGAGATGTCCATTATTATCCATAAATAACTCCCCTCTTAACTATCAATTTCTCTTTTTCATTTATTCGATGATATTTCGATCACATAATTAAATTCCTATTTATACTTCTTACATCGTGTTCCCTAGTCAAAATTTCCACTTAAGCTCAAACCGATCACATAAATTCCTATTTATACGTCTTTTCCTCTAAAATAAAGGATCTCAATTTTATTTCCATGTCCACAAAAAAATGAAAAAAAAAAACTTGAAAATCCTAATTAAATTATGATAACCCACAATCTTCTACTACTCGTTATCCTTTTTCTTACATTCATGCAAAACATTAACCTCACTCAAAGAAATCACATCCTACTTGAGGACCAAAACCTATGATGTTCGTATAATCAATGGCTTCACTAGTAACTCTTCAATGCCGTTAGTCGTGTGGTGTGCGTCTCAAGAAGGGGATGACTTGGGGGGCCGAGCACTCCAAGAACGCGAAGACTTCGGTTGGAGCATCGACGCGGGATTATTTTCACGACCGTCTCGATTCGTTTGCACCGTAAAATGGGGTTGGAGAAGAAAGAAATTCGAGGCATTTTGGCTAAGCCGAGACAAATATAGATGTGGTGTTCGTAGAAGATGTTTTGGCTTGTGAAAGAAGATGGGATTTATTTTGTGAAGAACAATGTCGATAATGGAGGGAACTGGACAAGAGATTTCTCATGGATGTGAGCCGGAATTTTACAAATAAATAAAAAAAAAAAGCAAAAATTTTGCCATCTCAAATATTGTTTAATTGACATTAATAATTTAATTACATGCACTCAAATTCGAGCGAAAGATTACCACAACCCGACCATTATAGATGCTTACAAATGTCATATATATTTTTAAATTTTTTATTAAAAGTTTCACTTAAATTGCGTTTATTTTTTCCAGGGAAAAAATAATAAAAAGGGAAGCACCACACCACCCATGATTTCGTTCAACTTGTCGTATCCTACTTTTATTGCCACTTGCGAACATGATACTATTTGGGATAACTTAGTTATCAGTTGTTTGGGCCGTATAGGTATCTCATGTTTTGTTCCTTTCGACACCGAATGACAAGACTGGCACACACTCTCATGCGCTACATATGAAAAAGTATTAATTCCATTTCCGAAACATCTTGATTTGTAAAATATTAAATCAATTTAATCATATTTGTCGCATATGACAAATTTCATATATACATAATACCTCTTTCGTAAGATGTGAGATAGTTCGATTATGCTTGTATTCAAAATGAAAAGTAATTTTTTATTATAAAATAATATTTTTGATGGATCGAGTCGAATATAACACTCCTATCACAAAATTGACACGTAAGACAGTCTCGTAGGAGTTTTCGTGTATATATATATATCACAAAAATTTATACGAAATTGTCTCACAAAATAATTTTGTAAGACAGATCTCCTGCTCGATCTGACTCATAAAAAATATTATCATTCACTCCAAGTATAGATCGAATCGACTCGTTTAATAGATATAAATACATGAGACCGTCTCATATAATACTTACCCTATATTGACAGATAGTACCCGAACTTTTGATCAAATTCATATTTGACCTAATATGACAAATGAAGACCTAATATTGAACAATAAGAAAAATATGATTGATGATATATTAGCTTGACGGTATAATCTTATAGTTACATCCGATTATTTTTATTTATTATCATAAATGAGATCCATAGAAAAAACATAAATGATTAAAAATGAGAAACACACACACACACACACACATATAAATATAAAATCGGGCTCTAATAATGGTGTATGTATCCTCCCGAATTTGGCCAATGCTAGTTGCTTCTTTTAATTTGTAAATAATTATTAGAGAAAAGTTCATTAATTTGTAAGACTCACGTCTATTTAGAGGGAAATTTCATGTGATTCCAAACATTAAATAGTTGAAACACATTTTACCAAATTGACAGCCATGTGACCAAAAAAAAATGCGACGCACATTCTCGACATTGGGGCTAGATTTACTGCTAGCCTTTTCCATTATTAATTTACCTCTAACTTACTACTGTATTAGAGTTGACATTTTTGCTTATTAGTGAAAATCAAGTCATTAATTTTCTATTCAACAAAATTTCATGTTTGCATCATGGGATAATGCATCATTCAATAGTGACTAAAATTAATGCAAAAGTGACAAAGCCATTAAAACCCCATGACATTAGAATTAAATGAAGAAATCACCTTAAATTAACATTAACCAAGAGAAGAAATCACAATTTCATTTGGACTATAATACGCAATATTCCGTGCGAAGTACAATATCATCACAATTATTCTCATGGCCTTACCTTTTGTATTTAGTCCAATATTTCTTATGTTCGTGTTTGTCTCTTCTCAGGGGCAACAAATTTTCAGGAAAAATGAAGCACAATTCGGCGAAAATAAACGTCTTTTCCCACACAAAACCCGTGTTCGCGTGTACGATATATAAATCATAAATAATCATAAATTAACTAAAATAGATTTTTATCATAGTTTTTAAAAATTAAATGTATATTAAATATTTTTGTCATCTTATATATATGAGTATTTTTTTGTTTATAAAAAATTATACCGTGAACAAAAGTAGTTGTTATAGATATCTCATGTATCATAAAATATTAGTACATTGATTGATGTATGTGTTGCGTGTTTGTATAATATTTTTTTTTATAATTAATTGGATTTATATTTAAATTATCTAAGCATACACATCGTATTTGAATGGAGCGTAAGCTACTAAAATACAATTTTTAATTGCAATTATGAACAATTTTAAAATCTACTACAAAATTAATATCTAATTTTCAAATCAAATAAAATCCTTTTACTTAATTAAGCGGATTGAATGTATGACAAAAGAGAAGCTAAAATTAAATCACCTTGACAACTAACCATCAAGTCCAGTTACACATAAACCCTAACACATGTTTAATTTAAAATAAACAAATCATAAAACCCTATACTAAAAAAAATGTAACTAAAACTACCCAAAATCTCCATCAATCCCCCCGCTTCTTCATCCTCATCTCCAGCACCTTCTTATGAGAATTCGAATGCACAAGACTCGAAAATGTAGGGCTACAAGCAGGTCGATACTCGGGGTGCAATCGACCCGACTTGTACCGAACGCCACAGGCATTGCACAATGTCTTTGCTCCCATAGGACCTGCCCGCCACTGTGGTGTCTTGTCGACTAAGCAATGTTGGCACCTCCTTCCCAAAAGCCCCGACTCCTGACTGACCGGGGCTTTTGAGTGGTTCGACCACAGGCAATGCTGGCTTGGCAGAACACCATAGCCCGCCGTTCGTCTACGTCTTTTGTTGCTCCGGATGCCCTTTGGATGGTTAATGGGCACGTTGAGATTGTTATAGCCGTCACCATTGGTTTTGATGGTGTCGAGCACGGATATAGGGCTTAAGTGGTTTGGCATTGGCATGAAGTCTGAGTCGTCGGATAACACCCCGTAGCAACTCTCCAACGTCGGGAAGGCGTCTTTGTCCATCAACCATTCCAAATCCTCCACAGGATCCTGAAAAACATATAAGCCATAAGTTGATGAAAGAGAACTTCTTGGTACTTCATTTTTCAGAACATGAACATGCGTCGCGTTATTATTATTATTTTTTATCACGTACAATTTTATATTTAAACTTATGTTTTTTAAAAAAATATTTTAGTAATAAATTTTGATGCCTTCTGAGTAAAACAATGCTATTTCCAAAAAAGAACAAAATAATAAAAATTTGGGCAGCACCTAAATTTATCAATTTTCAAAGAGTATATCAAAACAAATCAAAGCAAATTCGATATCGAACATAAAAAAATTCTTATATAAAATTTCCCACAAAACTATTTATTAATATTTGGAATTATTTTTATTTTTCAGTTGAGAGCTATTTTTTGTGGTGAAGAAGACTGATTTGACTAGATGTGGCATATGGGATTTTAAAAAGAAGAAAATAAATTTATTTATTTATCGTTTGAATATTATATCAATTGAACAGCTAATTTATGTGGTGACGCACGATGTACCAATAATAATAGAGAATTGTGTTGACTTGTCCAACTAATTGCCATTCCCAATAATACCCCGCCAAAATAAAATTATATCCCAAAGACTCGAATCCCTGTCTAGGTTTACCAAGGTCAGATTCGTCAACCTAATTACAGGAACATGCGCCGGCAACTCCGACTCCAATCATTCGTCCGGTTCACAACAAAACCACTGCAGGGAAGTTATCGGAATCGGAGTAATTCCTCCGGTTTCATGCCTCAAGTACAAGCACGCGGGTTGTGGAAAAAAGTTTCCAGTTTTATTTTCAACTCTAAGCGAGAGAAACCCTAGCTAGTTCCCGTACATAACATTAATATATGTGAGGAACTTACGGGAAATGAATCGTTCTGAGTTGCAGGCCCAAACGCCGTCGACGAAGAATCAGAAACGCCATAGTTGAAGGTAGAGCTGCTGTCAGTAAAATTAAAAAGAAAGTTGTCGTCAATCATTAAAGCCTCTTCGAATCCGTTCAAAAGCTCCATTTCCTCAGGATTTCTCTCTTTTTGGTGTGTTTCTCTATATAATAATAAACCAATGGATAAAAATAATAATAAATGTTAAATATATTTATATTTCCAGTAGTTTCCTACGCATTTATTATTGCTGATTTGATTCCTGTGCGGCTGATTTATTATGCAAACAACCATTCCATGTATACATAATTTATTAATAGTCGAAAGAATTAAAAATAATAATATAATTATGGCTGATTTTTTATTTAAAAAAATTATACGTTATTATCAAATCAGATAAATAGATAATAACACGGGTTTATTTGTCACGTGCAATAAATATCATTAATCATAAACGTAAAAATCCTTGAGATGAATTATTTGTGGAAAAAAATATTAAAAGATACTCCACATGTTATGAGATTTTCTTTTTCTTTTTCTTTTTCTTTTCTTTCCTTTTTCTTTTTTGGATAAGATATGTTTTGAGATTGTTGGAAAGATAAGGAAGGGCATAGTTTCGCGGAATTGAAATAGCATAGCAGTAAAAAAATATTCAATTATTTATTTATTTTTTGAGTTGGGCAAATGTGATTGTTACTTTCGAACCCGATATCTCACTTTTTGGGATTAGATTAGATGAACTACCAGACAAATAGTCTAAGTGTTTCTAACTTGTACGGAGATTAATTTCATTTTATACAATTATGAAATAATCGACAGAGTTAGTTTGATTAAAAAAAAAAAAGACAAATTATTAGTATGAAACTATTGGGGCCATTCATGAATTACTGAAATTATAGAGGGCCCATTAGCAAATAACATGGTTGAATTGTGTCGGTCAAATTTGGGCATCCCTTGTACACCATACAGACACACACATTGTCGTGTTATCCTCTTTCTCTCGCATCCAATTCAGATTTTTGATATTACATAGATACTGTCATTCTGAGACAACACAACAATGGCTGACAGAATCGAAGAAGATCCAAAAAATATCGGGGATAATTGGGCCCCACAAGCATGGGCCCACCTGAAATCCGTACGCGAAACATCTCCGCTAATCCAGTGTATCACCAACTTCGTCTCCGTGGATTTCGTCGCAAACCTTCTCATCTCCGCCGGGGCTTCTCCGGCGATGATACACTCTATCGAAGAGATCCCAGACTTCGCCCCGAAGACCCACGCGCTTTACATTAACGTCGGAACGCTCACGCCGGGCTGGATACCGGCGATGAAGCTTGCGGCCATGCTGGCGCATGACAGCGGTAGGCCTTGGGTGTTGGACCCTGTGGCTGCCGGAGCTTCTGGTTTCCGGTTAAGTACTTGTTTGGAGCTGTTGAAGATGAGGCCTACCGTGATCAGGGGGAATGGATCTGAGATTATGTCTCTTTTTAAAGGCTCCCTGGATGATACTTCCAAGGTATGATCTCAAGTTTTTGGTTTTCAAGTCTTTGGTGTTAGATTTTGTTATTTATTTTTGCGCTAAAATAATTGTCCATTCGATCGATTTACATGAGTTCAAGCCTAAATGCATCTATACTCATGATCACTGAATCAAAAACAACAAGCGAGTGCAAGAAATTTCAACTTGTAATCGAGCTTGATTTTAATGTCATCTGAGGACTAGTAGTATATAAGAGAAATAATTCAAAATTTGTAGCTTGATTGTTGCTGTTCCAGTGCTTGATACTTCTTGATTTTTTATGAACGAATGGAATTTTCATATACAAATAGGAGAAACACGTGATTTTCTACACTTCGTACGTTATATATATTTTTTTACTTTTAGTTTGATCCCGCTCCCTTAGGCTAACTGCCTAACCAACCTTTCATTTTTCTTGTTTTTTCGTAGGGCGTGGACAGCACACACGAATCATTAGATGCTGTGGAGGCAGCAAAATCCCTGGCTAAAAGTAGTGGAAGTATAGTTGCCATATCAGGGGCCGTTGACTTCATTACAGATGGTCATCGGGTAGTTGGTGCTAAAAACGGGGTTTCAATGTTGCAAAAGATTACGGGAACAGGGTGTTCTGTCACTGCGCTAATTGCTGCTTTTGTAGCAATCGACCCATCACGGCCATTTGAAGCCACGGCATCTGCACTTTCTGTATTTGGGGTTGCCAGTGAGATAGGCATGAATCTGGCTAAAGGTCCAGCTTCTTTACGAATGCACTTGATCGATGCATTGTATTGGCTCGATCAAGCTACATTGCTTCAACGAGTAAACATTGAAAGTATGTGAAATCGCATATTTGGTATGTTTTTATTCTCAAATATATCAATTGGGCATGTGTAAAATTTTCTTGACCATGGAGTTGGTTTATAGAAAAATATTATCTTCACATTCAATGTTGAAATATGGAAATTGACATCTGGATCACCTAAAGGATACAAGAAATAAAGAATAGGCTATGTATTTAGTCGTTTCAAATCTATTACAACACTTTGTGCATCATCCTCTGTTGTATTGTTCTCTCTGTTGGTCAAAAGCTCTCTTCTAACAAAGTGTCGTAAAAGATTTGCATGATACATGGTAACATTGTGCATAAGAGAACAAAATCATGCTGCAATAGACTTGTCCGCTTCCTCCATAGCATCTTCACGACTCATGACTTTATGTTGTCTCAAGACAGGGAAAATCAACTTCCACACTGTATGATGGTAATGATTAGTTGTAAAACCAGAGATTTCATAATCAATATATAAATGCTGAGCTGCTGGGGTGAACTGTAATTAGTGCTTAGTTTAATATGGCTTTTCATAGAAAAGCTTGAAAATATATTTTTTATGATAAATCAAATGTCATGGTAATAATGTCTCTTTGTCTATAGTCTAGTAAAGTCATTTTTCATGTGTAACACTATCTTTGCTTGCTAAAGGTTTCTTCAGTTCTGTATCAGACTTTTCTAATTCCATCACCCGATGATCTTAGTACTTTTGGGTGTTTCATGGGTTCTTACAGCGTGGGTATCATGGTTTGATGAAGGAAACAAAAAAACTCGATTCCTGTGGCTATCATTTTGTTGTGAGTTCGATTTACATGTAAAAGGATTCGATCCCTTTTCCTTTTGTTTTCTTTTTTTCTTTTTAATTAAAAGAAACCCTCTGGAAAATAGGCATAGCTACTCACTGTATATTGTGGCTGCAAACCATTCATTTACAATCTTCACCCATGTACTAGCCCATCCCACATCGATGCTCCATCTGAAATTACAATGAAAATTAGCAAATATTAGGTATGAAATGAGCAGAATCAGTGAGAAGTGAGTCGATTTGTCCACCTTTTTCATTTTTTTAAAAAAAATCTTTAATCTATACAAAAATACACCAATTTGTGAGCGGCATACTTTCTTGTTAAGCTGCTTAAGTTCCAACTGATGAATAGCATCGCGAAGTACATTGCGCCCAAAGAAAATACGAGGTGAAAGAATCCATAGTGATATCGGATATCATCTTCTTGTAACTGTACTTCATCTCTACGAAACTGAAAAAACCGAAACAAATCCCATGACAACCTTAAAAGAGGAAAATTTATGCATATTCTTTCAAATTTCTTCCAAACATACATGGTAAGGAATTTTAGTTAGTAATGTTTAGGCAATTAGACGTCACTACTTGTGAGAATATTTAGTAATGCTTTATAGAAATCACGGAGAACCCAAAAAAACATAAAAACATTTTCCCTCTCCTGTCTCCGTATTCTCGCTCAATTTCCTTCTGAATCTTTTCTTTCTTCCCTTCAGCTTCTGGAAGCAAATCAGTCACTCGAGAAGGAAAGTAATCGATCCAACTATCGGATGAGAAGGAAGATCGTATCTCTATAGTAAATGTAGATGTCAACACTTGGACATGACTCAACATTTATGAGAAACTAGGTAGAATTTCGCTCATATATTTTCTTGTTAATGTACTTTTGTTGTTTGAAGCTTAAATCACCTGAAACGTTTTTGAGTCTATCCCTGTTGAAAAGGTTGCGATTACAATTGCGCATATAGCAATGACAAATCCCTGGAAGCAGCAGCAGAAACAGAGACATTTAAAATATCTTGATTGAGTATTTTGAAAGAAAAATTTCTGGGTGAAAAAGGAAATGGACTGAATTGAACGTGAATTCTTACCACTATAGTAGACCAACCACCATGTCCAGTATCTTGCTTTTGATGGCTGCATTTTTCACTGGTGGGCTCGCTGTAAAAAAAAGGTTAGGAGTGTAAATAGCATGGTGGTTATGGTAAATCACGAAACTTCATGCTTCTATTACCTTTAAGCACTTATAAATAAAAGTTGTCCTTTTTAGCATGCATACCGATAACAATGGTTGAACGCAACACAGAGGTGGTGTGTATGTGGTGGCAGGAGTAATGGTGAGTTTCATTATGTCAGTGAGTTTATTATTGATCTGAAATTAGGAGAGTAGCTCTGGCCTTTGAAAATGCGAATTTTATGTTAGTCACCTTCTGATGGCAGTCCAGCAGAGGAACACAATATAAGACGCCATAATCCCTGAAGACAGAAGTCCTCTATTCACCTGTCTTAAACATGTCAAACAGTTGCGAGTAAGATTCGGAATACTGAGAGCTGATCAATCAGGAAGATGAGTAAAGCCAGTTGTTTTCTTTTCTGGAAAACTAGATTTGTAAGTTCTAAACAATATTCAAGTTTCACCTCTTCGAGGTTTACCGAGTTTGTGGTCTTAATCAAGATTGTAGAATCCAGGTTGCCCATGTGGGCTAAATTCTTGAAACATTTCGAGAATATTAGTGATCTTTGATGGTAAATTTTGAGAAAGAAATGTACCTTAGAATGCAGTGATATAACCATCATCACGATAAGAAGAACCGCGGTCCAAGAGATGAAAAATATGTTGAGAGAACAGGAAGTTTTGGAGGCATAAAATACATACATCACCACAATGCCACCAACAGAAGCAACATAGAAGATTGTTGACATGAATAGCCCAATGGAACAGCTGCAGTATTTACAATTTACGAAAAATATCATTGAATGGCGTTCTTAGTTCCCTTTTCGCCCAAAATTTCTACAAGTTTCTTCGATGTAAAATAAACTAATTTCGATTTTGGGTTCCATTGCCACTCGATAGTGGTCAATATAATATACAAATAAGTAGAAAATGTGAAAATAACTTTATTATTATTATTATTTTTATCTATGTCGTAAAAGTGAAGGTGGTAGCAACCTTGATTTCTTCGTGTCATCGGACATCCAGTAATTATTCCACCAAGTAATAAACTCAATTACACTTATGAGCTGGAGAATCAGGAAAATCCTGCAACATGTCAAGTTCAATTCTATTAATTTTTTTTTCAAAATTTAAAGCCAATAAATTATTAATTGAATTTTCATGTTAAATAATGAAAAAGAAAAGGAAATACAATATTACCCTGCACCGACACGACAAATTTCACCTGCAAAATACAGATCTGACCTTATTTTTATGACATTAAAACGAGTGAAAAAAAAAGTATTAATATCATAACTCCAAGCACTCTCGATCTTAATATGACGAAAACATACCGTATATTTGAATATAATCTGAGGGGATGAAAAACGGAATAACGATAGCAATAATCAAGAGAACGGACTTAAGAGCCCACCATCCCGAATGCCAAGAATTGCGAACTTGGTTCAGTTTCTTGGTGTTACATGTTGTAACGAGCATAACAAAGAAGAATATCTAAATCATATGTCAAGAAAAACAGTATTTCTATCGATTTTGTTCGCATTATCACGGCGCCATTACAAAGAAGGATACGAAACATCCTAAGCTCACACGAAGCACTCCCATTGTATGGAAACAATCTTTTTCCTCTGCACCACATGCTCTGGAGTCTGTATCAAATAATATCAGATATGGCGTCCCAGAAAAATGAAATATAGTCCATGAAAGTTTAGATGTAAGTTCTTGAAATGTAAGGTCATGATGCATGTTTTTCAAAGTAGAAGAGGATCAAAATGTTAGTTCTCTGTCAATACGGCCATTTTTCTCATGGAGTGAGTATTTTTGGGCAAGTTACATGATAATTTGGCTGAGCAGCCAAAATCCTTTAAAAAGTTTCCTTGGCAATATAGGGAGGAATAACTTACAGGGCAACATAGGCAAAATCCTTTCGCCATAATCTCGAAAAAGCCAAGCTATGACATTCGTCAACAAAAAAATGACTCCGTAGGCATAACGGGCGTGCAAAGATTTCTTCTTCATTTCTGCAAATTGCAGTTTCTTCTCCATTGATGTTTGATGATAATCTACAAATTCTCCGTTATTTGATGAGATTTCTGCCATTGGTTGCTCAACATTTCCACCAATTTCACCCATCCTGAGGATAAAAACTATGTACTCTCACAAAACATTCACCTATACATGTACACACATTCACCTATTTTCAAGAAAATTCAAAATAGTTATACGTACTCACATTCTTGTAAAAGTTCCGCTCGACTTACCAGGGACTTGAACCAACTTCTTACTAAGCTAAGTGAAACCACTTTCCATAAATCTTGAGGTGTATATTGTGTGACCAATTTTTTTTACCTTACACAATTATATTTGGGAAAGATTTAAGCTGTCAAATCCAAGAAATTTGACGATTTGTCAACGATCCAATTAGAGCAGTAATGTGAAAATGAATTGCCTAGGAAAGAAAGTCAGGTTTCCTTCATCTACCTAACCAAGTATCCAGCAAGAAAAGCATATATGTCGAAAGACAAGTTATTGTCAAGCAAAGAATAGGTTGCTTCGTCACAACAAAATCATTGGTGCAACAGTACTAATCTCAAAATGAATTTTTAGAAATTTTGTACATAATATCCGAAAATCATTAATTTAAAAAGAAAACCATTTCCCATGTGAAAAGAAACAAAAGAGGGATTGTAGAAAGGGAACCTTGAAGAGTAACTTACAAGAATATTAAACCCTTTGTCAAGAGTTTCAAGACTCGACAATTTGAAATAACTTGTGCATTGTTTTTCAATGAAAAAGCAACCAACTACTATAGTCTAAATTGTTAAAGAAGAAGCACACATAATTTTGTTGATGTTCAAATGGAAACTTCCCAATGGAGCATAAGAAATGGCAACTTCAAGTATATATTAAATGATATTGCTGACCTTCTCTTTGTTAATTGGCTGCTTCAATTATACCGACTACTCTCACTGCAAATGGAAAGAAAATCACAGAGACACTCACTTAACTCAGCATGAAAAACCAACCCTTTAATTTTGATAATTTAAATAGTATTTGCCACGATTATCGCTACAAGAAAAGATTAGAGAACATATTTAACAACCCCTTTTGGTCACAACTTTATTTATTTTCAACTAATTAAAAATATATATTTATATATGATAAAAGCTTCATGAGCACGTTAAAAAAGTAATCATGGCTAGCTAATCTAAGTCACTTTTCTTGATTACCTTTTAAAAGTCTTGTTATATATAATTATAAATAATATACATAGAATTATACATGTACTATATATAATTAGATTCTAGATTCTAAAATAAATTGAAACCTAGCTAGCTCATGACTCACCGTGGAGTTTGATAAACAAATCGAGAATATCACATAATTATAATTTTTACTGATTTTTTTTTGGTAGAATTAAAAAATAATTTTAGAGTGTCTTTGAAGAATCAAAGGTTAAAGCAATATGGACAAGTAAAATAAGACAAGATAGGTTGAATCGGAGCCAATTAGGTTGACCTTTGTCCTTAAACAAATATATATGTTAATTAATTTCATGGCAATATTATATTTGATGTTTTTTTAAATATCTTTCAATAAAATGCATGATTATTTCATTACTGACCGTTGGGGGATTGGGAGGTGCTCGAGGTTAATTTGCCCATTTTTTTTAACGTTTGATTACTGCTTAATTAACAGCAGAAGTGATCAGTAATAATTAATTAAAATGTAATATATTTGTTTATTTTTTATGAGTTAAAGTGATACAATTTGAGTTAACCGAAATAAAGATTTGATACAAATGGAGATGAATCACTTTTATATTTTTTCATTAAGACAACAGCCAACTAACTAAAAAAATTCATTTTAAGGTGCAAATAACTTGAATTTGGAGATACTTTAAGGATCAATATGATTTTAACAAATTTCCTCAAAATATATCTTCATATATATATATATATATGCTTCCAAAAGTAGAGGTTGGCTAAAGGAGCCATTCCTTCTTTGACCAAATGATAACGAATGGCGCCACACACTACTTTGAGCTGTTTTCCTCTAGCTGTATTTGCACCCTTGATTTTGTCTTCACACCACTTTTTTTTTTTTTTGCCAACGCGTGAACTTTGCTAACTAGCTAGTTTACACACACACACACATACATACATAGATATATATATTCATGATAAGATTGCATGTAGTATGGGAAATGGTTAGGTGATGTATTATTGGGTTTTTGGTGTGTTCTCTTTGAGTAAGTAAACAAACTGTGGCTTAATTTGCAATGGGAAGATTATATAGATCAGGAATTGGATTTGGTGGAAGTCGGCAACATTCTTTGCAAGTTATCGACACATTTATAGATTGTGTCTTATGATGTTATTATTAGTACCAAACGATGAGTTTGGTTATTATTTTTTGGCCCAAAAGAGAGAGTTTATGAGAAAATTATATTTTTTAACTTGAATATTTTTCATTGAAAAATGTTAATGTGACAAACATACATTGCTGACATGCTCCAATGAAGGATAAAATAAAATTGCAAAAAAGAGAAAAAAAAAAAACAAATAAGTTAGTAGATTAAAACTATGAGTTGATCGATAAAATGACAAAATAATAAAAGATGATTTTATAATTTTCCCTACTGATTTTTATCAACTCCAACTATTATAATTGGAAAACCCCTAACATCTTGGACAAGCTCGAATAGATATTGATTTGGATTTGGGTTAATATTAATGATTTAGGGTGGACGTAAAATATTTGGACGATCCTCAATTTTCGAACCCACGTTCAAATTATAATCGGGAATCAGCTTATTTATTTATCATGACCACCCATACATTTTCACATAATTTTCATCGTCACAACTAAAATAGATTCCCTCTTCACTCAATGACCAAAAACACTTGGAAGTTTCCTCACACTTGAAACTTATATAATCAGTGTCAAAAGCATTGAATCTTTGTTCCAATTCACCCCATTTCACATGGCAGAAGAAGAGGGTGGACTTGAAGAAATTGACCCTAAATCTCCAATGAAAATCGTCACCCGTATCCAAATAATGTTCTCCAAGATCATCGTCTCCGGACTCGCACCGGACAACTAACTCATCCAAATCATTTGTAAATCGTCTAATGATGTGAACTTCATAATTTTGAAGAAACCCGATACTCTTCACATTTGTGGATACACCGTGCACAAAGAGACGTTTCGCGATAAATATGGTTAAAAAACAGGTAAAATATTTGTTCATTTTGTAAAATAATTTGATGATTCAATTTAGTATAGGACGATCGATGATGATAATTAGCGGATATGTTTTTATAGCTGAAAACTTGCCAAGAACCCATAATTACCCAATTAATTTGCAAATGGTACGTAGAGATATTTTTCCTATTTTACCTCAACAAATGCCATTTAGTATATTTTACTATTACAATGATATACTTAACAGAAAACTCTCTCAAAATATTAAATAAAATTGATGCCAGTATCTCGTAATTACTATTTATGCTACGAAACAAGTCTTGGAATCCTCTTGTTTTAGTATTTGTGTATTTCTGATATTTATTGACCAGTACGTTGTTATTCTCCATATAAATGAATTTATATATATTCCCAAATAAAAAAAAAAAATCATGTCACAATATTGTATTAGCATATATAAGTACATACACATTTTTTAAAAAAATTAAAAAGTAGAGCTATAATTCATCTAACGTCACACTTATTTTTAATGCATTGTAAAATATCAAGATTCCCAAGCATACTTCCTTTCCAAGTCGGGAGGGCTATAATTCTCTTTTTTTGTTAAATAAAACCCATCATTTTTAACAATCCAATGGCACAAATTTGGTTTACCCGAGCCTTCGGATTTGCATAAATTTTTCCATTTAGCGTTAAACACTTCAAAAGATCTCTGATATTTACCCCACCAAAAATGACAGAAGAATAGAGTCGTACTCCAATAATTCACCCGAAATTTCCATTGAATGTATTGTGAATGATAGAGCGTAAAATTTCCAATTTCATCGTCTCCTGATGCACAATGAACATCGAATTTTGAGGAATTTTCAGGTAAGATATCATCGAGAACATTGACATGGTATTTAGGATTCGTGAATATTGATGCATCGATCAAGGGGAGAAAGAAAAATAATTGCGTGATCAAGAGTAAAGGAACTAGGCCCTTGGTCATTTTTTATGCAAATTTTATTTTAATTTTCTCTATACCTATTCCACTTTTTATAGCTTGTAAGACGATATAATCTACTTCAGGTAATTTGTTTGATATGTAATCTAATGTAGAAAATGTTGCAATCACTGAGAAAATCGTAGATTTCTTTTGTAGATTGTTTATTGTCACTTATGATATAATGTAAAATATATAATTGTAATTTGAAATTGATCATTTCAACATTTTTTTTTTTGAAAATTAGACATCAAACTGTTATATTTATAAGAATTTTCAATTTCATGGAAAAAAAAAATCAACCTACTCTGTCATTGATTTCATTAAATTTTAACAAAATCCAAATTCAAATGTCATTAGTATGGATTTTGTTTTGAAATGTACTGAAAAATTACGAAAAAAATTAAGGTCAACAATCTGAGATTATATGATTTCTGATTTCAAAAATCTTTTTAAAATTAATTATTATTTATAAAGGTTTGATTGTAGGTTTAATTATTAGATTTTTTAACTTTTAAGTAACAGTCGCCATGAATTAAATTAATGTGAATTGACATCACAATACAGAAAATCACTATACAAAATTAATCTTGGTGCAGAAAATTCAAAATATTTTCAAGTAAAAAAGAAAATTTATATAGCGTATGAACGTGTCACTGGACCCGTCTTTTCTGAAAATTAGTATTGTACGTACCACCGCCACTTGTCTTTCAAACTCCAGAAACACAATCCAACCCAACACTTGTCCAATTTTCATCCACAAAAATCATCTTCTTTTTCATAATATCCCCCAAACCTTCGGATTTTTTTTTTTTTGAAATGCCTTCTCCAAATTGAAATTTGGCCTTTCAAACTTTTAAAAATAGTCTTGATATTCACGAGAAATTTAGGATTCGATTTCAGCAAGTTTCCTTAGTTCAGACGCAGATTTCAAAATTATCCCGAGCATGAAATCACGAATAAGACCATCAAGTCAGAGACTGATGATATAAGTGGAGAGCGTGCTGATGAAAACAATATAATGAATCAATTAACTGAGCACTCAAACCTGGTATATATAGAAGAATATATGGACCTTTGATGGGCTTGTCTTCCATTTGGGTTAGACCATCCATGGGTATTTATAAGAGAATACCTGGACCTTGGCTTGTCTTCCATTTGGGCTAGACCATCCATGGAGTATCAAGTCTCAAGTTCCAAACTTGACGCCTTTTTTTTTCCTTCATTTGAAACCTTTTTATGTGGACATAAAACTCTTATTAATTTATAAACGTACAAGTTTATTATTAAAATTTGAAATTATATATCTTAAAAATAGAATATAAATTTTCCATCAAAGTAAATAGCCAAATAAAAGATTAGCTGTCGTTTTTCATAAAATAAATAATAAATTAAGAACAATTCCCATTTTACAATATGAAATAGTTAGTGCGGAATCAGACTTTATTTTTCTTCCTTTTTTTTTTCTTTTCAAAATTTTAAATGGAAAATAAATTATGAAAATAAATTTCAATAAAAATTAATAAAATGATAAACAATACGAAATAGTAGTGATAGCTCATCATCTTCATCATTATTATTATTATTAAATAATTTACTATTTTTTTATTAAATTGACCAAATATCATACCAATTCATACAATACACTAATTATTTATTAATTACTACTACTAATATAAATAAATATTTCTCAAATTAAAATCAAACTGTAAACATCTTAAACTATATATCAATTTCATTATTATAGTAAATTTACCAATTTTTGTGATTGTTGAAAAAATATTGCATGTAAAGTCCAAAAATAAAATATATATAGTAAAAAAAATTAGTAAATTTATTCATACTTAGTTGCAGTGATAAATTCAGATAGAGAAATAAATTTTCGTGGTGCTAAATTTTCTTGTGTGGTTAGAAATAAATTATTCAATATCAAAATCATACGATTTAGAAAAACCTTAGTTCTGATACCACTGTTGGATCACGGTTTTCTACACGCCCAAACGCAGCGGAAGATTTAAAAATTTTAGATCTTGACATTCAAGATATTGTTTGGGCGCTCGTATGATTTTATCATAAACATTCATAGGGCGTTAGAATATTATACCTTTGGTGATTAAATCACTTGGCTCCAACTACTCCGGTATCAGCGGACGTAGCTCTTGTTGTAAATCCCTACGACTTTCTTCGAGCCTCCTTATTCGATCTCCGAATCAGGTCCACGACCAGATTATTTGTTCCTCTTCTAATTTGCACTAGAAAATTAGAAGATGTTTTGCGCAGAGATGAAACACCCTAAGACCCGGCACCACCCTAAAACCCTTTTGAGTGGCCGAACCTTATTGAGAGAATTAGTGAGAGAATATTTTTGAGAGCTTCAATTCTTGTTGCAACCATCATAAACAAAACCACCGAAAGCATGCTTTTTGATAAGGATAAGAAATCCTTATTTTAATACAAATCTTTCATTTAACTTACTTAATCCAATTAATTAAGTAAATGAAATATTCTTATTTTATGCTAATCGGGATTCTCGAATATTATGCCTTTTTCTTAAAACTTTTTCTCAAGCTTTTCGGATGCATATGCACGTAAAAATAAGATTCTAAATCTTATTATATTTTCTAATCTTATATTTACTTAATTAATCTCATTAATTAAGGTAATTAAAGATTCTAAAATTGCATGCCAACTTTTGCCAATCTCGATTTTACTTTTAATACATATAATTAACATTAATGGGCTTGATCAACTAATTAGGTTAGTCTAGCTAACTAGTTTAATTAATTTAATCCAAGTCCATTAAACTTTAATTATTAAGTATATTGGACTTGTACTCCTATAAGCCCATAAATATACTTCTCAAAAATTAATATCTAATAAACCCAACATTTGAGTTTAATAAATTAAATTCTCAAATTTTTTAAATTCAACTCTTTGAATTTATTCTCTCCAAATTTCATAAATTCAACTTCTTGAATTTACTATCTCATAAATTCAACTCCTTGAATTTATTTTCTCAAAATTTAATTATCATAAATTCAACTCCTTGAATTTACTATATCATAATATAAATTCAACTCCTTGAATTTATTCTCTCAACGGGAACAAACAATCCAGTACTTGTGTGACCCTCAATGGTTCAGGGATACAGCTAGCCGTGGGTTCACAACTCTTTGTGATTCAGAATAATATTTATTCTTATTCGGGCTTACCCTAGTTAGCCTCATTCTTTTCATCAACACCTTGATTAAGAATGTCAGAACTCATTTCTGATTCCACCCATCGGATCATGGTAAGAGCGTCTAGTAGCATCGCCCCATGATCCCCTAGGTATCCCTGATAGTGCCTGCAAGAACCAGTCGATTATGATTAACGTACAGTACGGTCCCTTCATCTCATATATCCCGATCGAATCTGCAACCATTGGTTCATCGAGGGTTGCATAATAATTCGATAACTATGTGACAACTATAATAGTGGCATCGCGTGTACTATTTGAAGAACTCCTTCTCCAACGTACATCTCGCACTCTGGCCAGAGATTCCACGCACTATTATTTCATCAGATCACATAGGATATCCACACCCGTAGGTGAGCGGTGAATCCCCGACTACAATGCACTGGCTCCTATATGTGCCGCAACTATACCCAACCTCGCCACCTGATGACTCTCCTGGAGCCGGTAAACGAGTCAAAGCACAGCCCTAGCATATAGAGCCTCAGTGTTGTCCCGGGTCGTAAGGACTAATGGTGTACAATCATAACCACAGACTTATCTTCTCGATGAATGATAACCACTTGGAAAGTCCGAAGGAGGGTTGTTCGGTATAATCATCATATGACTACCCATCTGTATGTTTGGACATCTCTATGCCCTTACCAAGAAACGCAGTACACAACATCACAGATGCTAGTCTCGAGCTCAAGCGAACTTTATCCATGTTTTAGGCGGCTGAATCGACTAGGAACGAATTTAGAATATGCAGTGTTTACAAATGAGTTTCAACATCGAATTACGATTCATTTGTATTAAAGCATAATCAAGGACTTTATCTATGCTGTTTGCATGGGTATACAGATAAAGTATAACGAAATCATTAAAAGTTAAATTATATTAAAATAAAGATTGTTTATTTCATTTGAGTCAATAAATTCCCTAGCCAACCGTTGGCTTGCAGGGCATCTACTCTAACAATCTCTCACTTGCCCTAGAGCCAACTACCCATAACTTTAATCCCATTGCTTCGCGATGCTTTTCAAACAATGGTCCTGGCAAGGGCTTTGTAAGTGGATCAGCAACATTATCTGCAGAGGGGACTCTTTCAACTGATATGTCTCCTCTTCCCACCATCTCCCGTATGATGTGGAACTTTCTTAGTACATGTTTGGATCGCTGATGAGACCTTGGTTCCTTTGCTTGCGCTTCGGCACCAGTGTTGTCCCAGTACAACGGGACTGGATCAACTTCATTAGGAATAACGCCCAACTCTTGGACAAAATTCCTCATCCAAACTACCTCTTTGGCTGCATCCGATGCAGCAATATATTCAGCTTCAGTGGTGGAATCCGCAACGGTGTCTTGCTTGGAACCTTTCCAAGAGACAGCCGCACCATTAAGCATGAATACAAAGCTAGAGGTCGATTTCGAATCATCTACGTCACATTGGAAGCTAGAATCAGTGTAGCCTTCCAATTTCAATTCTCCACCCCCATAGACCATGAACAAGTTCTTAGTCCTTCTCAAGTATTTAAGAATGTCTTTCACGGCCTTCCAATGCATTGGACCAGGGTTCGCCTGATATCTGCTTGTAACACTCAGAGCGTAAGCAACATCAGGACGTGTCTATATCACACCATACATGATACTACCAATGGCTGACGCATATGGAATTCGTGTCATCATCTCTATCTCTTCATCAGTTTTGGGACACATAGCTTTAGATAGAGTAATACCATGACACATTGGTAAGTATCCTCTCTTGGACTCTTCCATAGAGAATCGCTTAAGAATGGTATCGATATAAGTGGCTTGGGTGAGTCCCAGCATCCTCTTCGATCTATCTCTATAGATCTGTATTCCTAATACATAAGATGCTTCACCCATGTCCTTCATGGAGAATTTACTGGCCAACCATACTTTAGTTGATTGCAGTAATCCTACATCATTCCCAATGAGCAGGATATCATCAACATAAAGTACTAGGAATGTCACTGCACTCCCACTAACTTTCTTGTACACACATGGTTCCTCAGGATTCTTTGTAAAACCAAACTCTTTGATAGTGCTATCAAATCTGAGGTTCCAACTCCTTGATGTCTGCTTGAGACCATATATTGATCTCTGAAGTTTGCATACCTTATGCTCACTTCCTACTGATGTGTATCCCTCGGGTTGAGACATATAAATTTCTTCTTTGATGTCTCCATTGAGGAATGCAGTCTTTACATCCATTTGCCATATCTTATAGTCGTACCATGCTGCTTTGGCTAGTAGTATTCTAATGGACTTAAACATAGCAACTGGTGAAAAGGTTTCCTCATAGTCTATTCCTTGCCTTTGAGTATATCCTTTTGCAACCAGTCTTGCTTTGAAGGTCACTACCTTCCCATCCGTCCCAAGCTTTCTTTTGTAGATCCATTTGCACCCTATAGGAACGATTCCCTCAGGTAGATCCACCAATGTCCAGACTTGATTTGAATACATAGAGTCCATTTTTGACTGCATGGCTTCAAGCCATTTGGTTGAATCAGTATCAGATATTGCTTCCTTAAGGTTCATTGGATCATATCCAACACAAGACTCATCATGGTCTTGTTCATGAAGAAGCATATATCTAGCAGGTGGTCTAATAACACTATCAGACCTCCTAGGAGCTTGTACTTCAACTACTGGTTGTTGGAGATTAGGTTCAACTACTATAGTTGAGGGAGTATCTTGAATTTCTTCAAGTTCTATCATCTTGCCTTTTCTATCTAATAGAAATTCCTTTTTCCAAAAGGTGGCATTTCTTGAAACAAACACTTTTGCTTCATTGGGATGATAGAAATAATATCCAACAGAGTTCTTTGGATATCCTACAAAGTAGCACAAAGTGGATCTACTATCCAATTTGTCTCCCACTGTCTGCTTCACTTAAGCAGGACATCCTCATATTCTCACGTAAGAATATTTGGGAGTTTTTCCCATCCATATCTCATATGGGTTTTTATCCACTGCCTTAGTATAGACATTATTCAACAACATTGCCGCAGTTTTAAGCGCAAAGCCCCAAAACGATGTAGGCAATTCAGTGAATCTCATCATTGATCAAACCATGTCCAACAAGGTTCGCTTACAATGTTCAGAAACATCATTCAATTGTGGTGTTGCTGGTGGAGTCCACTGTGAGAGAATCACATTCTCTTTTAGATAACCCAAAAATTCAGCACTCAAGTATTCTCCACTTCGATCAGATCGAAATGTTTTAATACTTTTTCCAGCTGGTTTTCTACTTCAGATCTGAATTCTTTGAACCTTTCAAATGCCTCAGATTTGTGTTTTATCAAATAAACACACCCATACCTCGAATGGTCATCAGTAAAGGTAATGAAGTAGGATTGCCCATATTTTGTGCTAACACTTAGCGGGTCACAAACGTCTGTGTGGATCAAATCCAGTAGACCATGTGCACGTTCCACGTTTCCATTGAATGGAGTCTTAGTCATTTTTCCTTTTAGACAGGACTTACAAGCATGTAGAGAATTTATGTCTGACAAGTCAAACATGCCTTCTCCCACTAGCTTGTGCATCATTCTTTGGGAAATATGACCTAGTCTAGCGTGCCATATTTGTGTGGGATTTGAATCATCTAACTTTCTTTTGTTTGTTGTTGAAATCATGTTTACTCGGACATTCGCTTATCATTTCCAGAACATTTCTGGCACATATAATTACTTATGTCCGGACTTCTTGCAGTGAAATAAATATGTTCTAACTTATCGGGCTTTGTAGGCCTTTTAAGTGTCTTTCAGAGTTTGCCTCTTATTGGGATTGTTTTTTTTTTTTGTGAGGGACAGAACATTTCTTTCCCTTACCTTGTGGGCCATTTTCGTCTGACGAGAGGCCCATTAGAAAAACAACGATTTTTCTTATTTTATGGTGATCTCATAAGTTATAAGCATATTGACTAGCTCTTCAAGGCTATCAAATATCTTATTAAACTTGAAGTTCACCATAACCCCGTCAAATGAGGAAGATAAACATAACAAATTGATGTTATCAATTAACTCGTTAGGAATCACATATTCCAGGCCCACCACATTTTCAATAAGCCCAATCATATGTACACCACGCTCATGGGCCAGAGCCCCATCTTGCATGCATGTAGTCATGAGCTCCTTGAAAGTGGTGTGCATAGTTTCATGCACCATGCAACTCTTTCACGTACATTCGAATGTCAGCAGCATTCAAAATTTCCTCAAACTGTCCCTACAGTTCATTTGACATAGAAGCGAGCACATCACACTTTAGCTTGCATACTATGGTCCCACCATCTTGCATGCATTGTCAGTTCAACAAGACTGATATTAGTGTGTATGTCATTTTCTCTGAATTCAGAACAATTTTCCCAACCAGTCTTGAAAATTAGATTCGGTTAGCTTGTTAATAACAAAAATGAATTACGTGACGAAATCGAAAATATACTGATATGAAAACAGAATAATGATTGCTGATTATTTTAAAATAATTTTAAGATATAAAATATGGATTTTATTTTATAAATCTCCCTCCCACTATTTTGACATTTTCACCACCCTCTGATGAAAAAGGGAAATCGTATTTCCTTAGTGGGCACGTAGAGTCCAATTAGCCAATTATAATCCCGAATAATATCCGCCAATTATAATTTCTAAAAGGTATAATCCAATTGCATCCCTATGCAATCTCCGCGTGTTTTGCCTCACGTTTAATAAGGACCCAATAATATGACGCCGTTTATTTTCGCGTGTCAAACCGACCCATCAATGTTGAATTGTAGTAGACGGTCGCCGTGAGTTCCCCCAATAATATGAGCCGAAGTCATGGGAGTTCCACTCAATTCACATCATATGTCCGGTGGAAGTCACAGCATTCCGGCGTACAGGCCTCCCCAATAATATGAGCCAGACACTGTCCGCGGGTAGCGATCAACATGCAAGCATGGTTGATGGAAGGCAAGGAAAACTTAAACTCCTTTAATTTTTACTTTTTCGGTTTGATATAAATTTTGAATCTTATTCAAAATGAGAGATTTTAATTTTAAATGTGTCTCATCATTTTAATTTAAAAATCGCGTGCCACGAGTTTGTATGTTTGCCGGATTCATGCAACTATATTATATAATAATATACATACATGCATACTACTATATATCACATATATCATAATATGACATTCAACAATAAATAAGGATGATCGATCGCCAACACTATTAGATCCATGTGAGCCATACATGGATCCAGGTCCAAAACCTAGGTGAATGCAGGGATGCAAATGCAACTATTACAAGGGCTTCCAATATTTTACATGTCTTCATCTCGTTCAACGGGCCCACCATCTTCCAGTCTTAATCTCCCACTATTTCTAATAATTACATTTAAATAGCCATGACACATAAGGGATACATCTCATGGGGTGGGAACGGGCCATAAACCAGGCCCACTTTAATAATATCAAATATTAACAAAACGAATAAAACAGTAAAATATCTTAACATACACCTAACACATTGGTCAAGGCTCTCGATCATCCTTCATGCATTTAATATCAAATATTAACATCAATTAATTAAACAAATTTAATTAAACGATCAATCGTATATCTAATAATTTAATCACTAACCACCACAATTATTAAAGAATTTAATAAATTAAATAAACTCCTTTACTTAATTTCATATTAAATCAATAATAATTAATTTATTGTAAAACTCATTTTTACCATAATTTTAATTATTTATTTCACAAGAAAATTATTAATTTTCTAAAAATCAATTTTCCAAAATAAAAATTGAATCAATTTTCCAAAATATCAATTTTGTCCAAAAATTTGAAAAATTAGAAAATCGCACCCTAGGCCCAAAAATTATAGCCCATTATTCAGCGCGCTTCCCGAGACGCTCCCGGGCAGCCGCCCGCCCACTGCCCGCTCGCTGCCCGAACGTTTCGGGCAGCGGCAGTGGCCCTGTGCGCGCAGAACGCGCACAGGCGCGCCGACACCGCGCGCAGGCGTCGGACGCCTGCGCTAGCGCGGTGCGCACAGGCGTCCGACGCATGCGCTAGCGCTGTGCGCGCAGGCGTCCGGCGCCTGCGCTAGCGCGGTGCGCGCAGGCGTCCGGCGCCTGCGCTAGCGCGGGGCGCGCAGGCGTCCGGCGCCTGCGCTAGCGCTGTCCGACGCCTGCGCGCTGCCGTGCGCGGCCCTGCGCGCACGGACTTGCCCGGAACAGTTCCGGGCAGATTTAATTTTTTTTTTTTTCGAAAATCTGAAAAAAATAAATTTTCGTGGTGCTAAATTTTCTTGTGTGGTTAGAAATAAATTATTCAATATCAAAATCATACGATTTAGAAAAACCTTAGCTCTGATACCACTGTTGGATCACGGTTTTCTACACGCCCAAACGCAGCGGAAGATTTAAAAATTTTAGATCTTGACATTCAAGATATTGTTTGGGCGCTCGTATGATTTTATCATAAACATTCATAGGGCGTTAGAATATTATACCTTTGGTGATTAAATCACTTGGCTCCAACTACTCCGGTATCAACGGACGTAGCTCTTGTTGTAAATCCCTACGAACTTTCTTCGAGCCTCCTTATTCGATCTCCGAATCAGGTCCACGACCAGATTATTTGTTCCTCTTCTAATTTGCACTAGAAAATTAGAAGATGTTTTGCGCAGAGATGAAACACCCTAAGACCCGGCACCACCCTAAAACCCTTTTGAGTGGCCGAACCTTATTGAGAGAATTTGTGAGAGAATATTTTTGAGAGCTTCAATTCTTGTTGCAACCATCATAAACAAAACCACCGAAAGCATGCTTTTTGATAAGGATAAGAAATCCTTATTTTAATACAAATCTTTCATTTAACTTTACTTAATCCAATTAATTAAGTAAATGAAATATTCTTATTTTATGCTAATCGGGATTCTCGAATATTATGCCTTTTTCTTAAAACTTTTTCTCAAGCTTTTCGGATGCATATGCACGTAAAAATAAGATTCTAAATCTTATTATATTTTCTAATCTTATATTTACTTAATTAATCTCATTAATTAAGGTAATTAAAGATTCTAAAATTGCATGCCAACTTTTGCCAATCTCGATTTTACTTTTAATACATATAATTAACATTAATGGACTTGATCAACTAATTAGGCTAGTCTAGCTAACTAGTTTAATTAATTTAATCCAAGTCCATTAAACTTTAATTATTAAGTATATTGGACTTGTACTCCTATAAGCCCATAAATATACTTCTCAAAAATTAATATCTAATAAACCCAACATTTGAGTTTAATAAATTAAATTCTCAAATTTTTTAAATTCAACTCTTTGAATTTATTCTCTCCAAATTTCATAAATTCAACTTCTTGAATTTACTATCTCATAAATTCAACTCCTTGAATTTATTTTCTCAAAATTTAATTATCATAAATTCAACTCCTTGAATTTACTATATCATAATATAAATTCAACTCCTTGAATTTATTCTCTCAACGGGAACAAACAATCCAGTACTTGTGTGACCCTCAATGGTTCAGGGATACAGCTAGCCGTGGGTTCACAACTCTTTGTGATTCAGAATAATATTTATTCTTATTCGGGCTTACCCTAGTTAGCCTCATTCTTTTCATCAACACCTTGATTAAGAATGTCAGAACTCATTTCTGATTCCACCCATCGGATCATGGTAAGAGCGTCTAGTAGCATCGCCCCATGATCCCCTAGGTATCCCTGATAGTGCCTGCAAGAACCAGTCGATTATGATTAACGTACAGTACGGTCCCTTCATCTCATATATCCCGATCGAATCTGCAACCATTGGTTCATCGAGGGTTGCATAATAATTCGATAACTATGTGACAACTATAATAGTGGCATCGCGTGTACTATTTGAAGAACTCCTTCTCCAACGTACATCTCGCACTCTGGCCAGAGATTCCACGCACTATTATTTCATCAGATCACATAGGATATCCACACCCGTAGGTGAGCGGTGAATCCCCGACTACAATGCACTGGCTCCTATATGTGCCGCAACTATACCCAACCTCGCCACCTGATGACTCTCCTGGAGCCGGTAAACGAGTCAAAGCACAGCCCTAGCATATAGAGCCTCAGTGTTGTCCCGGGTCGTAAGGACTAATGGTGTACAATCATAACCACAGACTTATCCTCTCGATGAATGATAACCACTTGGAAAGTCCGAGGGAGGGTTGTTCGGTATAATCATCATATGACTACCCATCTGTATGTTTGGACATCTCTATGCCCTTACCAAGAAACGCAGTACACAACATCACAGATGCTAATCTCGAGCTCAAGCGACCTTTATCCATGTTTTAGGCGGCTGAATCGACTAGGAACGAATTTAGAATATGCAGTGTTTACAAATGAGTTTCAACATCGAATTACGATTCATTTGTATTAAAGCATAATCAAGGACTTTATCTATGCTGTTTGCATGAGTATACAGATAAAGTATAACGAAACCATTAAAAGTTAAATTATATTAAAATAAAGATTGTTTATTTCACTTGAATCAATAAATTCTCTAGCCAACCGTTGGCTTGCAGGGCATCTATCTAACAAGAGTAACATACAAGCATTGACCACGACAGATTGTCCATCGGGATGGTTTGGGGGGAGGGGGTTTCCTGTGTCGTTTTCTTTGTACCGGTGTCCAAAAAAAGAAAAGAAAAAAGGATTCACAATTCTTCCTCGACATGCACATGGAGGAAAATTCAAGAAAACAAGCAGAAACTGGTGAAAAGTAGAGTTCTCATGGAATAGCTGTTTCATCAGATCAGAGGAAAGAAAGGGCCTGTGCCATGCTGTTTATCAGCATCAGGGACACTGGTGTAGCAGTGTAAATGGTTGGATATTTCCCAGCTCCAGTCCTCTTTTCTCCTCACAGACATATGGGGCCATCTATTTACTCTTACATAGTGTTCCCTTATCCGTCCATCGTCATGTAAACCCGTGACAACAGTGTAGCAAGATTCGTGGCCTCCCCACACCGGGTCATCAGGATCCGCGGTTATGCTGCCATCAGGGTGGAAGTACCGCCGCATCATAGTTCCTGTGCCTCGCCAGTAGGGGTCGAGGTTTCGCCAGTAACTGGGAGCCTCCTGCGGGAGATGGAAAGACTCTGTCAGATAAATTCCCTGTAAGAACATAATTCACCATGAATAAACTTTATTTTCAAGGAGTAGGAATTATGCCCATAATTCTAGTGTGCTGTTTCAAATGGAAAAAGTTAATCTGTTATCCTCTCTTCATTTAAAAGCTTGAGGATGCCAATATTGAAAAAAAATCAGTGAAAGTATTCTTTCTTCCTTTAGGATGATATCTATGAAGATATGATAGCGACGTGTATCTGAAACCGCAGCATGTTTACCCTTTTTGCACCAAATATTGAGTAGCCTATTTTCACGGCGTAAATCCTAAACCATAAAGATGCCGGGCTAACCGCAGTAATTCAGCAAATTAAGGTCGATCAGGTGTCTTTACTATGGCGAGGACAACGTAATACTCATTTTTTTCCTTGAGAGTTTGAAGATGCTCACGAGAAAGTGCCCTTATCAATTAATTATACTAAACTACTACCAATTGTGCCAATTTGAATATGACCTGTCTGAGACAACAAAATATCCACGGAAGATCAAGAAACTTAGAGCTGTACGACTGAGTGCTACATGAGTGTAGAAAATTGATAAAAGAGAGGATTTAGTTTATATTTCAAATACTCTATCCAAATATTGGCTAAACATTCTTCCCTTTGACCAATGTACGACCAATTAAGCCATCACAGCAAAGTTTTGGCAGAAAAGCAATAAAAGCAGAGGATTTCACTTATATTTCTATTATTTTATCCCACTCTTGCTTAAAAATTCATCCCATTCGATCAACATGTGAACAATCAATAGAGCCATCACCTCTAGGCTTTGGCAGAAAAGCAAGAAACGCTATGTTGCATGGATACGGATACGAGTATCGTATCGAATACGATACGGATACGGCGACACGTCAAATTTTGAAAATATTAGATATGATTCGGCTAGGATACGACAATCATTAAAATATATATAAATATTATATATATTTATATTTATATAAATTTAGTATTGAAAAGTAAAAATTATAGAAATTGAATGAAAGAGACGGACAAATGTATTTAGGGATTTAAAAGCCTATCCAAATTTATTTTAAATTATTTTTCTTTAGTCCCCAGAAATTTTAATTTTTTTTAATTAATCCCTAAAACTTTTAAATATTTACAATTTTGCCCAAACGTATCCGAAAAACGTATCGATGCCGTATCCATGACGTGTCCTCGCCGTGTCCGAAACGTATCCGGCTGGTCAACCCTAAACAAAGTCAACGATACGGATTTTGAGGTATCCGACACGCGTATCCGCGTGTCGTATCCGTATCCGTGTCGTATCCGTATATGATACTTCAAAAAAAAATTTAAGGTATCCGTGCTACATAGAAGAAACGTGGAGGAGGGATGTCCTATATATTTCTAATGTTCTAAGAACAGAACATTGGCTAATCATTCTTCCCCTTCATCAATATATGGACCAAGTATGCCATCATCTCAAGGTGGCCTTAGCGGGAAAGCTCCATTAGGTACTGTTACAAGTACTGAGAAAATTGAATCCAAGTGCACACCGTCTATGATGGATAAACAGAAACAAAGACTAGGAAACCACTTTGTATAAAGTAAGCAACATTGGGGTTTTATGGGTCGACGTTATGGTGATAATAGACAGGGAAAATGCACCAGCGTCTTCATATTTGGAGCTTTAACTGTAGCATGCAAAAGAATTTCAGAATCTCGTATTTTAACTTCAAAGTATTTTGTGAATCAAGCAACCTTTTCTACTTTGAGCTTGAGAAATTACACTAACTAGGTACCATGGAATGTTTGATCGACAAATGCCCAGTAAAGGGGAAGGATTCAATCTAACATGTTCATCTCTTTCTAATATTTTTTCCCCAGCATTTTACTCCAACTGGGATTGTTCAATTTTTTTCACTTGAACATCATGGATTCACAGTTTTGTTCAGAATCAACACAGGAAAGAACATCACCAGCTTGGAATACAGAGGTGTTGCCATACACTAAATTGTTGAAGAAAGCCAATCACAATAAAAGAGATTGGGTAAAGGGAATTCTGTAATTACGAATTGATTCTGAGATAGAAGTTACACTTATAATTTGGTTTAAGAGCACTAAAGAGGATTCTAACTTCTTATATCAGCTGAAGTAACCCTAACTTAGAAATTGAGTCAATTGCCCTTCTCACAAATGTTTCAACTAAAATATAACCAACTCAACATACATTATTCAAAGAGAATATATATATATGAGCTGATAACTATTGTAATAGAAATCTCATTTAGCATATATCTGACTTATATAATATTCCTCATTACATTACCACAAAACACGTTTTCCCAAAACACCTTGGAGAACACCTCAAAAAAGAAAAATTACCAAAATTTACCTCGCGTCGTACCAAAGCATATAAAACACAGACTAACTGGTATTCTTGCTAACCCCTCAAAGTATCATATGAATTCAACGGATGGTCATTTCTCAATCAAAGCACATAATATCAAAAGGCCCAAACTCATCAGGCATCAGGCAGTTAACGTAACCGAGCAATACAAGGAAGATTTCGTGATGTGATATTTTAACAATTTTTTTGTATAATGCTTACTATTCACAGTATTCTGTAATCTGGTTACATGACTCATCTCCTTTGTTTGTTTGTTTTTTTTTAACTTAATTCCACCATAACATATAACAGTTACCATCTGATCCTTGTGTTATGAATCAAAAAGAAATTGAAATTCAGAATCCGCTCAAAATACAAACTGAAACAATGTAAATACAGATCCGGACCTCAGGGAGAAGCATTTTGGTCCTAATCAATAAATTGATAAACAGAGAAAGCAATGACACAATTAGAGATTAAGAGATGTTTCAGCAATATGGAAGTTGTTTAAAAAATTTAGGCAAGTCAAATTCCTACAGATCCTTCACCGGGTTTGCTTAGCCGTGAGAAGGAAAATAGCTAACTGAAAGGAAAAATATCATAATTTTATGGAGTTCAATACAAAAATCATCAGCCTTGGGAGGGGAAACCAACTCTCACGATTAGAATTTGTTGTGCTAACTGCTCAACGCATAGTTATTTCCCATGTCAATTCACGAGTTTGTGATTTTTTCTCCAAATTATCAAGAAGTTTTTGCTTTTGTTTTCAGCCTGTACAGGCTTTATACCTCAATGATTGCCGATAAACCCTGAGTTTAGGAACTATCACTCTATCAGTGCTTCCAAAGCAACTTGTTCAAAAGTGAGCTATAGGAATCCTCTTTAATTGCCCCATAAGCTCAAGAAATGCTGATGGACACCTAGATTCTTATTATCAATGCTTCAAAAACAAATTTGTCCAAGTGAGAAGAAAGCAGTAGAGATCCTCTTAACTTGCATATTCTAGGCTAGCCTCACTAGCTCAAAAAGCATTCATAGACCCCTAGGTTTAGTAAATCTGTCTTCCATAAAGAAGTTCCCAGCCAGAAGAAAGCGTCTGCAGTCCTCTTTACTTGCTTATGCTAGACACACAAGCTCAAAAATCCATTGATGTAAAAATGAACTTTTAAGATTTTTTACAGCTTCAAGAGAGAGAGTGCTGAATTAATTCTCTAATGTATTTTACATCCAGATATGGGAGCTCAAGAGCCAAAATCATAAAAAGTCAGTGGTTGATGATTGAAATTTGAATGGATGACGTACCTCAGTAAAATGAAATTCCCATATATGATCACATAAATCATTCCGAGTTATTCTGGTCTGATCAACAACTTATTTTATTAGAAATGGATAAGTAGATAGAAATTCTTGTAAAAGTGGTTTATCTCATTGTGTGTCTGACTCTTAGTGTGTGATACATGTGATTCCATGCATATATATAGATTTTGGGGGGGGGGGGGGGGGGTGGAGGGCTACTCACGTGTTTACTGTTCATGAGAGAAAGTGAGTAAGCTGACAACTTTGAAAGTCCTGGAGCTTTTAATAAGTGAGGTATATGTGCTTTCCCCAGCCATAACTCATTACACTGATAAACAAAAACAAAAAAAGGCAAAACGACCGTTCATCCAACTTGATAAATTAATCCAAAACAGTAAAAGCGGTCAATTTGGTAGCAAGATCTTATTTTTTCAGTGGAAATAATATCTAATTCGAGCTGCTAAAGCCCACTTTAATCCCTAATGCTTAATGAATTTCCCGGTTTGATCCCTATTTTCTATGATTTGCCAAAATAGCCCACATCATGTTTCAAATATTCACCCGGTTTGGTACCAATGTTAGTCCTCCGTCAAAAAACAATGGAAAATAGCATAACCTCAAATGCGTCTCCCACAAACCTCCATCTTCCCAATCCTTCAACTTACTACTTGCATCTTTCCAATCCCCCAAGTTTGCATCTCTTCTTAATGTTGCCTAAAAAAATTTCTTCCTCTCTCTATTCCATCACATATTCCCATATCCTCAAAGTTTACTCGTAGGGTTGCCTTTAGAGTTGTTAAATGGGCCGCGTCTCAAGCAAAAACATGAAAGCAATGCCAATAGGTGATATTTCAAATAAAATATTAGCACCGTCACACAATATCAAGTAATCATTGTCACAATCAAACAAATCATACTAGATTTCAATGTCACCAATTGTATTTGAAGAAAAAACCACATATCCAAGCAATAGGAATAACATAGAGAAATTTAATTATAAATTATAAAAACAGAAATAATTTTAAATGTTAAAATACCTAAAAAAAACTAGCCCCAAGTTCACAAAATGCATACTCTAAAAGTAAGTGTCTTGATGTAACATTTCAAAAAAATTTAATGAAAAATTAGAATTTTTTTTAAACAAATGAAGGCCCCCACCCACGACCCAAACAGGCTGGCCGGTTGAAGGATCGTGTGCTGGGCACCTTGAGGTGCTTCAAACACAATATTCTCCAAGAGATGCAATAGCTCGTGTTCTAAGAATGTTTAAACCGATGAATTAAATCGAGTTTGATATAAAATCAAGCAGAAAACACTCGAAGTAATCATTCGTTAAGAAACACTGATATATTTTATATCATTTGTAACTGAATAACTGAAAATATAGGGGGAATCAGTTGTGACATATATCAGTTCAGTTATGGTTAAAACTGAACTGACGGATGCTCTAACTGATCAAATCTGTTTGAAAACAATAGTTAAATAATTAAATACACAAGATATGTTTATGGATGTTCGGAGACTTCAACTGCTCCTACGTCACCCCTTCTACCACCTCGGGTAGGATCCACTAAAAGACTTTGATTAATTACAACAAGTGTAATAACCCACCTAGTTTAGGACTTACCCTACTGCCTAACTGAACTCCTAGACTAGACTGAAGGCAGTACCTTCCAGCCAACACTTGTTTAACGTCTGTGTGTCAAAGACTACATACACAAGTTTATTGTCTTTGTGCAAGACTATATTTGAATGGTGGTGTGTGTGTGTGAGAATTGATTCTTTTTATTACAACACGAAAGTGTTCTCACACACTGAGGAAATTGTGCTTCTAGTCTAAGCTGATAACACAATGAAGTGTTCCCTTTGGGCTGATTACTTCTTGAAAGCTGATATGCAATACGCGTGCCCTTTCTATTGTTTTTCCACGCTCTTTTTTTTCTATTCATGTTGTATTGGTCTTCACTGATCTTCTATTTATAGACGGGAAACTGATCGTACAGTGAGACTCAATAATTGCATCAGTTGCAACTTGAATGTATTCCTTGATATTTGTGTCTCGACTTTTTCGACATCTATGCTGGAACATTTTGTCTTTAAACTTTGATGCAACGTCCATTATTGTACCTTTAATCGTACAATAACTTTTCCTCAGTGTGCACAGCTGGATTCCATTGAATAAGCTTGTCGTATTCTGCAAACTGATTGATTTCTAACTGATGTTCTTGGACTGGTTAGTTGAACTGATCTTGAATTTGTTCGACGAAATCAGTTGGCTCGTCAGCTGAACTGATTTCGCTGCTTCAGTTGAACTGGTCAGCTGGACTCTTCATCAGTTGAGCTCTTCATCAGCTGACCGGGCTTCTGAAGGTCTTCTGCTGAACTGTGTATCAGCTGGACAATCAATTGAACTGGTCTTTGATATATCAGTTGAACTGATTCAGTTTGGGCGATCAGTTGGCGCTTTCAGTTTGCGCCTCGATAGCTTCAGTTATGACTTGATAACTGACTAGTTCGAATCCTGATCAGTTCCAGCTTCCTGCGCACTTAGGTAGAATCATTAGTAACAAAATAACAAGTTTTGTTAACATCAAAATCAAGATTGCGAACATGAAATGTTCCAACACCGGTTTTGACCCATCTTCAAACGAGTTACTAAAATAATAAATAGTAATCCAACCCACTTATTTACTATGGTGGGGTAGGCCGACCCAACGGACTTAGCCAGTTTTGACAGCTCTAGTTGTGTCATCCCAACAAAATATTTCCATTCCCCCAACTTACGAGTTGTATCTTTCCATTCCCCCATATTTGCATCAATTCTTAATCCTACGTCAAATCCATAGTTCCGTCATCATTTACAAAATCTTTCCATTCCCCCAACTTACAACTTGTATCTTTCCATTCCCTAGAATTGAATCACTTATTAATCTTACGTCAAACTCCATCATCTCTTTGTTTCATCAAATGTTCCCCTATCCACTTTGGCTGTATATTTAAGCCGTCCTATTCAAAATCTCAGCCCCCACTTCCCACACTGTATAATCTTTACCTGTTTGAAGGCTTGTTGTGCAGCATTATCCAACTGTTGTGCACCCCTAAGCACCAATTCATATTCAATTTAGGGATTCCATGACTCTTTTTTCACTATTACATTTGTCTCACCAGACCAACTTACATATTTCTTTTCTTGCAAGCCTACTTATCCAAATTACCAGCCCCACAACTCTTTGCCCAGAACCCACAAATGTACCACCTTATGCATTTCCCCACCTCACCCACCAGCCACCATAGAAGGAATTGGTCTTATTCTTCAAAGAAGTCATCATTAGTAGAGGTGAAGGGTGAAATCGATGAAGGTGAGAACGAAGTTATGTTATGACAGCCCCATTTTGGAGATACACTAGGCCTTTCGTCTGTGTTAAACAACAAATTTAATGGTTGGACTAAACTTGGTGCATTTTTTAAACATGAGGGACTATTTCACCCCATCCAAAACAATAAGGATTAAACCGGGATTACCCTGAAACAACAAGGACCAAAACTGATATTAACCCAACTTGAGCCAAATTCCCACATGAAAATTTTCTTCATATCCAACTCAATTTGATTTGTTTACATTAGGCTCTAGAACCAATGGACAAAGTGCTAAATGCACGAGAGCTATCTCTTGCAACTACAGAAACATCTTTAAGTTCCTACAGCATCGATGGATCAATGAGTCAAACCACAATATGTATGTTATTGTATCGAGCTATGGATAATGCTATGGGTAGTTAATGGATTTAAGGCAAAAATGTAGGTCTCTAGTTTTAAATAGAACCTCAAGTCTCGTAAAGAAGAGTCTGTGAATAATTTTTTCCTCGTTATTATTTCATCAATTTAATAATCCTATATAGAAGAGAGTTCAGATAAAAAGATGATCATATCCAGACTAAAAACAAGCAATCATCGTATCGTAATAAAACATAAAAGATCACTATAACCTGAATCAGGCAAGAAGGCACACGGATCTCTTCAAGAACGGTACTGAAATATCTCAAGGATTTAGCTTAGGTGGTGCGTTGGTTCTTAAACTCCTCCCAATGCAACCCAAGACGATCTCGTTCCAAAATCAGAAACCAAAGTTGGACATCCATCTCAAGCCTAAAAAGGCCAATCCTACCTTGTCTTCCCAAGAGGTCCTTTGGTATTGAAAAGATGTTCACATCTATTAAGCCATCCCAAGGGGTCCGACTGTCCGCCAAACTGAAAAAAATCTTGGTTGGAATATGAAGGCACATAAGAATGGCCTTCCTCTCTGCTTCACAAGTAGACCCTTGTGAGCATCGATTGTTTGATTCATGTTGCTTGCTGCCCTTGTCTCCGTGTTATGGGACTGTCGACGGGTTTATGATGGAAACAGAGACGCATTTTAGAATAAACAACTATGGTGGCACAAGTATGGGGCACAATTCGACAAAGCCTCAATTAGGTGATTGGGAAGTGAGTGAATTGAGTTCTTTGTTAGGGGATTCAGATAATGTTAGGTCGGATGTGGAAGGTGAGGATTTCAGGGTTTGGGAAGGGGATTTCTCAGGATCTTTCTCTGTTGAACATTTCTATGAATCATTTTTCCAATCAATTCCTTTCCTTCTTTTCCTCCTTTTTCAATATATTTGGAAAGAACCGATCCCACAGAAGGTTCAAGTATTCTTGTGGATTGTGTGGCTCTGAGGAAATTGCCAACTTGCGACATGTTGCAAAAAAGATGGCCTAATTGTACAGTATGTCCGAATTGGCGTGTCCTCTGCCGGAAAGAGGAAGAGACTCGAGATCATTTACTTAGGCATTGTCCATTCACAAGTTGTATTTGGTCCAAAGCTCTGGAAGAGTTGGGTTTGGGGTGGGTTGCTCCAAGATCAACGTGTGAAATGTTTGTCTTAGATGTTGGTCGTGATCTTGGCAAAAGAAGTACTTTTTGGCATGTGGCAGTGCATTATATTTGTTGGTCAATTTGGTTGAAAAGGAACAGAAGGATATTGGACAATATAGTAGAAGCACTCAGATTTTAAAAACTTCTCGATTTCAGATTTAGTTAGGGATTGGAGGTTTATTTGTTGTTGATGTAACCAGAGCTTCATCTATCTTTTACGTAGTTGCGGATAACTTGTCGTCTTTTGTAACCTTTAACTTTAATTATCATAATAAAATATTGTTTCTTATATTAAAAAAAAATGCATCCTCAATTAATGATCAAAATACATACAAAAAAGTTGGATTGCACCCGTGATGGACAAAAAGTATTAATATTACAAAGTTGTAACACACCAAAATCGCCAAAAATTCTCCAATATTCAAACAAATTCCAACATAATCTTAAAGAGCGAGGACAATGTGGCCTAGACAAAATTCCAAAGAATACAACTTATATACAGCTTCCTCGAATTTCCACGAGAACATGGATCAGTAATTATAAGAGACCCAAATGGATCAAATCTAAGTTGTTTTGCTCCATCAATGAATACTAATTGACACATATTCGATCTCAATCTTCATGCAATTTTTGTCTATCCTCACATGTTTCATTTATCTTGTTGAGCTGGATTGCAAATTTGTAATCATTGTGAAATTTTATAAGATTGTGTATACTGACATCTAGTTTTTTCCATAACCTTTTTAATCAAATTAGCTCATGAATTCCTCGAGCCATAGTTCTTTTTTTTTTGGATAGAAAACTCGAGCCATAGTTCTAGATTTTACTTATGCACCGCTGCGAGCTACTATGGTATGTTTCTTACTTCTCTATGTTGCCAATATATTTCCCCACACTTCAGGATGCTGCCCATTTTGCATCTACAAAACCTTCAACATCTACGTTCTCATTGTTTTCCTCAAAAAAAGCCCCTCTCCTGGACTACCATTCGATGTACGCAAGATTCGATTCACGAAGTCTCTATGTGCCTTTGAGCAGAATAATACATAAATTGACTTGCTACACCTACATTATACATTATGTATGAATTGTCATAGAAAATATATAAACTTCCCCGCTCGGTGTTGAAATGATTATTATAATAAAATTAGTTTTCTATCAAAAAAAAAATACTCTCTTGCTCATAGCAACTTCCATCCCAAGGAAGTATTGGAGTTTCCCAAAGTCATTGACCACGAATTCTAAATGTTGTTTGAGTCTAGTCATCTCTTGAATGTTGTCACAAGCAATCACCATGTCATCAACATAAACAATTAAGATTGCTCTCTTCCAAGTTGTCATAAGAGTCCATTCTAAATCAATATAAATCATTATTGACTTTTTTCACTAACCAATGAGAGACGAGGTACTACAATTACCCCTCCTTCATAATACAATGTTATCGCCTCGACCTGACCCTCGATCCACCAGCGCCGGGAATCTAGAGATGGTTATTGCATGTTCAAGAGGTGACTCCCGTGAATTAGCACTTTGCCCCGCAGGTTGAACATGTTCATCTCACCCACGTAGCACTTTGCTTCGCATAACACTTATTTCTCGATTTTCCTATTGGTGTATGTCTTTGATACCTTTCTCTCACGCCCCGGGCCCAAGCCCGCGCAATTGCGACTTCACAATAAACCCCTATAGCAGCCAATTTATATATGTCCTCGCTTTACGAAAATAGCCAACATAAGTTGTTATAAGAGTCTATTGTAAGACATCATTATAAATCATTTTAACTTCTTTTTCTAACCAATGTAGGACAAAAAGTACTACAATAATCCTTTTGTATAATTTCATCAGCGATTCAAGATGGGATTTGTGACATTTAACTGGAGCAACTTCCAATCAACATTAGCTACAACATACAAGGAGGATCAAATGGAGTTTAGTTTCGTTGTAAGAGCTCCACCTATTGCGAACTCGCTATTACTATAAAGCTACATAAAAATGGAGCTAGAAATCCTCCGATCTTCGAGGAATTGGACAAAACAACTCAAAAGCATCAAGAGCAAGAATTTTAATCTCTGCTTCTATCTTACTACTAGTATTCCAACTGTGTGATGTATTGAGTGATTTTATGTAATTAATGATTAAATTAGTAAGAATTAATGTATAAATATTTAAAATTATTGATATAATATAATGAATATATTTAAATTTTAAATATTATTATAAAAATTATTATATTAAATTTTGTATATCATTTGAGATAATGCTATAATGAGGATAATAAACTTTTATCGTTAGATTGACGTCTTTATTTTGATCGAGTGGAACTGGAAATAATAAAACAAATATGAAAATATATTTAAAAAATGATATATTATATTGTGAATCCAAATTTTAAACAATAAATAAATATTTTTCAAAAAGTCCAAAAAATTTGTCATTTATTAGATGATGACTAAAATTTTAAGTTGGTATATTTAAAAAATATTTATGTTAAAGTTCTAATTAAAATGCACAATAATAATAACGATTTACGGACAATCACTATACCAAAAATTCACGACACCTTTTGAAAAGTTGGAAAATGTTATATTATACAAAAAAATTTATTTTATTTAATACGATAGAGAGTAGTGAGAATTGAATATATAAAGTAACACAACTCAAAACTATAATAAAAATTAAATGAAATGATATAATCAATGCAGACACTTAAATGTAGTTTATATTTTCAAGGGGCAACAAATTCAAATTTGAATTAAATTTTTTTGAAAAGACTTCACATTTAATTACGTATTTGTTTCCAAATATTTAACGGGATAAGTGAATACATTAATATGGATAAATATTTCATTTTATAACATATTACTTTTCGCGGGAACTTTCCAAATATGACAGAAAATCTAATTTTATATAAATATAAGTATAGATATAGATATAGATGTTACTGACAGTTAACCAATGGGTCAAATGAAGAGCAAATCGCGCAAATTGTTCAATCTCTTTGTTTGAAGCTTTGGTAGAAAGCTTCTACTTCTCGAATATTTCGTTAATCTCTTTTTAACATTTATAAAGAAGCTTTTGTTATGGCCAGTAATAAAACTTTATTAATTGATTTCGAAACTAGTTGCTAATGTATACATCTATACATGACGATTCTAAAATTGATGTTTTCTATTCCACCAAAAGGTAGATCTAGAACCAAGCCGCTCGAAAATTATTTTGGTTCCAGTCTAGAGATTAATTCGGTATGGTATTGATGACAATTTGAACTGTTTTATTTGGAATTAATTTGATTAATTCGGTGTGGTATTGATGACAATTTGAACTGTTTTATTTGGAATTAATTTTTATAAAAAAATTAAATCTATATTTTTTTAAATGGATTTTATTTTTTACTTAATGAAAACAAATACAATAAAATTTTGGAACATTAATAGAGAAATTATTTTCACATGCAAGGTGATGCATTAAAAAATATAGGAGACAAATTAAATTGTTTGTGTTCATATGTGATTGGGAATATATAATGTCCTTTGTTTCTTTCATCTTCTTTATATTCATTCATAAATTATTTTCTTTTTAACTTTATATCTTTATAAGAATGAAGAATTTGACCAACAGAACGGACATTTAAAATATATATATTAAGTTTCTTTTTGTAGATATCACTTTTGGCGGGAAATTACAATTTTTGACAAAAAATCAGTGTGTGTGTATCTATATATATATATATATATATATATATATCGAAGAAGTATTTATACAAAGTATACACAACTTATTCTAAAAAAATCAACTATAAAATCATACAGCTGTTAACATGATAATAATCACTACTGAATCATTATTTGTCTTAAAGACGTATGTCATAAACAAGCCATGAATTCAAAGCTGAATTTGAAGAGCCATAACATCCTTTTAATGGTGTTTAAAGCCCTTAAAGAGGCCATAAACGTGGATGTAATGGCCCTGAATGAGAGCCTTTTGACCTCCCTTCCATGAGCCTATAAACAGTGGCCAAAGGGTAGGAGAAATCACACCTTCCAGCAGTATTTCAGCAACTCATTCTTATCCATTTTCGAAGCACCACAGCTGCCGAATTCTTCTCTGGTTCGACGAAATCCAGCAACTTCGTGATCGAATTTTCAGTTGTCTTTCCCTCAAATCTTTGAAGATTATCATCAGATAAATGGGTTTTTGCTATACACTTACGAACACTTGCATTTCATAATTATGGATATACTTACGAAGAACAAGTATATCGATATATATATCAAATACACTTTCGCATTTCGTTGTAATCGCATTGTAAGACGATTATTGATTTATGTAATAGACTGCTTTTTGGTTATTTGATGTACTACGTGGCTTGTTGTTATACGATTTTAAATTGTTAAACGACGCCGATAACACGTCTCGGTTTCGGGGCGTGACATTTTAGTGGTATCAGAGCTGCCAGGTTCATAATCCGGCTGAGGATTTCAAAAGACAGTTTGACGAAGTTACATTTTGGCAAAAACTTAGTCATTCATGTCCACCCCAATCTTAGATTTGAAAATTGTAACTTTCTGTAGGAAACTCAAGAATTCGATTCCATTAATTATTCTGAATTGATCTCGACGTATAATCTTCAAACCATACGTCAATTCTCGAATTTTCCATCTTTGAACCCTTTCTGAATCAAATCTCGAATGAGATGACTATGAAATTTACCGTTTGATGATTATTCACGACCTTATCATTTTGTAAGCCTTTTCATTTGTTTTATTTTAGGAAATGACTTCAAATTCTTCTATGCGCACGAGCTAGAGGAACAAAAAGCTCATCTTCAGGCTCTCTTGGAACAAACCTCTTTTATAGCAGTCCAACGACATCAGCAAGATGCATTGGTCATTCAAGAAAGGCAAGACTCGGTGCAACATATGACTATGCATAACGAACACTTACAAAATCATGTTCAACAACTTCAGGATGCCTTTATCAACTTGGAACCTGAAATGGAACCAATAGAAGAACCAATGGAAGACGAAGCAGTAGGAGATGTCGAGATTTTAGATGATTGATGATTTAGTGTCGTGACTAGTTGTAATAATGATTTATAATCCATTTGCTTTCTCATGAATTTTTTCTCTTTTTGTGCTTCCTAAAACTTGGATTTGTATTGCTTCCCTTTTCATTTGAATCAATAAAAAAATTTCTTTGGTTTTATCAATAGTCGATTTCAGTTCATGATTAACTCATATATATGTGGGCAAACAAATATCTTAGAAGCTTGTACCCTTGCAGGATATGGACTGAAGACCGTTACGAAACAACCGCAACCCGCGCTACGGAAATCGCAACAACAACGATAATAACAACGACAATGAAGGGAACCTACCTCCGCCGCCACCACCACCAGGATTGGGCCTAGGTCAAGTTGACTTAATGGCCATAGCAACTATTGTGGCCACTACCATCCAAGGGTTGGGTAACACAAACGCCAATGGCAATCCGCCACCACCAGGACCTCCAGCACACGGGGTCAAGTACCACTATGAGTCCACTAAAATGTCACGCCCCGAAACCGAGACGTGCCATCGGCGTCGTTTAACAATTTAAAATCGTATAACGACAAGCCACGTAGTACATCAAATAACTAAAAGTCGGTCTATTACATAAATAAATAATCTTCTTTACAATGCGATTACAACGAAATGCGGAAGCATAGAACAAGATAATACAACTAAAAGATAGAATGACAAGACTGGTCTTGAATTGGTTTGACTGCATCACCAACCCCAAAAGTATTCTTGTTCTTTATCTTCGATTTGTTGTTGCGATTTTCGTAGCGCGGGCTGCGGTTGTTTCGTACCGGTCTTCCGTCCATGTCCTACAAGGATACAAGCTTCTAAGATATTTGTTTGCCCACATATATATGAGTTAATCATGAACTGAAATCGACTATTGATAAAACCAAAGAAATTTTTTTATTGATTCAAACGAAAAGAGAAGCAATACAAATCCAAGTTTTAGGAAGCACAAAAGGAGAAAAGATCATGAGAAAGCAAATGGATTATAAATCATTAGTACAACTAGTCACGACACTAAATCCTCAATCATCTAAAATCTCGTCATCTCCTACTGCTTCGTCTTCCATTGGTTCTTCTATCGGTTCCATTTCAGGTTCCAAGTTGATAAGGGCATCCAGAATTTGTTGAACCTGATTTTGTAAGTGTTCGTTATGCATAGTCAGATGCTGCACCGAATCTTGCCGTTCTTGAATGACTAATGCATCTTGCTGATGTCGTTGGACTGCTATAAAAGAGGTTTGTTCCAAGAGATCCTGGAGATGAGCTTTCTGTTCCTCTAACTCGTGCTTTTCTTCTTGTAGAGTATGTAAAGTTGCAATCAGTTTCCCGTTGTCTTTCTGTTCTCGAGCGAGAGATGCTCGGAGGTTCCTTAATGATGGTGTCCTTGTCGGGGACTGGTATAACACTCATGCGAGCCGTTGTTCGAGTGCGAGGCATAGAAGAATTTGAAGTCATTTCTTGAAATAAAACAAATGGAAAGGCTTAGAAAATGATAAGGTCGTGAATAAACATCAAACGGTAAATTTCATAGTCATCTCATTCGAGATTTGATTCAGAAAAGGTTCAAAGATGGAAAATTCGAGAATTGACGTATGGTTTGAAGATTATAAGTCGAGATCAATTCAGAATAATTAATGGAATCGAATTCTTGAGTTTCCTACAGAAAGTCACAATTTTCAAATCTAAGATTGAGGTGGACATGAATGACTAAGTTTTTGCCAAAATGTAACTTCGTCAAACTTTGTCTTTTGAAATCCCCAGCCGGATTATGAACCTGGCGGCTCTGATACCACTAAAATGTCACGCCCCGAAATCGAGACGTGTCATCGGCGTCGTTTAACAATCTAAAATCGTATAACAACAAGTCACGTAGTACATCAAATAACCAAAAGCCAGTCTATTACATAAATCAATAATCGTCTTTACAATGCGATTACAACGAAATGCGGAAAAGCGTAGAACAAGATAATACAACTAAAAGATAGAATGACAAGACTGGTCTTGAATTGGTTTGACTTCATCACCAACACCAAAAGTATTCTTGTTCTTTATCTTCGATTTGTTCCTCGTTCTTATATAGGGTGGGAATGTAAGGGGTGAGTATTTGGGAAATACTCAGTAAATGGGGGTCGATCGGGCATAACGAATATCAAAGTTATAATTATACGAATACATTATCATAATTTCAATCATAAGCATGTTGAAGCGAATACGAATAAAATACAAACATAGCACTGAAAATCATCTCATTTCCATGGTTTACTGATCAGTCTCATATATGTTACTCCTCTAAGGGGCGAGGCCAAAAGAACGGTTATTATAACCCACAGCATCAGGGCCTTGAACAAAACATATAAAATATCGGAATTTCCTTGCCATTTCTAATTCGTATCGTAACAGTGCATTTCAAATATTTCAAACATGCTTTCAAATATTATAACTAATATCAAACAACAAATTGTTCAAAGATTTTCATAACAAATAGGAACGAATATATCATGCCGATCGAATTTCAAGAAACATAAATAATGTATTTTCAAGCAATTATGGATATACTTACGAAGAACAAGTATATCGATATATATATCAAATAGTACACTTATGAAATGCAAGTGTACGTAAGTGTATAGCAAAAACCCACTTACCTGATGATAATCTTCAAAGATTTGAGGGAAAAACAACTGAAAATTCGATCACGAAGTTGCTGGATTTCGTCGAACCAGAGAAGAATTCGGCAGCTGCGGTGCTTCGAAAATGGATAAGAATGAGTTGCTGAAATACTGCTGGAAGGTGTGATTTCTCCTACCTTTGGCCACTATTTATAGGCTCATGGAAGGGAGGTGAAAAGACTCTCATTCAAGGCCATTACATCCATGTTTATGGCCTCCTTAAGGGCTTTAAACACCATTAAAAAGTTGTTATGGCTCTTCAAATTCAGCTTTGAATTCATGGCTTGAATGGAGTTTAAAGGCTTGGCTTGTGTGGTTAATTTCAGGTCACAACACTTGTCAAACACATTATAGTGGATCCAATATTTCACCTTTACCATTGCAACATTATCCATAGGTCGTCTTGTGAATCCAACATCTCACTCTTTTACACTCTCATCATTTCAAAGGATACTTGTCAATAGGAATCAAATTCAAAGTCTTCTGGTATTTGATAATTCACGGCATTTTTTGGTCCCTATGGTTGGAAAGGAACAGCAGAATATTTAAAGATGAGTCGGAGTCCGTCGACCAAGTTTGGGATAAAATAAAATTCAGGGTGGCATCTTGGACTATCAACTTGCAAGAGTTCAGTCATTTATGTATATCAGATATTGTTAGGGACTGGAAATTTGTAGGATTGTGAGAATTTTTGACGTGATGTCATAGATCTGCACTTTATTTCTCTTGTTTGTAGATTTGCTGCGGATTACTCATCCGCAGATACGGTGTAACCTCTAATTATTATAATAAATTTAATTTTCTATCAAAAAAAATATTTCTACCACTATGAATTAATTAAAACAACCCTACTCTTGCACGCCTTGATGTCTTATTGAGATGCCTTGCATTATCCCAGTACAAAGTAGGCCTTCGGTCGGATTGCTTCTCTATTATCCAAACACACTCCAAGTAGCTGAAACAGCGGTATACATAATTCATTGAATCTAGCCTTCACTCTTCCTAGAACAAATGCTAAACCAATAAAAGAAATGCTACTAATGGTAACCATGACTCAAGCTTACATTTTCAGCTAAAATAATATAAATATTACACCAAAAAGAGTATTACTATATACAAGAGGAACAGAATCCAGACCAATGTCTAATACAACTAAAAATCTAAAGGACTCAATCATGTACTTATTAGCACAAAAATACTATGCTATAGACTTATATTCATCAAAAAACATCAATTTCACAAAAGAGCGAACAAATTAGAAAAAGGCAAGAGTTGTATTTAATTCAAATTTCAAGCACACTTCCCGCCTAACAGATATTAGTTAACGTCTAAATCACAGAAGAGGAGAGGAGGAAACGAAACAGACAAGTTAATTAAAACTGAACAAATCAATTGCCAAATAATCTACAAGAATCAATAAGAAGGAAACGAAAATATTAAAGTGATAGAAAGGAACCTTAGGATCCCAAATTATGTCACTGGAAGCAACTTTCAGCCATTCCCGACAAACCAACCGAGATCGTGCCACGCTGCGCGCGTCAAGTTTGTTCAATATCATCGTCATGATTCCCGAACCAAAAATCATCAAAGGGTCCAACTCTGCCTCCGCCTCATCTCCGCCATCTCTTGAAGCCTTCTCTCCCCATACATTTTCAGCAAAATTCTCAAATTCTACACCAGGGACGTGCCCAAATGCATTCAATAAATACCAGGGAGAACGACAACTAGATGACCCATCTCCTAATTCCCCAGTCTTGGGCTTCTTCCTTCCATATTTCTCCCGTTTACGAATTGGATCGGACATCGAACTAGAGGAAGAAACAAAAGCAAGAGAAGAAAAAGAACGACCGTTGAGCCCACCACCTCCCTCACGAAACAGCAGAAAACCAGAAAGACGCTGTCTTTCAGGTTGCGTGCGCTTCCCCTTCAAACGGGGAAAAATTCATAGGGAGTACCAATAAGCAGAAGACTAAAAAAATAACAAGTAAAACACGTCAAGCTCATCTCGAGTTGTTCGAAAGGTATGGTCGTTGAGACTGCGGATTGATCAGGAGCTAGTGTTGTGGAAGAAATGGCACCGAACTTGCAAACTGACGTATATACTAAGAAATCGCTTCTGCTGCGGCTGACAATTTTTAGTCCAAATCCGATAATGACAAAATCAGGAAGATTCAGATATAATCATCTTCTCTTAAATACCATATTTGCCCTTTTATAAATTATTAAATAAACTAATAATTTAACTAATATACGATTAGACGGGTCTTTTATTGCGCTCTCTTTCTCGGTGTCCCAAGAATCACAGCGAGCTTCTCTCTATTTCTCGTTCTCTCTCTCTGTTCTCAAGAATTACAGCCCGTAGAGAAAGTTTGCGTTCAAGATTGACTGCTGTAGCAGTAGTGGAGAATATCGGAGCAGTCCTCCAGTTGCCGATGAGCACCCACCAGGTGTTTTTGATATATGATACTTCATTGTCTATTATGGTTAATTTGGTTAGAGTGAAACAAAAGAATTTTCTCTGAAATAGTAGAGTCTAGAGATGAGTTTTGGGAGAAGATCAAATTCGGAGTCTCTGGTTGGACGACAAAGTTGGCCGAGTTTAACCATCTCTCTATCTGAGACAGGTACCGAGGGATTAAAAATTTCTATGGACGAAAGTGTGGTAGTTTTCGTTCTTTGTGCTTTGTTTGCGGATTTCTCGTCGGCTTACTTGTATTTTGTTTTCATATTCTAATAAAAATTCGTTTATAATAAAAAGAAAAGATATATATTCTGTGCTGATTTTTATTTAGGGGTAAATGCTCGTCGGAATGTTGGCTTGGTGAACCAGGACAATTTGAGATAAATTGGTGTAACTGATGAAGTAGTATCAAATATAATGGAAGCTTAATTTTGGCCCATCAACCAATTGGGTATAATTTGTGTACAGTTCAGTGACAGTGCTTTTCCACTTGACGACTTTTCAACCAAGAATTGAAAATTATAATCTTATGTTCAGAAATTCTGCTGTTGTGCCAATGACTTGTCATTTGTTTTGTTTGAGTAGGTGGTGGAAAGAGTATTGGGATGGATATTGAAGCTATTTCCTGGAGGGCCGCAGCGAACCAGCAAGCATCTATGATTTTGTAATAGATTTATCTGGACGGGACCCGTGGTGTGCAGAAGTTGTATCTTCCCCTCTTTCGTTCAGTGGCAAGATAGAGGCTGTGGTTTGCATACTAGGAGTGACCCCCGTGTCCATTCTTTTTTCCAGAAAGGGGGAATATTTCAACAGTGCCTCCCTAGATGACGTTGAGAGGTTTCTTGGCAAAGTCGCAATTATTTAGTAGGCCTCTTCTATGTTTTTGGGGCATTTAGAATCAGACATTTTTTTTTTGTATTAAAGGGAGATTTTTGTAGCATTTGCGAGACTTATGCGGGGGTATTAATTGTACAAGTAAGTTGGGCGTTACGTATTCTAAGAAATTCTTTTGACAACAGTTATCTTTTTACGGTATAGAACAGCCATAGTTACATAGGAGTTGTAAAGATACCATGGACTTTTGGTATGAAATGTCATTGAATGAATTTTGCTGATTCGTCCGTTTATTTCATATTAATTTTCTTCAATTTATTTCGTAAAAAATCATATGCTATTATGAACTGATATCTGCCTCGTGATTGGGTATTTTGCATGCTAAGTAGTTTTCTTTACAAAAATTTTTTCATGAGAAAACTTTACTCTTTAATTATTTCAGACGCAAGAATAAAAAGCTCACCAATTGATGTGAACGACCTTGACTCACACACTACTGAATGATAATTAAATTAAATTAAATTGAGTTACTGGCTATCTGGTGAAACACGGGTAATTAGTCCAAGCAAACATCATGTTGATTCTGAATTTGCTTCTTATGCTCATGAGCTTGTGTACCAATATGGTGATAGCAGCTCCAGAATCTCCCTTTCCGTGGAGTCCGGGTAAATAATTGAAACTCAAATATTTACAACTAAATGTCCACTTAATGTTAGTCTCCCCCTCCTTTTCTTGAAATCTGCTATTCGTCAGCCAAAAAAGCAAAAATAAAAATAAAAACTTGCGAAACTAAGCTATCTTCCATAACCTCAAGTAAAAAATTTAGAAGGCATCTAACCTTTAGTCGGAGGCATATGCTGAATGCAGGGAAAAAACATGTATTTTACGAAGGGTAAATAGCCATCAATAATAGCATCATGGAACCACAATGGTAGTTCTTTTTTCACTGGGACATAAAAAATGATCAAGCAGACACGCTTCCTTCATGACAACAACAGGGCAGTGACAGCTTTCCTAAAGGATATCTCATCAAGTAGTTGCTAAAAGAGAAATTATATTTAACTTGATATAAAGAAGGGAAATAGACTGCTCCAGCTATTAGATTAAACGTATGGATTTTTACTGATCTAACTACGTAATTATACATTCAGTGCCGATGATGAGATAGAACAAGAAAAGTAATCTGAAAAGAAAATCGAGGAGGTGAATATACATTGTGGTGTTAACTGGAGAAGAAACGCGAAGCTAAATCTAAAGCCAAGTCCCTGTTATTGCAAAAATTCAAAAGATGGATTTTCAAGAAGCTCTGCTGCAGGTTTTACACCTCTGAAGTCTGATTGTTGGAGAGAATTACAGATATCATCTATGGAGAAGGGGATGCTGCACAATTAGAGAAGGTTAATCGATCATGAGCTTTTATTGTTTTTATGTTTTGTGCTAAATATCTGTCTTGTCATGGTACCTTGAATTTTCATCCAACAAAATGGAGTCACTATCGGCTTCACTAAAATCCTTTGTCATTTGTATCTTTATACTAGATACTACCTAATAACATAAATATAAAGTTGAGAGAGTGTCAGTATACTGTAAAATAGTTAATATTTTCGAAATCATGGTCCACCATGATTATATAACTGAAATGAAGTTGAAAGTATATTGAGGAAGAAAAATGAAAAAAAGAAACTAACTTCTGGAGACACATTACACGTGTCATAATCGTCATCCCAGTAGAGTGTACAAATTCTATGAAGTTGTTGAATGCTCAATATCTGCAAACAAATCATAAATAGTGGTCATAATGTTACTTATGCTATGGATCAGAATACAAATCACATGCTCAAATATATTAAGATATCTTGGATTCAAAATCTGCATGTAATTTCGTTCTCCTCTCTCTAATAGCTTTTTCAGTACTAGGAAAAAGACAAAACACATCAGGGCCGTCTTACAGGGCACAAGTCAGTTGTAAGATCTTCATATGTTATTCGAGACTTCTGGTGTATTACCTGCATCAAAAGATGCTTAATTACTCTTAGAAATACATCAGTCCGGGGATATTGTAACAATGTCATTCTATATAACATAATATAAGGTTTAATGGTTGTAGAGATTTTAGATAAGTACGATGCCATAATTAATACGACCACAAATATCCCAAAACTGGATTTATTATAGAATTGTTTTACAAACAGGTTTGACAGGCAAAGGACAAGAGAAACATACCAAGAATCCTACAGCCTGACGTACATGTTTTAATTCATCCCATGATGAGCCTGCATACTGTAAAATGACACTAATTATACAACCTCCATATGATGGCAATAACTGTTCAATGTTCTGGAAGCATGCTGGTAAAGTAACACTCAGTTTTCCTGCTATATTCAATGGCATACGCCAGGCTCATTAAGTATTCTTGGATCATATATATTGCATTTAGACCCCATACGATCCAACATTAATAATGCTCCCTACTATATATTACCAAATGTGGCATTGGATCCTTCTTATCCTGTACAAGTTGCATTATAATAACGAAAAATGCATAAATTAGTTCGCTACAACCAAAGCTACCTCTTCTTGTGCATGTCGACACCAAAGTTCTAATTCATCTAATCCTGATTTTATGTGCTCCCCATTGCTAAATGTGCAATACTCTTTGCGAAGGAGAAGGCTGCAGAAAAATGAAACATTGCAAATGAAGAGTAAATTTATGTGGTATTAGCAACAGAAACTCCACCAAAAATGTTTTAAGCGCTACCTATTAAAAAGCTGTACGTTTATATAAGAGAAAATTTGGGCGAAGATTTTCTGAACCAGGACTGGAGGAACCTGAAACAATAATTTCAATAAGTTATGTTGCAGAATCATATAACAAGTTTATGGTAGGTTTACATACAAAATTATCTTTCATAGTGGTTAGAATCCCATTTAGGCTCTCAGTGATGCTTTTCCAATGATTTCTTGGAGAACTACAGCTGAATGATCCGCCAGAAGATTGAGGTGCCTGAAGTACTCGTCGAAATTGAAATTCCAATCAGCTGAAATCATTAGCAAAGCAAATTCAACAAGAACAACACCACGCAATCCTTTATCCCACTAAGTCTAGTCGGCTATATGGATCCTCTTACATCATTGTACTCTATCTCCTATTACATTTTCATCTATATTATATCGCCCTATTCGACTGTCTATTAATAAGGATACTAGTCATGGTCTCGCATCTCCTAATAGGAGCTTCTATTAGTTAGCAAGAAAATGTGGCAAATAAATAATTCTTTCGACAGATGCATGGACAGAGGTCTTTGTAATGTCATGTTAACTTTCTTATTCAACCAGCTTTTCTAAATGGGATTTGTGTTCTCTTAAAACCTCAAAGAAATAAATGTAGAGTCATAGCTATGGACATGTTTTCATTCTCTTGCTAGTGCAATCACATGAACTAAAATGATTATATAATCCTCATTAAAAAGAGAAGCAAATTAGTAAAAGATCCATTGCACAAGCATTCTAGGACAGATTCATACCATGACTCTTACTGTCTTATTGAACTGGTTTTTTCAAATAGGGTTTTATTTTCTGTGATCTCATGAACAAATTGATTATGTAACCCTAATTAGGTAAATTGAGACTCGTGAAAAATAAGAGGTAACTTTAAAAAAAAAACTAAAATGTCCGTAGATGGTTATCCCGAACAAAACCAAATAAAATAGGAAAACTAAATTTCCCAAATGGGAAAATCCAACCTGGATACACAAAGAAACGAGTGACGACAATTCTTTTTTTGAGTTTTCCCGAATGATTCCGTAGATCTTTTCAACATAAGCAGTCAATTGCTCCTTGAAAAGCAAAGCCGGATACTTGGCCTCAACTTGGCAAATCCCATCAAGTCCACCTATTGAAAGGTGAGCAGAAGAAGGCGACGAGCGAAAGCCCTGCAAAATTGCTAAAAATCATATTGCTTACTGCCTCTTTTGGTGTGCTTAACGAATTGCTATTAAGAATGTCCAAATCTAGTCACCTTTCAGTGAAATATTTCTGGAAGGGTCTAATTAAATGTATGTTGAAACATGTATGGTCTCCATACCTGGGAAATCCTTCCAAAAAATGAAGTAGGTTGGGGAGGTTTTTTTGGAGTTGAACTTGTAGCTTTTAGAGTTTGCTGAAGTAAAAACAGTAGTGTGGAAGTGTTTGAAAGCCAATAAGCTATATTATTGTTGTTTGCTTCTTCCTGCAACAAGATACAAAGAAACGGTATTAATTAGGCCAGCTGTGAAATACAAGATGTTGAACTACTTCAACCCAGAATGAAAAGGTTTGTGACTCAATTGGCCACAACCTACACTCAACCTTCAGTCAAGACAAAACTCACTTGGTCATTTTGGTTCTTTGGTTCTTTAACTAGACATAGATATGTGTGAAAACCAGCAGTGTCAGCTCCTATGTTTTTCAAGATTTCATATTTTCCATCAATTGAAAATAAACATCAGACTGAGCTTAAATAAGTGTACTGGACATCTCCGAGGTTAAAAAATTTATCGATTAGTCCATCAAAAAATAAACAGATTATCAGTTTCTGTAGATTCCTCAACAAATCCTTTAATCTATCTCCAAATCAGCAGATGTAAAAAACTCGGAGAAAAGTTAAAATTTCACTAACAAATTAGCAGTGTGTGGTGGTGATTTCCGTAAGCATAAGAATACAAATGACTAATATATCCAGATCACGTACCTCTATTGTAGAACCTACGCTTTGAATAATACGATCAAATATGCTAGTTCTATCAGCTTCAAAGGATTTCCAGTGAATAAGGCATTTGTAAATGGTAAATGCACAAACTGGTTTTCCTTCACTGAACCCAAGGTTTTCCGTAATGCACCTGATTAGAGCATCTATATTCTCCTGGGGGAAAAAAGAAACATGACTAATTAAATTTTATTTCATTCAAAAAGTTCATATGTTGAACAGAAATTCAGTTTCTCGACAAGGAAAGACAGAAAGATGTGACTTAGAAGTATTGAACCGTTACTAGCAGCAAAACATGGCAACATTACTCAGTTTTAGTTCTTTTTCTTTCTCCTAAATTACTTCCTTTTTCATAGCAGGCACATCAAACAGGTTTCAACCACTGGACAAAGGCCAGATGTAACCTTCTTTTTGAAGCACAGTATTTATACGTTATGCCTGGAAATTCATCCATAGCCCAAAAATGGTCCAAAGACTCAAAACAGAAAGTTATGCTTTGTGGAAGCCCTTTATTTATAGAATTGATAATATACCAATATTTGCTCATTAGCCTAAGAAGGCCAAAAATAGCATTAAAAACAAAGTTTAAATAGCTCAAAGGAGCATACTCGTTGTCTTTCGATGTTAGATCTCCGCATCTTGTTATCAAATTCAGTGCCAAAGTTTTTGGAAGGTGCTGCATGTAGGGATTCCTGAATCAATAACTTTTAGAAATCACCAGCGAGCACCAATGTGGCTTTCATATGTTTCAACAGGACATGCAAATCTCTTAAAACTATTGTCTGTATAATCCACTTACAAAATTGCCATTCTCCAAGGGCTGCAAAAGGAAAACAGAGGACCTAAGAACCACCAGAGTAAATTCAAAAGTACAACTGAGATTTTTGATGGAATCCTAACCATTGGTTTTTGAACTAAATGTCCAGAAATTTTCCCAGCGGGAGAATTTAACGAAGCTTGCTGACGGAGAATATGATCCTCTGATTCCATATCTGAAAGTTTCTCTTCAAGCCTATGATATAAAACAATGGAACAATATCACAAGCCCCAGTAAATAGTATGTTTTCGCTTTCTTAATTTCACATGAGAGTAAAAATGAAACAGATTCAAGAAACGTGATTAATTAATTCCATGATATGAGTTCACAGTTTTCTGATGAATGGTTCATGAGATAAGGTTATATTAAAGTAACAACCTTTGCATTGTAGTCTTCAATTGAATTATCATCGACTCTGCCTCCAACGTTTGCTTTAATCGGTATTCGCTAATCTTACTTGTTTCGTCAAGCTTTTTCTCCATTTCAGCTATCTTATTTTCCAGTGACCTAACTAAAGTCTAAATGAACAATTAAGAGTATTCAATCATCATTAGAAGCCTCAAATATGATCTTGCGAAGGCAGAAATGAAAATGATTTTTTAAACTCACACCTTCAGCTTCTCGTTTTCAGCTGTTAGGTTTTTGACCAGTTCATGATCAAAAGCAGGGACCTCTTCTAGAATAGGGACTTTCTCAGAAACCATATTTGACGGTTCACTTTCGTTTATCGATATTTTTTTACTATTTTGAAACTGCAGCTGCATTTCCTCCAGAGCAGATTGCAGTTCTGCAATTTCCTGATTTTTGGCTTCCTCGATATCAGACTAAGAAGAATAAATCCAGCAATTAGGGGAATGCCATGAAAGATTCCTGTTTTGCTCTTTCGTACATAGTAAAAGAAATGATAGTACACTAGATAAAACAAACTTCCTCATAAATTATAAGGTTTATGGAAAATGCAAATGTAAATTTAAACAACAAATCACCCTCATGCGTTTCTCCAACTGCAGTTGCCAAGTTAATTCTTCAACATACTTTTCCAACTTGTTTTTGGCTTCTTGGAGTGCACCAGTTTCCTTTGCTGCCTGATTGAAATCCAAGAAAAAGTTACTGCATAAAGTCACCTTTTCAAAACAAATTTGGGTGCTTTAAACATAACTTGAACAATTGAGAAATCATGAAGCATCCAGATTTCACAATCAAAATCCTATTTACATGTTGGCCTAGTCTGAGAGTGAAAAAAAATTTGGATTAACAGAAGCAACAAAAAAGAAGCTGGAAAACTTATTTCTACAGAAAGCAACCAAACATAAACACAACTTAATTTAAATGTCGTCTAAAAGCTAAATCTGAGACTTGTTTGCTTCAGTTTTCAAAGTGCTCCATCATTTGCAAGATAGATTGTTTCCCATGGTGAATCACATATAATCATAAGAGTTGAAACAAAAACATTACTTATGTTTCAATCTTCTCTTTGAATTAACAATCTGACACAAAGGCTAACGCAAGTTCACTCACCGTTTTTAGTTTTTGCAGTTCCCTTCTGGCCATTCTTGATCTCCAGGCACATTGAGTGGCAATTGCAGCTACCTTCAACCATAAATACTGATTGACGGCATAGAATCCTCGCCAATGACTCTAAATATCATGAGAGAGGAACCATCAAATATGAAATATTCACTGTCGTATATCTAAATTAATAAACTAACTTTCTGACCTGCAGAAGTCTATGGTTCGTAATAAATAAATGGATGTGAAATTATACTTGTGTTACGAGGAACTTCGATGATAATTACTCAATTTACGAGAACTTATTAGACAAGCACCATATGTTAGAAAATCCCAGATAGTTTGCAAGACTCGAGCTGATTTCAGCATAAAAGAAAACAATGAACAGAAAATGTACATAACCAAACACTGCCTTCAAATATTATGACTGAAAATAAATAATGGAATATGTCCATGATAGTTAATCAAAATGCAGAAGAAATCATTTTTCTTCAAAAATGATTGTTAGTTACAACATTAAATTACTATCAATTCATTGCATTAACGCACTACCTGATTTTTCCCAGAACGGTTCCATATGGTTAAGTTTAGTGGCTTATTTAGTTGAACACAGCATCACATCAAACACGATTAAAAATTGTCTCACATCGAAGATGTGCAGGCACAATTATGAATAATACAATAAAAAGTTGATATGGGATTATTTATAAAATTTCAGAAATCTAGTGGTTTAAATTTATTTTCCTTTTTTTAAAAAAACTTTCTTGTTCATGGCATGATAATTTCATAACAGCAGTATTGAAACCATAAATCCTCAATAGGAAAAGCTGGGTTAGCCTCAGTAAGACAATAAGTTATGGATCTAAACATTTGCATAACCATATTTTAATTAATTCTGCATTTTTTTGTAAGTGAACATTACCTGAATGATGATAGCTGCTTTATTCTGCTTTCTTAACTGAAGCTCATCACGTGCAATTGTCCCCCGGATCACGGCTTGAACGAGAACAGCAGAAGAGCACAACAACTCATAAGACTTTCTAGCCTTACACATTCGTGCACCTTTCTGGATCTTCAAAGCAGCAGTCTCTCTCTTCCTGTGCTCATAATGTTGGCGTGCTATTTGTCCTGGCATCACACGTAAAATAAATGTACAGGTTAAAGAAACGTGTATGATAACATGGGTGGATTGAGCAGGGAGAAAGGGTGGTCACCCCCTGGATTGAAAAAAAAAATTAAATTTTCTTATGTAATTTGTCCTAAAATCTGGGCTTCAGCCCCCCGATGTATCGATCTGCTCCCCACCCTCCCTTGCCCCAAAGCGTAGGTCTACCACTACAGTAGAAGAAATAGATGTTGATAATTAACTAAAGAATGAAACACAAAAGGCATCAAATACCAGTCATTACCTCTGCACAGAGCTTGGATTTGAACAGCAGCTTTACATAATGAGATAAAGCTCTTACGTGCCAAATATGAACGGTATTTCCTCTGAATAATACCTGCAGATCTTCCAAGGACCCGACTCCGGAGATAATCAATTTCAGCCATCTGACCAGCTCTGAGAAAAACTTTTGTTTTACCAATCTGTAAAACCAGATGAGATTCAACGCATAATTCAGATTATAGTTACATGACACAAATAAATGATGATTTCAACCTCCTATGAAGGCAGGAAAAAAGGTCAGGAATTTAATTTGATATTCTGCAGAGTCCAAAACATTCAAACAAGCAGTCTTCATGCAATATCACAATGAACAAATATCTTCTAAAGCCCATTAACATGCAATTGGATGATTTCAAAATAGACAACCAAAAACCACAAAATTCGTGTGCAAGCTCCAAGACGTAAGGTAACAGCCTAATGTATAAGAGAAGTTAGGCAGAATATATAATACCAAAAGTACCTGATAACCTTTAATCCCAGTCTTCTTCAGAAGTCTTTGACACGCTGTGAACTCATTACAACTATCACAGAGTAAGGAATTAGAAAAATAAATCTGGATACAATCCTGAGAAATTTAGTAGAAGCATTATTGAAGGAATCTAAGAGAGTTGAGAAATCTAGAGCATATGATGGAAAGTAGCATTAAATTGACTCTTAACTGAATGAAAGTAGAGGAGCACTCGAGGATTTGAGCCAAATCAGATTTAAGCGAAAAATGTGTGAGGCAAATAGCTGATTCCTTACAACATTTTGTTTTTCGATTACCAAAAAAATAAGGCATGAACAACATAACATCTTCAATGCAAATTCATCTATAAACATTCAAAGAAAACAACTTTCAGAAAAGCTCTTTCTAATTATCGTTATCCTGAATAAACCTCTCAAAAGACAATCTAACAAGAGAATAAATAAATTTAGATCACAGAAGAGATAAAATGAATGTGTGATAATGGCAATGGTCAGAAACGTAGTTGTGTTGAAGGATCATCAATAAGTTGAAATGCATTTTTTTATAAAAATTTGCAGCCAAGTTACCATGGAAATTGTATCTGTGCTGGTAAATGCACGTTTTTGGAATAAAATTCTCTAGTTTATTGATCATCAGAACTAGTATATATATTACAGTAGAAACCCTAAACCTAGCACCAAAAAAGGAACAAACTTAACAGCTAACAATCCTCCTAACAATCAGGGAGGAAATCAAGGAACAAAACATAAAAGAATAAACGGATAAGGAAAGAATAATAGACAGGAATAAACCAATAATTCTAACACTCCCCCTCAAGTTGGAGCATAAATGTCTATCATGCCCAACTTGGTTATACAACTCTCAAACACTGGTCTAAATAATCCCTTGGTGAGGATGTCAGCAGCTTGCTCGGATGATGGAACATATGGAGTACAAAACAGACCATTATCTAGTTTTTGCTTTATGAAATGTCGATCCACTTCAATGTGTTTAGTCCGATCGTGCTGAACCGGATTATGAGCTATGCTAATCGCTGCCTTATTGTCACAATACAGTCTAATCGGAAGAGCAGCTTCAATTCTTAGGTCCTGTAACACTCGTTGAACCCAAATAGCCTCACATATCCCGTTAGCCATTGCCCTAAACTCAGCCTCAGCACTGCTACGCGCTACAACGTTCTGTTTCTTGCTTCTCCATGTGACTAGGTTCCCCCACAAGAAGGTACAGTAGCCCGAGGTTGATTTCCTGTCAGTAATGGACCCAGCCCAATCAGCATCTGTATAAACTTCCAACTTCTTGCTCTCACTCTTCTTGAAGCATAAGCCCTTTCCAGGACACCCCTTTAGGTACCTTAGGATTCTGTTAACCGCTTCAAGATGGTCTCTAGAGGGAGCATGCATAAACTGACTCACTAGGCTCACAGCGAATGCTGTGTCTGGTCGAGTGTGAGATAGATAAATCAATTTACCTACAAGTCTCTGATACTGGTGTACATCTGCGGCATTTTGAGTGGTTGTCTCCCCGAGTTTTTTATTTGCATCTATTGGGGTTTCAGCGGGTTTACAATCGCTCATACCTGTCTCTTCTAGTAAATCCATGATGTATTTGCGCTGAGAAACCGCAAGTCCCTTGCTCGACCGAGCAAACTCCATAGCCAGAAAATACCGAAGCCCACCTAGATCTTTGATCTCGAATTCCTTCGATAGTTTTTCTTTTAACAAGCGCATCTCCTCAATATCATCACCTGTGAGAATAATGTCATCCACATAGACAATCAAAACCGAGACTCTTGATTCTGAGAATTTTGTAAACATAGTGTGATCGGATTGCCCCTGCACATAGCCTTGTTTCAACACAAATTGGGTAAATCTTCCAAACCAGGCTCTAGGAGACTGTTTGAGGCCGTATAGAGCCTTCTTCAACCTACAAACTTTCTTACCACATGTACCTTCAAACCCAGGAGGAGGATCCATGAAGACTTCTTCCTCTAACATTCCATTTAGGAAAGCGTTTTTCACATCGAGTTGTTGAAGAGGCCAGTCCAAATTTACAGCAATGGACAGCAGCACCTGGACAGTATTCATCATCGCAACATGTGCAAATGTCTCTGAATAATCGATGCCGTATGTTTGTGTGAAGCCTTTTGCCACAAGGCGTGCCTTGTATCTTTCAAGTATCCCCTCTGCATTAAATTTCGGTGTAAATACCCATTTACACCCAACAGTAGACTTCCCCACAGGCAGCTCCTCGAGAACCCAAGTCTGATTTTTCTCAAGTGCACCAAGTTCCTCGTGAACTGCTTTTTTCCACTCAGGACTCTCTAGAGCTTCTTGAATATTTCTTGGAATATGGACAGAGGAGACATTACCTGAGAACATTGAAAATTGTGGAGACAATCTAGAATAGGAGACAGAGTTAGATATAGGGTATTTGGCACATGATCTTCTTTCTTTTCGTAGGGCAATTGGGAGATCCAGAGGAGTTGGGAACTTACCTTCAGAAGATGGCTCTGAGTTGGACTCATGGTCAAGTTGAGATATGATGTCTTTCCCTCCTTGATGTGGAACCCTTCTCTGGTAGACATGGTCATAGAATTTTCCTCTTTGGGTACTACCTGTATCAATTGGTGAGGATTGGGGAATACTCAGGCTAGTTGGACTAGATTCTTTGTTATGCGAAATTTTTGAGTGGTCCACATTTATGAGGTCAATGTTTCCCACAATTTTAGGACTTGCTGGTATTACAACCAAGTCCTCATGTAATCCAGGGATAGTGTCCTTATTTTTGGAAGTTAATTCAATAGAAATATCTCCTTGATTGTTAGAACCCGAATTAGGTGATAAAAACCTAGACCACCATCATCATCTTCACTTATCTCCCCCTGAGGATGAGAACCGAAGAATGGTTTTTCTTCAAAAAAAGAAACGTCAAAAGATATATACAATTTTTTTGAAGTTGGATCAAAACATTTGTACCCCTTTTTAGTGGATCCGTAGCCAACAAACACACATTTTTTAGACCTGGGATCTAGTTTACTCATGTTTTGATCAAGATTTCTCACAAAAACAGTACATCCAAACGTTCGCAAAGGTAGAGAAGAGGAGAACACTTTCGAGTTTGGGAAGGTGTCTTTGAGAATATCCAGCGGAGTTTTAAAATTGAGGACTTTAGACGGTAATCTATTAATTAAATAGACTGCTGTAAGAACTGCTTCACTCCACAAGTATTTCGGGACGTGAGTAGAGAACATAAGCGCTCGGGTGATCTCTAATATGTGCCTATTTTTTCTCTCAGCCACACCATTCTGTTGTGGAGTATCAGGGCAGGAGCTTTGTTGGAGGATACCATGTTCCCTAAAATATTTGCTTAGAGCCTCTTTAAAATATTCCCCTCCATTGTCATTTCTTATCATTTGAATATTTGCTTGAAATTGATTGACAATCATGTTGTGGAAGGTTTTAAAGATCGGTTCAACCTCAGATTTTGCTTTTAATAAAAAAAACCCAAAAGCCCGTGAGTGATCATCTATGAAAGTGACAAACCATTTTTTGTCGAGAAGACCAGCAACTCTAGAAGGGCCCCAAACATCACTATGGATTAGTGAGAAGGGTCTACTAGGTTGATAGATTTTTGGTTGATACACAGATCTATGATGTTTAGCTAGAGCACAAATTTCACACGTAAACAACGAAAGATTTTTATTCAGAAACAACTTGGGAAACAACTTTTGCATATAAAAGAAACTTGGGTGTCCTAGACGATAATGCCATAAATAGACTTCATTATTCAGATCAATAGAGGTAGTCTCCAAACCAGAAAATGCTTGGGCAACTTTACAAGATTCAATTTCCCCATCAAGGAAGTAGAGTCCACCATATTCCCTAGCATTGCCAATCATCTTCCCCGAGTCCACCTCCTGAAAAACACAATAAGAGTTTGAAAATTTAGCTTGACACTTAAGGTCTTGAGTTAGTTTGCTAATAGATATAAGGTTACAAGACAGTTTAGGAACATGAGGACATTTGAAAGAGTAATAGTGAGCGAGAGTTTGATGTCTCCTATTCCAGCAATCGAGTTGAAAGACCCATCTGCAATCCTAACTCTTCTATTACCTGCACACGGTTTGTATGAGGAGAAAAAAGAAGACGAACCAGTCATGTGATCGGTTGCACCTGAATCGATGACCCAGGTACATTTAGGTTTAGAACAGATGAGGGAAACAGTGGCAGGTTTACCATTTTGTGCGACAGAACAGTTGGTGGAGGATGGAGTTGGATTTGAAGTTTGAAGTAACCTAACAAGTTGATCTATTTGGTCCTGAGTGAATGGAAGCTGTCCAGATTTGATTGGAGTTCCTTGAGAAATCTCAGTCACTGTTTGTAGTGCCTTCTCAGATCGTTTCCTCCAACCTGGTGGCTTTCCGTGAAGTTTCCAGCAATTTTCTCGGGTATGCCAGGCTTTCTGGCAGTGGTCACACCAGGGCTTCTTCTTCCTATCTGCATTCGGAGTTGTGTCCGGGTTTCGAGACACCAGGGCTGAATTATCACTCATGGAGCCAATGTTGTTTTCGGCCTGGCTATGCATCACCTTCTTCCTGCTCTCTTCTTGGAAAATTTCAGATAAGACTTCTCTGATAGACGGAAGTGGTTTTCTTCCAAGTATTCGTCCTTTAACTTCATCAAGATTTTGATTCATTCCAGCCAAGAACATGTATACCCGATCATTCTCCTCTCTCTTCTTTTGTCTTGCGTAATCATCCTTGCTGTCCCAGACATCATCGTAGTGTTGATCCAGCTCCTGCCACAAGGCCGCCATCTCATTGTAGTAGATGGTTACCTCATGATCACCCTGTTTCAGGTTCCAGAGTTTTGCTTTCAACTCGAATATCTGGGATGAATTCTCGGAATATGAGTATGTCTCTTTCACAGAGTCCCACACGTCTTTCGCAGTCTTCATAAACATATGTGGTCTGGCGATTGAGGGGTCCATGGAGTTGAGAAGCCACGCCATCACAAGAGAGTTTTCTGATCTCCATGTCTTGTATGTTGACTCTGTCTCATCAGGTTTCGCTGCCTCTCCAGTCAGGTACCCCAATTTCCCACGTCCATCAATTGCAAGTTTTACGGACTGTGACCACTCCAAGAAATTCTGCCCATTTAGACGGTGAACAGTAATTTGAATCGAGGTGGATGTCATGTTGTGCACCGAGGATGAAGGAGAATTTCCAGAGGTTACCTCTGATTCAGAGGTTAGCCCAATCGAGCCAAAATTTATTCCTTGGTTGGCAGTCATGAAAGGTTCGAGCCGTGGCTCTGATACCATGCACGTTTTTGGAATAAAATTCTCTAGTTTATTGATCATCAGAACTAGTATATATATTACAGTAGAAACCCTAAACCTAGCACCAAAAAAGGAACAAACTTAACAGCTAACAATCCTCCTAACAATCAGGGAGGAAATCAAGGAACAAAACCGAAAAGAATAAACGGATAAGGAAAGAATAATAGACAGGAATAAACCAATAATTCTAACAGTAAAACGTCAAGAATGAAGTTCTAAGTTGATCTCGATTTTTATCTAGATCCACATCAACTAAACAATAAAAAAAGGCTGTGTGTTTGAAAATTGACACTTTTTAGTACTTTAAAAGAAAACCTTGTATTCAGCCCTGCATTTGTGTAAAAGCTCTTTTCCATGACATGAACCGGACGCTCATTAATGTCAATGTCAACAATGGCTGCTGAAAGTACCTTCCATCTAAAACACATGGCTCGAGGATTTTGAATCTATTCAGGAATTCATCAAAAGGTTTTCGACTAGGATATCCAGCGCAGCTAATTCTGATTGCCTCCATTACACCCTGGAGAAAAATTTCTCTTAATTTCAGAATGCTCACAAAAGCAAGAACTCCAGTAGAGGATACAAATGAAAAGAAATACAGAATCTCACCCCACAACGAAGTTGCTGAAGTACATTAGGATTCTCAAAGATAGAAGGCTTCAGCAGATTATTAGGCTTCACACAACGAATATAGTGTGGCTCTGTAGCACTGAGTGTCTCGAGCAAAGCTTGAAGTTGTTGCTGTAAAGTATGCGACAATGATGAACAGGAAGAATAAAATCAAGATAGTATCTAATGTTCAAAATATATGGTAAAACATGAACCTTAAATCGAGAACCGATAGAAGAGAATTTTGATGATTTTGATGATTCCTCGGGTAAAGGTGGGAAGAGATTAGACACAAAGGAGCAGCTTGAAGCACGAAGGAGAGCCTGATGCTCAGGAACAACATAGTCTTTGTTCTTATCCAAAAACAGTTCTGTCTGATAAGTGACCTGAAATGGTGCACAAAATATGAAAATAAAACCTCAGAAGCATCTTTGTTTAGCGAAGTACTCCAATGTTTCTTCTGTTGCTAATGCATATAAAATGTGCATACATCACCGGCATAATGGCAAATGGTGAAGTCAGTCCGTGAGAACTTAGGCTTGCTAAAGCGCTTATGATCCTTAAATGTCTGGTATAGCTTTTCCACAAAAGTCTCATGTGTAGATTTTGGAAACATGCTGCATGAAATACACAATTTAAAAGGTGTATGCACGGTAATGCAGATTATGATATCAGTTAAGATATGTAAATAAAATTGCATACATACCAAGCCTCATCAAGAAGAGCAATAATGCCTCCAGGTTTCTAAGAAAAATAGATGAGATCGGAAATTAATTCATGACGTAAAAAAGAGTGATACAACATAAGACTAAAATGACCTAATCAAAAAAATATGCCAACCACCAATGCCTTTACTTTACTTCTTCGTTGTTAGATGCTTCCTGGTAAAGTTTGCTTATTATAGACAGGCATCACTTTGTGCAACTTCAATACTAATGAAGATACCACAGATAGTTAAGATCATAGAACATGCAAATAACTTCAATACTAATAAAAATACCACATATAGTTAAGATCATATAACATGCAAAAGAACGCCTATTACTTTTGGAGACAAGGCTAACAGTAATAGTTAGGCAATAGTTCCGTCAATAAATGTGTCAGTGAAACACAAGTTTGCTCAGCAAGGTAGGGAGGAACAAAGCAAAATGTATCGCCAGGTAATCTCCCATCATAAATGTCATGTATAGCCACATCGTAAATCTGTGGATAATTTTCTTTCAAGTGTCATACACTCTAAAATATATCCCATATATAATGAATGATAATGGTTCTAACATCAGAAAAATAATGAAAAAGTAAACATAATATTTACTTACAGAGCACATAGTATTTGATGTTCGAACCTTTTCAATAAGATCAAGAATATCTTGATTATCAATGAATTCTATGTAACTCCAATCAATTTCTTCTTTTGTATACTCTTCTTGCTCCATTTTGAAAACATGCTGCCACAAAATGAGTGTGATCTTGGACTCAACTTTTGCTTTATTTGAACTTATTTAATTGTAGAATTTATAATTATTGTCAACCTCTGACAAATGATAAGAGAATAGTCTGTCTAACATATGTGCACCTGATTGAAATGTTGCTGCAGTTTTTCATTGGTCAAATTGATACAAAATTGCTCAAAGCTGCAGCAACATGTTAACAATAAAAAATTAGCAATCTAAAGAATTTGATATCAGAGTCGAGCATGAAAATTATTGCATAACATTATCGCGCAGATGTCACGTAGATTTACTTTCAAAAGTGAGTTATTACAAACAACGACAATCACCATACACACGATGGCACAAGTAAAACGCTCCTGTATCCTTTTCTTTGTCATTTTCAATATTGCATAACAAATCAAGCAAAAATTATAGGACTGCATTCACTGAGACAGTGAGAACAATAGCAAATTGCTGGGGAAAAGGCAAAAAAAAGGCTGGAAATCAAGCATTCAAGTCCATAGGCACCATCACAATTAGCAGGGCTCTTATGCAGTATTTTGCAGTATATTAACCATCATAAATGACGAATATTAAGCATACCAGTTAAGCACCTGTTTGTCTTGAAACTCTCAAATCCATAAATATCCAGCACCCCAATTAAGGATTTTGAATCAGGATCTTGGCCAATGGAACTGTTGATCTTGTCAACAAGCCTGACAGAGAAAGCAAACTTGGCTGAGGAAAGCATGCACTATAATGAAGATTCTAACAAGTGGTATAAATTTTTTTACCAACCAGTCAAATAATCTTGAGTAGAGAATTTTAGCAAAAGCATCTCTATTGACAGCTGCAGCATCTGGATCAAGGTTTTTTGTTATGGCCTCACCACGAGTAACAATGACCCGTTTGCACAAGGAATCTTCAAGGGACTTTTCATCACACCTATACAAAGACTTTAGATGAAGTGTTTTTTGCCCCACATAAAAATTTCATAGCATCAACCACAGTGAATCAAGAATTATTCTCAGAGAACAAAATTTATTACATTAAAAGCTTAGCTGTTGTTTTCAGATGAAACAGAGACTGATCGTCCTTTGGCTGTGAAGCATCACTTTCACTAGCCTTCGCAAACTCAATATTACCCAAATGAAGAATTGCCGCAATAGCCCGGAAAATTGCATCCTGTAAATTAAAATCTTAGTAAAGAATTTGAAGCAGCCGATATAAACATGATGTTCAAATTCTTGTACCTGTTCATCGGAGCTGATCCCAACAACATCCATAGCCCTCCTTGTACAAAGGTACTCTTTAGAATCATCAACTCCATCCAATTCGTAGCAATTTGACTGGTTCAAATAATGAAACATCTTGGGATTTCCCACTTTAAATTTTTCAATATCCTATTATCAAGCATGAGAAAGAATGAGAAAATTGGCTTTAAAGAATGGAAGTCAAAAGGCTAAAATCATAATAAAATGATAAATATTAAGGAAAATATAGTTACATATTTTGTGAAATCTTGACAGGAACGTAGAAGAAATCGACTTGAATAGCGTAACATTATTTCCATCCACCCCAAAGGTCATGCATGTTGATTTGTCAACAAAAGTAGATTGAAAACTTTCATTATATCTATAGATTTGCATATGATCTTTCCAGTAGAAGGTGGTGTATCTTAAAATCAGGGTCTCTATAAAAGGAAACTAAAATAATGACATCACATGCTACTCTAAATTTAAGATAATATATTAAAGCCAATAATAAAGAAAGGCGTATTAAGACCTCCACAGATCATGTGCAAATAAGCTTCGGCTGAGCTAGTAGACGATATGAATAAAAAATAATTTAACCCACATCAACTACATCTTACCTCAGCTGGTGCAGCACAAAGCATATAAAAACAATGATAGTTTCTTTCAGGATCAGATACTTGGCAAACCCGTGATCTTTCCAGTAAATAAGTTCTTATTGCAGCACCAGATATCCTACCACTATTGTTAAACTGAATCTCCACAAATTTTCCAAATCGACTGCAATGAGGATTTCGTAAGCAAAAATGGAGTAAATATCAACCATAACGAGGATGCAGGTGGTATTCTGAGTTAGAATTGACTGACCTTGAATTATTGTTTCTCAGAGTCTTTGCATTACCAAATGCTTCCAGAACAGGATTTGACTGTGAACAAAATGAAATGTCAGAAATAGTTTAGTGAAATCCACTTCTGGATGGAGGCAATGAGGAATGTGGTCAAGACCGCAATAGAAAAAGCTAGTGTAAATTCTATAGGCGATAAAAAAGATAATATTTGTCAAGATGCAGACCTCAAGAACTTGCTGCTCCACAGTCCGCCCCTCAGCTCGAGCTCTTCCTCCCATATGTGCAAGATATCTCATTAGCATCTTTGTGCTTTCTGTTTTACCAGCTCCACTTTCTCCACTAACCAAAATTGACTGGCTTATACCCTCCTTAATCATTTGTCTGCATCCAAAAGGGACATTTTTTTGAAAAGAACATCAATTACACTGATCAATACTAATCATTTTGAATAATCCAAAATGTTGCCTGTAAGCTGCGTCTGCAATAGCAAAAGGGTGTGGACTCAGCTCTCCAAGAGCAATTCCTTTGTACTGTTCCATCGTCTCAGTACTGTATAAGTGAGGTAACCGTTGAAAGGGATTCACAGCTATCAATATATTACCTGTAAAGGTCTGCAAAAAACCATGCTATTTAAGCTACATAAAACAGTACCAAACAAAAGTAAGAAAGATTCAGTAGTGAAGAACAAAATTACAGTTACATCACTCCTATTCAAGAAAAAACCCTTGTGTATATTAATGTTGCTATGCTGCAAAATGTATTGTCTCTAAGGAGAAAAATTAATTCAAGGAAAATACATGCAGCATTCCTTCAGTCTTGAAGAAGTAGTAAATTGTAATACGCTGAACATACTCACATATATTTCATCCATATCATATCGACTTCTCAAATTCTGTAGAACACCTGGTTCATGCAGATAAGTAAGCTTTGTCATATCATCCACACCACATGAAGGAGCCTCTGGATCTTTTGGATATACATTGGCGACATTGGCTACAACCTACAAATAAAGATGAAAAAAATATTTACCTTGAAAAAATTTTAAATGGTAATAAGGAACAAAAACTACGCATTTATTCTGATGGTATTAACAAGAAAGTTCCCAAAGGAAATACTAACGGTCTGCCCTGAAGAACAAATCACTTTAATCTCTTCACCTTCAACTTCCATAACTTCTCCATCTATCCAAGCTAACTCAGGATCCTCCACCCATACATGAGATCCAGCAGCCATACTGGCTAAAGCAGCCTGTAAGACAAGTGGAACTCATTTTTTAAATACTTACTAAACCTATTTAAACAGCGATGCAATATGCACATATTTACAAATTGTTTTCTAACTGGAATTTGATTATGCAGTCTGTGGCGGCCAGCTTTAATTTGAATACTTGTTCAAACAGTTCACAGCTCATAGTATAAATATGGAAGTCGCAAAAAAGGCTTTTAATTTGGTAATGCAGAAGTCGATGACAAGACCAATGATTTTTAACTTCTTCAACTCAAAATTCCAGTAACCTCTTGAATATATGTAACTAAATATAGACTATACTGCTTCAAGCTAAAAATTATGGATAAAAATCTCATGCAATACGCGATCCGATCATGGTCTATAAATCATGGAAATAAGCTCCAAAATTACAAATAATTCAGAGACAATAAATGCAAAAACCAAAGCGCGTACCATTTCTGAGATCGGAAGCAGTCAAACTCCGATATTTTTCTTTCAAATGATCAATTGCAAAAAACCACCCATTTAACACTTGACCACGAAACGTCACGTACATACGAACCAATGCACGTTTACCTTAAAAACTAAGCATGCACACAAATCCTACCCTCAAAAACAAAATATTTCCCCTCACTCTCTGAAATGCATGAAGAAACGATTGTAGGAATCGATAATGAGGGTTTATAATCCCCTTAATCGTCACAAAAAAATATCGATTCTCGACCTTATCAACGAAAATCTTTCCTTGTTTATTATATATGAATGTAGATCAAACGCAAGCTAAGATCAAAGAAGGGATAGTAAAAGCACAAAATTAAAAAAATTCCCCCTTGGCAACGAAATTTTCGTTTCGCTGGGGAATGGAAACCTATATCTCCTCCTCTTTTCTTCCTGTCTGATCGGTTTTCCACATGCAGAGCAACTAACGTCTTGAATGTGATATGACTCTAATACCCTTGCTATTTGATGATAGATAGATATAGTAAATAATTATATTTGTGTAGGGTAAAAATGCCAAAAGAAAATAAATTTTTTTCGATAATGGTAGTAAATAGAATTCTCTCATATAGAACTCCTCGAAGTCATCTTAATCGATCTATTAGTGAAGTTCGTTTAGACGAAATCTTAACATTTAGTTCTTTTAGCCAAAATAAAAAACAAAATTAAAGGACAAATATATTTTTACTGATAAAAAGAGACACTGTATATATTACATATTTTTAATAGAAATATATATAATAACTAAGGTGCAAATATCTAAACTATATTATAATAGGTAGAAATGTATTGATAATTTTATGGATATCCAAATGTATATATATTTATCGTTCTTCCAATATATTTGTTAGGATCAAACATTGACAACTAGGCCAAAAGTTATAGTTATTATTCAAGCGCAACTTTATTTCCTTATACGTGTGACAGCGTACAGTGCATCTATTTGAGTGTTAATGGATTGGGCTGTTAGGTCTATGAATCTGGAGAAGTGTGTGTCTATCTGTTGGTGATGTCTCATATATCCTGGATATCGATCTTACACTTTTCTTATCGACTGTTATGTCCCCGACAGAGACAATATTCAAAAGTTCTCACATTATATTATCAATATCTCATTGTCTTAAGTCCTAATTACCACTGTCCAATTACCTTAACATAGATGAAAAATTTATAAATAAATTCAAATTTACAAAATAATATTTTATGTACATACAAGACATGTGATTTGTTTACTAATATTATATTATATGCCATATCCATAAATGATTATATTATTTATATTTTTTATAATTTCACTGTTGCTATTTATTTAAATCTTGTATACATTTGATTGAAATATATTTAATTTCCTGAAATATTTTATTATTATTTCTGTTAAACATTTTCCGGACTTGCAACAATATTTTTTAAAATATATATATATATATACTCCACATTAAATTAAAATTAGTAATTTAGAATCCTATCAAACATCACCGGAAATATCATGATATGTTATCCTTCGTTATTTGGGCCAGTTGGATGTAAATGAGTTGTCAAATTGATCCGCATGCAAAATGCCATAGCTCAACAATCGAGTTATATTAATTATCAGGGCATTTTTTTTTTTAAAAAAAAAGGCCTGATTTTTTAAAAATAAGTAAATAAATCGTGTTTATGTTTTTTTAAGCAGTGGAACGTATGATTTACTTGAACATAATATAACTAAATGTTTCATGCCTAGTTCTCTTTTTTTAACGTATTTTTGTACAATTTTTGCATTCACCTCATATACTTTATGCATTTGACATTTATCTTGTGTAATCTATGTAAAAATTATAACATACCAATATGATAGGTGAATGCAAGTTACTCGTACATATGTGAGGACTATTTTTAAAACAAAACATACGGTTAAGTCCAATGTCTATAATTCCCTCTGTTTTTTATATTATAATATTACTTGAAAATAGTATATATATTTTTCATGTGAGTGAGAGGATGCTCCTTGAGACACGCGAGTCGTTTTCATCAAACCCAGTCGGTCACAATATTTAATTTAGTATTTATTTCATCATTTTATTTTTACTTACTTTTTATTTGGTTTTTTTTTTTTTTAACGTGATTGTTAATAGCATAAAAATCAAGAATACAAGTACAAGAGCTCGGGCATCGATTGGTTTTGTTTTGGCTGGAATATGTAATATTTATATTAAATTCCAAATCACATATGAAATCGTGGATAAATGCTACTTTCTCTATACCATTAGTGAATTTGTGTATTTTGCTCATTTATTTATTTATTATTTTATCTATTGTTTAAAAGATGTCAAAATTTTGAAATATATGGGTACTCACACGCTCCATTGATTATTGACCATACAGTAAATGATGATTGAGTGAATGAAGGAGATCACTTTTACCAATAATAGACCAAGAGAAGCATTGCTTGGGGAGGTGGACATACTAAGACAAAGCCTGAGAATAATGAGCCATGGCAAGAGATTAAACGAAATTGGCAAAACAAGATATTGAGGCATGTCTTATTGTTAGATGTAATGAAGTTAAGATTGTGTCTCATGCTGCATCAAGCGTGAAGTAAAAGCAAAGTATCTATCCTCTACATATGCAATATCGGTGTAAATGCATCGGCCTACATCCTTTTGTCCACCTTATCTTTCGAGTATCAATTTTCAAGTACCTTACAAGTTCAAGCACATTTAATTGTAAAAAGATTGCAGAAACTATTAACTTAACTTTTCGAAAATCATGTATGCTTCAATTTCATAAAAACCATACTGAAGAAGAAGAAGAAGGCATGGCCTTGTAAACGGAAAAATCATCGAACAATGGTGTGGGGGGTAGGGGGGATTGCTGTATTCATAGCAGTCATCGGGACTACTTTTGTAATCAAACCTAACTTCAGGGACCTCGACATAAGTAATTGCCCCGTAGCATTATGAAGAATCCTAATCACTCCTAGATAACATCCCACAATATTATATGCCCCCATACCCCTCATGTGTAGTTGTATACCTTTCATGTCACGAACCACACGCGAAGCAGTGCTCGCAGCGGACGCAGCCTAGCAATCACTTCATATTCATTCCCATTTCGCAAAGATGGTCCGTATAAACTGCCAAAAAAAATCCTAGTGCATTCGTAAACAACAGCAGCAAACTGATCCTATCAATGTGGAAAACGTGCATTCCATTCAAACCGATAACTTTTGATCTGTCATGGTTTCTGTCCCACCAACAATCTGATAGTTAGATCTCACATTCTGACAATGTAACAAGAAAGTATTATGTTAATCTACATGTACAAAATATGCGACATCTTGATATGGCAATGGTGAAGAAAAGGTTACCTCTAGCAGTGTAATGTAGTAGAAATCCTCCATATGCTGCATGAGAGCACTTCCATCTCGAATTGATCGGAATATGCTAATCTCTGTGTTTAATATCTTCTCGACCAGTTCTTTCTCTCCTCTCATCTGTTCCACCACAAAATGAAAAAGATGCAACATTAGCATAATTTGCAGTCGAAAAAAACCAACCTGCAAGGAGTACAAATGGTTAAGAAAATTTCTTTATAATCTGATAGTTTGTTACCAAGCCATTCTCCAAAAGTTGAAGTCGCTCAAAAGAAGATCAACAATAACTTTTTTGCGAACTAAAAGCAATGACGGAAATATCAAAGGGGAAACGTGAGGATAGAGCGTTGGAAGTTGGGATTTCTCGCTCTCATATACAATCCATACCAAAAGCTTTAAGTCAAGGGGCAAAGTCCAACAATAATTTTGTAAATCTATTAACATCATGGACTTGAACCTATCTCCACCCAAACTCCAAAAGCCAACTCAAGAGAAGATTCTCAATAACTTAATCTAGCCAGTGTGTGACATATAACTAAATCCCTCCTAAAGAAATCCCAAGTTTACATTTTGATGCATCCCATAAAGATGTAGTTGCAGCAATCAAGCTTTACTATCCTACTAAGTTAACTTGGACAAGACAATATATGCAGTATGCACATCAATATGTTACCAAATATTTTCAAGTTCTAAAAATTATTTACACCAACAGAAAACTTAGGAATATGTAGGGAAACATGTAGATTTGGTCTGTGTATATAAACAAATGCTGGAGTTTGAATATTAAATAGCATCATCCTTGAATGCCGGTAGATGTATGATTACACTCCTCAAAACCATGTTCTAAAATAAAGTTAACCAAACCTCAGAGGGTCTTCTTCTAAGTTTAACAAACCTCAGGAGCTAGCATTATAACTATTCAAACTTCAGGAGTTCTTATGTAACTACATAAAAAAAATCAGGGTTTTACAATTTATCTTTGAATATAACCTTGATCACGTAAAATTGACATCATTTGTGGAGAAGAATGAGCAAGTACATACAAATTCACTGAGAAGAACATCAGGTGTTGCTTCGCCAATAACATCGCCTCTGTATCCTTCCTCCAAAAGATCAACAATTTCCTGTAACATTGTATCATACACTTTATTCCTCATTTTCTTTTGTTAACAAAACCCAGAAAACTTCAAGACATGGAAATTGAAGGGTTTCCAAAATCTTTGCAAAACATTTATGTCTTGGCGCTACTACTATTGTATATTTCTTGCTGTTTCAAATCAAACTTCGAATATCTTCACAGTTCATTACTCACCAATGCATTTCTAGGAGCTCCCGCTGCCAAATATATAGGTTGAGCTACATGGCAGTAGCCCATCAAACGTGGAACTGTTGGGATTATGTCCCGGTGATTTACCACTCGCCAACTATCCTTCACTTTCTGCCATCAGAGAAACAAATTAATTCAAAAATCATCAAGCAACTCAAAGGCTGAGGCTTGAACTTTAATAAAATGATGGATAAAAAACATGTATTACAGCAGAGCCAGCGATCATTTTACTAAGATTCTTAAACAATTTCAAAATGGAAGGCTTACATATAATATTTCAAACATGTAAATCCTGGTTGAAGTTGGTTGAAAAGCACAATTACCTCGTTGTATATTTCAGCAAATCTTTTATTTCCAACTCTAGGAGACCCAAAATTATACATGGTCACGGAAATAGCTCCACACCTAATCCATTAACAAAGAGCGTCAATAACACGTTCTGCATTCCAAAGTTTCAAAATTAAAATAATCAAGAACTAGAAATACAAACTTCTGAAAGCCTTAAAAAGAGGACTGGGTGATATATAATCTATCGAGCGGAAGGAAGATAAACTAACTTGGATAATTGACTTGACGATAATTCAAGAGCCAAAAGAGTAGCCAGTGCACCCCCCAAACTATGTCCGGTCACATATATATGCCATTTTGGGAGCATCTCCAAAGAATCACCTCTAAGATATAGCACATATAAGATGATAACCATTCAGAACAAGAGCAACATTTAAGAGGACAAGTTTTTTCCTGTACTTCCAATTCAAAGGTGCGGTCCTTAATTATGCTTTTTTGCCAGTTGCATAGGAACAACAATACAATTATTCAACAGAAATTCAGTTGGCAGATCAAGAGTTTGGGTAAGAGACCGCTCCAAATCAGAAAAACAGGATATACCGGTATCCAATAGCCTGTTTAATAAGCGAGATCAGCCTTGTTCTAACTGAATCATAAGCACCCAAGAAGCCACTATGAACCTGCAGATTTATGAGGCAATTGTGAATAATTGCATGTCAATATCTGTGGGTCCAATAAATGCAGTTGCCAAACTGAATCTAAAAACCTGAATAGTACCTGAACTTCTTGCTTAAAATCACCACCTATCCTTTCAGGATTTAGCCTGTAGAAGCAGTACAGAAGATCAGCAACAGTAACTTTAAGCAAGCATCTGACGATAATGCTAAAGGCATCATAATCATCAGAAATTTCTCGGGTAAGTACTTCACATTTTTTATAACAGTTTCACGATTATGGATTGAAGAGAAACATTTGACACATCAAATACGTGATTGACAGAAAAGAAAGCAGATATTTATGTTAAATCAATGCATTACCCCGCAGGAACTAGCATCAAATCAGTCAGTAGATCCTTCCAGCGCGTCTGGATGGGAAAAATGTCAGCACATTGACAAGGAAAACATACAAAACTTGTTGCACCGTTCAGCAAAATTCCAAAACCTACTTGTTCTGTTCCCCTGAAAGCTATAACCAATCTTTTTGTTCTGGGATCTCGCCAAATTGCTACCTGCATTCCTTATAAAGTACATGATCACTAAAAAGCCTAATTTCAAATCACTTATGTAGCACGGATACCTTGAAAATTTTTTTTTTTGAAGTATCGGATACGGATACGACACGGAAACGGATACGATACGCAGATACGCGTGTCGGATACCCAAAAATCCGTGTCGTTGACTTTTTTTAGGGTTGACCAGTCGGATACGTTTTGGACACGGCGAGGACACGCCATGGATACGGCAGTGGATACGTTTTTCGGATACGTTTGGGCAAAATTGTAAATTTTTAAAAGTTTTAAGGGTTAATTAAAAAAATTAAAATTGCTAAGGACTAAAAGGAAAATACTTTAACATATATTGGGCTGGGCTTTTAAATTCCAATATACATTTGTCGTCTCTTTCTTTTTCTTTCTGCTGAAGCCTCTCAACGTGATATCGCGTCGCCCTTCTTCTCTATTTCTGCCACTGCTGCCACCGCCGCCGCCGCTTCGCCGCCGCCGCCTGCAACCAAGAGGATAGTAATCTTTTCTGCATCTCTCTTATCATAAATAAATTAACTTTATTTTTTTTTTTTTGAAATCTTTTGGTTATACAGTGAGTTTTCTATCTCTTGTTTTACTATAGGACAATAATTTTCAAGCATCACAAAAGAGTTTAATGTTATAACATTATTTGGAAGAAAGAGGCTTACAGTGAACTATTGGCTATACAATATATAGTGAACTATTTCTTGTAAATTAGAATTTGGTCAATTTGGTTGACAGTGTATTCTATGTGCCATGGCTGACTTTATGTTTCTTGCTTTGCATAACTTCTAACAGCCTATTTGCAATGGAAATTTTTCAAAAGGAGAGTATACAAGAGGATGTAGATGATTTTTCTCCATTGTGGAAATTTGTAACGAAGATTGAAAAGGGAGCTGGTGGAGGAAATGTTACTTGGTCGTGTAACATATGTACTAAAGTGTGCAAGGGATCGTACTCGAAGGTGAAAGCACACCTATTAAAACTCAAAGGACTTGGAATTGCTGGTTGTGTGGCTGTTTCAATAGATCAAATAAAACATATGCAACAACTTCTGGATGACGCAGAATCGAGAAGGAAAAATGCTAAACCGAAAGAAGTACAATTGCCTTCATCATCTGCATCAAACATGGCTTCAAAATCCTCATGCAGTAGTCCTTTCTCTTTGCAAAGTGATGATCCAACAAAGAAGAGGAAATGAACACTTGGCCCTCTTGAAAAAGCTTTTAATTTGAATGCAAGAGATGAGATGCATTCTGAAATTGCGAGGTTGTTTTACACAGGCGAATTATCTTTCAATATTGCTAGAAATCCTCATTATATTCGTGCTTTCAGTATGGCTACTCAACGAACGATTCCAGGTTATCTTCCACCCGGATACAATTTATTGAGAACTACACTTCTTCAAAGAGAAAAAGCTCATATTGAAAAGTTGTTGGAGCCAACAAAAGCTGCTTGGAAACAAAAAGGTGTTAGTATTTGTAGTGATGGGTGGTCAGATGTACAAAGAAGACCACTTATTAATATCATGGCAGTGTGTGAAAGTGGCCCTATGTTTCTAAAAGCAATAAATTGTGAAGGTGAGTACAAGGATAAAAGTTTCATCTCGAAGTTGCTCATCGATGCCATAAACGAAGTGGGACATCAGAATGTTGTCCAAGTGGTCACGGATAATGCTCCCGTATGCAAGGCCGCTGGGTTACTTGTTAAGGCAAAGTATCCACATATATTTTGGACACCTTGTGTTGTGCACACTTTGAATCTTGCTTTGAAGAATATTTGTGCACCGATTGACTCCGTACAAAACAAAGAAGTCTTTGAAGAGTGCAAGTGGATAGCAGAAGTATCAGATAATGCTTTGATGATCAAGAATTTTATAATGAATCACAATATGAGATTATCGATGTTCAACGATAACTCGAACTTGAAGATGCTCTCACTTGCAGAGACTCGATTTGCTTCCACAATCATTATGCTTAAAAGGTTTAGGCAAATCAAGAAATGTCTTGAAAGCATGGTGATTAGTGAAAGATGGGATCTGTACAAGGAGGATGACGTACTGAAGGCTAGAGCAGTGAAGTACAAGATATTAGATGATCAATTCTGGGAAAACATTGATTATATACTTTCTTTCACAAGTCCGATTTATGAGATGCTAAGGAAAGCAGACACTGATCATCCTTGTCTTCATTTAGTATATGAGTGGTGGGATGAAATGATAGAGAAGATTAGGGTTGCTATCTCGAAAGGGCCTCACAGTGGAGATTCAAAGTTTTATGAGATTGTTCATGATATTCTGGTGCAGCGATGGAATAAAAGCAATACACCTTTACATTGTTTGGCGCATTCTTTGAATCCGAGGTAAAACTCTAAAAAATTTAACTAAGTTTTAGCAAATTATACATATCAGTTCATATCTAATTATCAATCTTTTTATATAGATATTACAGCGATGAGTGGCTCCAAGAATCTCCCAATCGTCTTCCTCCTCATAGGGATATCGAAGTTTCAAGGGAAAGAAAAAAGTGCATTGAAAGATATTATTCTTGTTCATCAGAACGAAGAAGTGTCAACGAGGAATTTGCCTCTTTTTCAGCCGCCATTGACGACTTTTCTGATAATGATGCAATGCGTGATCGAGGTTTGATGTCTCCAACTAAGTGGTGGGTTATACATGGTGCTTCCACACCAACTCTTCAAAGTTTAGCTTTAAAGCTACTTGGGTAGCCTTCTTCTTCTTCTTGTTGTGAGAGAAATTGGAGCACCTACAATTTCATACACTCATTGAAGAGAAACAAAATAACACCACAAAGAGCAGAAGATTTGGTGTATGTTCACTACAATCTTCGTCTTTTATCAAGGAGGAGTCCACATTATAATGAAGGAGAAAGTAAGATGTGGGATGTTGGAGCAGATGCATTCGATTCCATGGACATGGAGGGTGCTGCTATCCTTGAAATTGCCAATTTGTCTCTTGACGAACCTGAATTGGAGTCAGTCTTATTTACTGATGAAGGCAGTGTTGGTGATGAAACCGATATGGATGTTTGATTTTTTTTTACTTGTTTAAGATGGATTTTGCGTTTAATATTTTGTAGTTTGTACCTAAGATATCATGATTAATGAATATTACATCTATCTCTATGATTTTTTCTTTTCAATACTAAATTTATATAAAATATAAATATATATAATATTTATATATATTTTAATGATTGTCGTATCCTAGCCGTATCGTGTCTTATATTTTCAAAAATTGACGTATCGCCGTATCCGTATCGTATTCGATACGATACTCGTATCCGTATCCATGCAACATAGCAAATCACATAGCCATGTAACCAAATATGATGCGTTTATAAATTTGCCAGTGGGGAAAATATATTTAAAAAAAGAGGTCTATGGTGATGTGTTGGATGTCAAGCAGCGCAGTATGGAGGCAAAATATATGAATTAAAGGCAAAGACAATTATATAGGGTTTTTTCTCCACAGAGCAAAGCATTTAAGAGACGTGGCAGTAAAAGTCAGATAGGATATAATTACTCATCACTGATCTACCTCATAAATAAGAGTATGACAAAAGGTGCATAAAGAGCAGACTTCAAACCAACCTGAGTGTCTGTAGAAGCATTATCCAAGAAACAAATTTTTTCAAATTCAGATTTTATAAACGTCTGATGTCCCAACGCATTGGCTAGCATTGCCCAGGCCTCCATGGCACTCTCAGCTGTTGAGAAAAGTTCCCTCATCTCTTCTGCTTCTTTTTTGTCCAGTATCAATCCATTTGGCTGACTTGCTAACGATTCACTCTCCTTGTCATCCACTGGCATATCTTCTTTGACATCAAACTTTCCTGTAAGATCAGCTCCTTGGCTTAATTTAGAAACTGCAGCATTTATAACCATCAATGCCCCCAAAATGGAGTCTGTTTGCCGCAATAAATCTTGTGTCACCTTCTTAATATCTGGTAAAGTCATCAGAGAATTGTTACTGGATCCAATCGTAGTATCGGTACTAGCTGTCTCCAGATTAGTTGGAGTTGCAAGTCCAGACTCGATATAACCTGTCTCAGCAATTTCTAGTGACTGCAAGCCAATTTTATCCAATAACTCAAAACCATCCCACTTTAATTTCTCAGGGATCTGAAGACCAAATTTTTGCACAACATTTTGGTTGACAGAATCTGCGAGTTTCTTCCAAAAATGTTTGTCAGGATGTGAAGACTCCTGATTTGTCTCATTTGCTGAGTCCTTCATATTATCATCCAGAATTGAAGAGATGTTTCTCTTGATATTAGAGTCACCGAACAATTTTTTACTTGAAAACCAACCGTTCTGAGTATATGAATCATTAAGCGACTTAAGCTGTCCAAAGGCAAACTGCACAAATTCCCTCACTTGAACAGTTTCTGAACCCGCAATCATCTTCAGTGCAGGTTCAAGACCATTTTTCTGGAGAAATTCCATGAAAATGGGAATCTTCCACCATTTTTTTCCATCGTCAATTTCAGCAAAACTTTTATAGTTTATCTGAAACACGTTGATAAGAACAAGTACGGTGATGTACATTACAGCACATCTAAGGACCCATATCAGCTGTTTAGTTAAAAATTTCAGTATCTCGATCGAAGTTTTATTAGTTAATTTGGGGAAGAGCTTCATGCTTGCAGAGATCAGTAAAAAATGAAAAGCATTCTAACAGTTAATAGAGTTGCATTTGGTACTCAACCATTTTGCACACTGAAGAATGGTTTAGTGCATAATAATCTTGATTTTCAAGCAACTTACCTCAAGTTGTATCTTTCCACCACCGCCCATTCCTTCTAACTCGAGATTCACTTCATGTAAATTTCCTATCAAAAAAGAAGTCCAACTGATACCAAGCTAACAAATTCTGTAGCTAAACTCAATTTTTTCGAACACATCCATTTTTGCAAATGCTAGAATATGCATCTTTTATTGTTAACATGAGGTTATACTCGATATTAATAGTAAAATACAGATTGTTATTCCATAAACTCTACAATTGTAGCAAACTCCACGACTACACAGCTTAAACAGAATAATGAATACAAACCGAGTCAAACTCATCTGATCATTGGTGGAACAAAAAATATTTTATATGCGTTACTGTTTTAATAACAATGAGTTAAAATGTCATGATTTTAGGTATTGTGATCAACTACCGAACATGACACAGATGTGGTGTATATCGTACCATCACATATGTTTTCCAAATCAATACCAGCATTCCCCATGCGTTTGTGCGGAGTCACAAGATTTGCATCCCAAGCTGCAACCTGAATAATTAATATTAAAAAAATTATATTATTAATAGCAGAATTATCTCAATCATTAAAAACCAGCACTGTAAAATGATCTTATATAAGTACCAATCAGGTTAACTTTTATTCTTACTGTAGTTAAAGAAGGGAAACGTATAGGCTGGAAAACTGATTTTATTATATTGGAAAAATGAATAATACAAATTACTTATTTATATAGTCATATCTTCCTAGTCGAAGAATGAGTTTTATCTTCTACTAATACCTAATATAAAAACTTTAAAATACAAATATTAATCTATCATATCCAGCTAGTTATTCAAATAGGAAAAAGTTTTATCCTAGTTATTCGCATACGAAAAACTATCATCCTAGTTATTCGAGTAGGAAAAACGCTTATCCAATATGCAGCACCACCCTCAAGCTGGGTCATATATATTGATCATGCCCAAATTGGAACTCGAGTCCTCAAAACACTCGTATCTCCCTAGTTGAAGAAGTAATCTTATCTTCTACTAATATTTTTATGTACTTTCACCCTGGTAATTCAGATAGCAAAAACTCTCATCCTAGTTATTCAAATAGGAAAATGTCTTATCCAATATTCAACACTTACCATACAATAATTACTATAATGATATCCTAAGGAAAAAGATACAAGCAAGCAACCAACATGCTGTTGATAATTTCGACCAAGGATGGATAGATTAAGTAAAAAATTTCTTCTGTCTAATCATTATTTTTGCCTTTAAAACACTGGAATAAATTATGAGGCTTATAGATATTCAAAACAAATGAGGTTTGCCCATTAGAATGTTTCGAGTATGAGCTATAATCATCAAGGCAAGGCAAACTTTCCCAACAACAAAGGATATTACATTATATTTAACGATATCTAATGAAAGCGAAACATACAAAGAAAAAAACAACGAGATGTGGGTAAAAGAGGGTGAAGGAAAAAAATGAATCTCGCATATATAGCATCATTTTCTAAGATAGAAAATAGGTTTCATAAAAGTAGTAGAAAGATTCGATCATCCTCTGTGGCACGCGTAACAGCAAGTTAGTAGATGACTCCAGGGCTGGCATAATTTGTCTCCCTTTGTCTATGGGAGCAAACATATGAACACAACAATATAAGGTAGTTCCCACAAGAAATCACTGCATGAGAAGAAAATGGAAAATTGATCACAGAATTTATTACAACCTGAAGATTGTGCATCGGTGGCTGCTTGATATTCAAAATAAACTCCTCATTCCATGTGGGTTCTTTCGTCCTGGTACATTTTTCAGAGGATAAAATAATCCATGATGGACTTTGACACTATCGGAATAACCGAATAAACAATGCAAAATTTGGCGGCTATTGATTATATAACCAGCCGAGTATCACCACCCTATGACTAAAAAGATGAAATAGTAGTAGACTGTAGACAAAACATCAACTAGGACATGGTGTTCGCTCCATGTCCACAGATGATCATGCTACCAACTAGCATTTTCTATTCGGTAGAAGCAAACACATTACCTCAAAATTAATTAAATCTGAATGACTAGAAAGCCAAAAATCAAGAACTTCAATGAAAACTTTTACTTGTTTTTATCCATCAGCTGAAGACAAGGTGTGTCGAGCAGTGAAGGAGGGTACTGGCTATTTAAAAAAGGGATGCCTAAGTGTAAGAATCTTACGCCCATTTGATCTTGCTTTTGACTTCCTGACAATCCAACTGCAAGACCACATACGGATCACTAGTTCCCTGAGAAACAAAATAAAAATAATCATCACATAAAATTGAATAAAGAGTAGGGGATGATTAGAAATATGAGTAAATCGTCGTAACTAGAGGAATTATGAACTGAGGAATATGACGGGTTTAACTATTAAGTTTTGATGTTTAAAGAATTAGCGAAATTAGCCTACCCATGGATCCATGGCAGGAAAGTTGAAACCTTTCCTTAGCTTTACGAACAATTGACCATCATAGATTTCACGTGTAAATGACCTGAAAAATGTCAAGTGGGATTTTAGAAATTTGAAAGGAAGCTTATAAGAATGTGAAAGCCACAAGGTTGTTGTGTAGAAAAAGAATTTGCATGTTAAAAGAGCAAAAAAAATCTGCATTCTGATGCACTTATGTTAAATAAAAAGAGTATGTGATAGCAGATTTTACCAGTTTTTTGGCATGCATCTTTTCATTAATCAAGATGACAATAGCATACATACATCTGTCAGAAAAATCATTCACAAAAGTTGAAGCCATGTGTTCGAAAATGTTTAATCTTTGCTAGGTTAAATACCACTGTCAATGCCGGAGCCAACAATCATAGTTAGAAGAGCCTATCCAATCTAATGATCGTGTCAAAGCAAAAATCCTTGGGAAAATGAATATCAGAGTTCAAGGACACTCGCCAAGAGGCCCAAGACTCATATCCCAAAGAATGGTAAAAGCGTCAGAGAAACAAGGTGCCGTGTAAAATTCAGTCGAACTCCCCAGTTAATTCTTTATGCTAGCAGTTACACGGAGAGTCAAACTCACCTAATGTAATTTATAAGATTTGTTTATAACTCTTATATGAATATAGAGATGCAAGGCCAAGTAGAAAACGTAACACGAGACCTGATGAATAGCCTTAGCACTTCATATTATCTAAAGATGTGTTGGTTGAATTTCCAAATATGTTCCTTTATAGCTATCAAGAATTAGAAAGTTCTGACGCCAATGAAATTCAATGACCGCATACTCTGAAAGGAACACTGTCTGGCAATTTGCTGCATCCATCTCGCGCTTGCCCACATTTTCCTGTTAATAGAAGTAGAAAATAAGAAGAAGAATCTAAATGGACCCACCAATTAGTTTCAAATGCGTGAAAGGACCAGGAAGTTAGTTGGCCTCTTCCAAGCAAATTTGACAAGAGAAAACAAGAACCTATAAATGTTCCTCAAAAATCCTTTATGATGAAAGAAATACTAAAAAATAAACTTTACAAAAATTAACTAAAGAAGAGACTACACAATCATCAATCTCCAATATGGTGCAATTCCATCATAACCCAAAGTTAAGAACCCTGTTAAATTAATGGACTTTAGTGGAAAAACTGCATGCGTTTGTAAGATTTTTATGCCCGCTGGTCTGTCACTTTATGTTGACCAAATTCACAGCAAAATAAAGAAATATAAGGAAAACAAACATCACATGATCAGGGAAATTACAGATGGAGTGGTGTAAGCTTCAAATGCAAAACCAGCAAGTATAACCGCAAAATTAATATCAAAAGGAGGCCTCTCATCCCCACTCTCCCTGTTCCGCGCACTTAAAACAGCCTCCCCATTCTCAGCATAACCTTTTGGTTTGCAATAGCCAATCAATCTTGATCTCAAGATCCCAATAACTTTCTTCCCGCAAAATGGTTTCTCTGAAACTACTAGCTTCTTGGAGATCGAGAGGTAATAAGAGGTTTTGAAGTTGTGCAGTTTTGTGGGGAAGTTACTGGGCAAGAAATGGAGTTGGGATTGGAGAGTAGTGGTGGCCATGAATGGAGGATACCAACAATTAGTGAGAGGGATAAAATTGGTGGAAAGTTAAGGCCATTTTCAGTGGATAATTTGATTAGATTGTAGAATTGACAGTTGAAGGCACTGGAGTGTTCGAACACGTCGAAATGGTCGAACGACTGTGCTCGAAACTTTGGAGCTGCTTGGTTTTGTATCTTTTTATATATACAATTAAAACATTTCATTAATCTAGTAAATTCAGACAGTACAACACCACCATACAGTAGTATACGCAAAAGGTCAACAAAAACACGACTTAAACAACCATTCGATCCTTGCTTAGTCAAAATTATTGGTAGATGTTGGGCAATGTCGTACCAACCTACTAGCTTGGTGCATCTCAAATACTGGATAGAATCAATGCTTCCGAGCTCTGTAAGCTGGGTTAGATAGAAGCATGATGCATGCCAGTATCGATCGGTAGCTAATGGTAAGTGTTTGATTTTGTATTTTCTTTTTTCATGTTGTACATCGATGATATTGTTCATTGTTAGAAGCTAATGACTTATGTGAGATTTGAAAATTTAAATTATATGTACATTTTCATTTTGTTATTTAGTTATTTGTTATGGGATCCATGTTTTGGTTTGAGCTGCGTTTTCTTTTAGTTGTTATTCTCTTGATTTAATGTCAAAAAATTGTGTTGGTCGTGAAAAGTTGTAAAACAACAAATTGTTATAATCCATGGCCATAAGACTTAACGGAGCAATATTCTATCCCAAAAAAAAAAAATCTGAAAATGAAATCGGTATTACACATTATTAATTATTTAACTAAAATGGATAGGTTCACAGAAAAAATTATTATCAAAAAAATCCCAAAGAGATGCTCTCATCTAAGCTTAGTGACGCTAAATCTTTTATTACATCTCAGCGCAGATGCTTATGAAAAAAAATCCAAAATAATAATAAAAAAAAAAAGCATGACGTTGTTGACACGAGAGGACTCGGGTTGTTTTCACTTCTTATCACCCATCCCAAGTGTGTTCTTCACACCATCAATGGCACCTTGAGCCATGTGAGCCATCTGTTCTCCAGTCTGAATTACATTACACAAAATAACGTTACCTTGTATTTGTATGAAAATCATATAAAAATTTAATAATAATAATAATTGATGTAAGACGGATGGAGGACCTGTTGAAGGAAGGTAGCATTCTCCTCTTTGCCACGTTGGGCCTGTTGTTGGGTTTGACCAGCAGCTTCGCAGGCCTTGTCATGGGCCTTGCTTGCTGTATTCTTAGCAGACTCCACCCAATCCTCTGTCTTCGCCTGTCCAATATAAAGTATACACACACCAGTCCCAAAAGAGAGAGCATATTTTTAGATGATATATGGTTCTTTTAATTAACGATATAATTTTCAGCTGTGATTAGGTTTTTGCTCTCCAAATTTCGTATTTTTACTATTTTCTATTTTAAGTATTCGGCCTCATCGCTACTTTTAGGAATCATCGATTCACCTCGTTCTATTCCAATAAACTTGTACATCATAATAATATCACGGAAAAAATCGTAAAAAAACAAATATGAAATACGAAAAATGAAATTTTTCATATCAAACATAATAAAATATTGTGGTGCATGATATGCTTTTTTTAGATACATATATTAAACATAGGTCATTGACGCATTGTATTGAAATTAGTGTTACCTGCGCCTGGCCACGGGCTTGTCCTGCATTGAACTGACCACTCGACATCTTAACTAGAACTTTTAAAAGGATTTAGAAAATCAAATTTTTTTGATTTAAATCTCTGAGGATTTTTGTTGTATATGAAGTGATTAGTTAATTTGTTTTAGAAGGTATTTATAGAGTTAATCGACTACTGCGATAACGACAAGTGTCTCCTGAGTTTGTTAATTTTTATATCATACATGACTTAGTAAATGTAAAGCATGTCCAAGGTTTTGCGCAAAAAGGGGTTATCCATATGTATGAATCACATTATCTGTGCTTTGTTTTCGCTATTTAGTTGTTATTTTTTGTGCTGCATTTTTTAAATATGATAAATTATTTCTCAAACAGCAATAAATATATATTGTCAGATAGATATTTTTCTCTACACACAATCAAATTGACTCATTCTTTCCTTCGATTGTATCGTATTTTTTCTCTATATTCTCAAACAATAATTATCTTATTTCATGTTTTATAATAAACAAGGACATTTTGTTGCTGTACAAACTTCTTTATTTGAAATAAGTAAATAGTTTTTCAAAAATTTAAAGGTTTAGTTAACTTTAAATCATGCCACTACATACTCCATCATTTCATCCATTTTAGGATTCGGAAGAAGAGGAATGTGAAATATAACATTCGTATCAACTTAATTTATTGCTATATATTTTATATGAAGTTACCATCAGATAACAATAACATTCAACTGTAAAAAAAAAAAAAAGGAAAAAAAAAAAGAATCTAGGACATATATGTTTATGTAACGATGATGAAGTAATAAAATTGAGGAAAATTAATTTTTACTTGTTGCATTTTGATTTTTTTCTCCAGTAAGTATTCAATATTTAGTTTTTCGATCTACAGTAATTTTGATTTTTTTATTTATATTTTATCGGATTGTTTACGCAACACGAAAAAATATTGATGTGGTGCTACAAAATGATTACGTGAAATAAAAAAATTATTTATATATCCAAAATCATATCAATAATTAGATTAAAATAGGCGAGAATCATGTGGTAGAGCATGGCTTTGGATTTGAGCCTCAAAATTTTAGTTTCCTCTATTACGGTCAAGCCCAGGTACCTTCAAAAGTTTCAACTCCTACTTGTAATAGATTGATTGATTGATGCACTCTAAATTTTTACGATGAGGTGGACATGCATAAGTGTGACATCAGATAAAATTCAGGAGAAAAGTGAAATATTATTTACTGAAATTAAATAAGGGAAAGCGGTAAAAAAATCCCCAGTCAAAATATTTCTTTGGGTTCACTTTCTACCCACAAAATTGTGGTACTATGCCATACAAAATGTGGTACACTTCATGTGGAAATGTGGTACACTTCATGTGGAAATGTGGTACTAAAAAAGTACACAGAGACTGAACACAAAAAAAATCGACGGCTGGGGACTGAAGGCCAATTTCCCGATTAAATAACATACGTGTTAGAATTAAGAAATTTGCAATGTGTTAATCATTTATCAAATACAGTAACAATTTTAGGCATATTCCGTTTTTATTTTACTATATTTTATCGTCAAACTTATCTTCTATAAATTTAGTATAGAGTAAGTTTTTTGTGAGACGGTCTCATGAATCTTTATCTGTGAGACGGTCAACCCTACCGATATTAACAATAAAAAGTAATACTTTTAGGATAAAAAGTAATATATTTTCGTATATTAATCAAATAAGAGATCCGTCTCACAAAATACGACATGTGAAACCGTCTCACATAAGTTTTTGCTGAGAAGTAAAACTTAGTAGCAGCGTGGATTCCCTTTATTAATTTCATGTGCGAGCTACACTTTGTGCTACAATAAACATATATGATATGATTACCACATAAATTTTAATATTTGGTAAGTATTATGCCATATAAATATAAATGGACTTTTGAACAAAATTTCTACTATGTTAGCATCGCATAATTGTAAGGATGTAAATAAGTCAAATAGTTTCCGAGCTATGCGGAGCTCTACTCGATAAAAAACTATTTTGAGTTCCTTTGTTAATCATATCAAGCCAAGTTCGATATCGTTTATGTATTTTTAGTTGTTATGTTTGTCGTTTTGATAATTTATTAATGCACTTACACTTTTATGTCTGATTTAAAATTAGTTCATAGATATATTTAATTTTTAGCAAGTCGATTCAAGCTCAAACTCGAGGTCAATTGTATGTTTTACGAGCTTACAAACGAGCTAAGCTCAAGCTATGCTTGTTAAACAGATAAACGAGCTATTAATGAATCAAGCTCGAGCATGTCTCGATTAACATGATAAACAAGTTTTTAACGAGTCGAGCTCGAGCTTTTCGTGAGCTTGGTAATTTCAAGATAAATCAAGTTCGAATCTGATGATAAAAGCTCGAATCGAGCTCGAGTCACTTTCAATCTTAAACGAACTAAGCTCAAACTTGATACTATTTGACTTATTTTAGATCATTTACATCCCTACATAATTGTGATATAAGGGAAAATTCAGCACACGAGGACAATAAGGGAAATATTATTTACTACCACCTAAAAAAATTTAATTTTATCAAACAATGTTCATGTTATAATCAGAAAATATTTAGAGCTCCAATTCATATAATTTGTTTTACATACGGGTTTAACTTCTGTTTTTTTTTTTTTGATAAGAGCTTGTAATTTATTCAAATCAAAGGAGAGAAATGTTTACGAGTTTACAAGCTTAGTCAACCAAGTTGGAAACTTCATCGTTCACCCAACTAAATGGTGTAGGAGAAGAAGAAGAAAAAGAAGCTAACACGTTAGCAATTACATTAGCCGATCTTCTAACATGGACAAGATTATCCACTGCTACACTTTTCAACATCTCTTTGATTTCAGAAATCCATATTCCTTCGTAATCTAGGTAATCCTCCTCACCAAAGACTGCTTGCTTTGAGAGAAGGGAGTCAGTTTCTATGGTTACCGAAGTGAGATTCTGTTCCTTGAGTTCTAGAATTCCATATTTGATAGCTAGAAGCTCTGCCCCAAGTACTGACGGTGGTTGGTTGATCTGTCGACCAAAAGCCAGGATGGCCTCCCCGTTAGATCCCCTAACAATACCTGCAATGCCGAATGATTGAGAGTTAAGATTGAAACATGCATCAACATTCAATTTCCAGTGGTTTTCCATAGGCGGCGTCCAGTAGAGGGCAGAGTTCTGAGGCTCTGGTTGTGTTGTCACGTGTAGGGATTTCTACGCTTGCTTGTAGTCTTTAAGCCCCAAGCATAAACATTTTATATTTTTATACAGTACTTGTTTTTTTTAAAGAAATCGATAAAGATACTCGTGCGATAAATGATATCAAACTTTAATCTGAACTAACTTACTATATCGATTTAAATAATTCGTATGAGTTAGTCTACTCTTCATCGAGAATAATTTTCTACACATCTCAACATTATTAGATCGTATGGATCCCTCATATTTTAATTAAAAATGACATCATTTATTGATTATCCGAGGACTAAATTTTCACATCATTAGAGAATAAACACTTCAAGTGTAGTATTAAAATATCAATATATTTAGCAAGAACATACATTTTCGAATAAATACAGATGTCCTGATTGAAACTAGAAAAAAAATAATCTTAAATTCAAACAAGTGCAAACCAATACGACGTCGAATGTCATTGCATTCTCTCATCATTTCGAAGTTTAATAAATGTCACGAGATTTATTTCACATGGTTAATGTTTCGTTCAACCGTCAAGTGACTTGACTTTTGAAGAGGATCCCACAATTTAAATTTATAATCTACTCAGCATAAATCTAAAGTTTCTTTTCGTTGAATTAATGTCTTTATCTTGTAAACCAAAACTTACTCGAAAAAACATTGATAAGATAAACCCCAGTAGCCAAACAGTCCCGAGGACGTGAGGAATCAATCGACACTGAGAAAAGGGGAGAAATATTTTTTTCCAGATACTGATGTAAACTTACATATATGGGATTACTTGAAAGCAAATATAGTGCATGTCCGCATTATCTTCAATTACAACCACTCAATAGCGCGCATCATCGTATGACCAAACTAGTCAGTCAAATAAAGTAGGAATTTTCAAGAAAAATAATAATAATAACATTTCGATTCTCTAGCCTAACTTCTTTTTCACATACCAAGTTTAGGATATTTGTTTTCTTTATTTGCCATTACATGTAGTTGGTTCTATTCTCTTCATTTGCATCCCATGTTTATGCGCATCATCATCCTCGTACACATAAGCGAATCCACCATGTCGGGTCAGATCCATACCCGCCAACTCATCCTCCTCCGAGATCCGAAGAAGCTTAAACTTATGTAGGATGTAGAACAATGGGCCCATCGTTGCACTGACCCACCCGATTATCACCAAAATCTGAATTATATGGGCAAACAAAAGCTTCCCACCCCCACCCATGAACAACCCGTATGGCCGATCCGGTTTACCCGGGTATACCTCATTCACATATTTCTTGGTGGCAAACAAAGCCGTGAAGATAATCCCCCAAGCGCCGCAGCCACCATGCAGCTGTGCCGCCTCCAATGGGTCGTCGTATTTCACCTTCTCAGCCAGCTTGTTGCACCCTATCAACACCCACGCCGCCACGAAGCCGCATATCACCGCCGCCCAGGGCTCGACCACAGAGCAACCAGCGGTAATCGCAGCGAATCCGCCCAGCAGCCCGTTGCATACATCTGTGACGTTCCAGTGCCCGGAAAGAAGACGTTTGCCGAACAAGGTGGTTAGCGCGGCGGTGCAGCCAGCTAGAGTAGTGGTCACCGCCGTCCGCCCGACCGCCGACCACTGCCCGTAGTAGTTTCCACTCGTGTACGCGCCCAGGATCTTGGTGAACGAACCAGGGTTAAATCCGTACCAGCCGAACCATAACAAGAACGTACCCAGCACAACCAACGTGGCGCTGTGCCCACGTAGAGCCACGGCCCGACCCTTATGATCAAACCGTCCGATTCTAGGGCCTTCGATCAATGCTCCATATAGACCCGCAAGGCCTCCAACCATGTGAACGACGCCAGACCCGGCGAAATCAATCACTCCGGTTCCGAACAATAGGTTTCCCGTGTTACCGGCACTGGCCCATCCGTCGGCAGACCAAAACCAGTGGGAGACAACCGGATACACGAATCCCGTGAGAAATGAAGAGTAGATCAGATAAGCCACGAACTGGGTCCTCTCGGCTATGGAGCCGCTGGTGATTCCGGCCGCGGCTATGGCGAAAGCCCATTGGTAGAGGAAGAAACTGTAATCGAATAGGGATGACGGCATCTCCTTCAAGCCGAAGAAATGGCGGCCGATGAATCCGTTAGATGGCGAGCCAAAAGCAAAGGCAAAGCCGAACACGTAATAGAAGATACCACCGGCGGCTGCGTCGAGGACGTTTGTGAGCATTATGTTCATAGTGTTCTTGGCTCGGACGGAACCGGCGCAGAGCATGGCGAATCCGAGCTGCATGGAGAAGACGAGATAGGCGGAGAATAGGAGGTACGTGGAATCTACGGCGTAGGAGGTGTCGATAAATTTGTCTGAAACAGCTGAGAATTGGTCGCAGATGTATTCAGCTACGGCTGCGGCGCCGGTAACGTTGGCACCGAATAGCGGCGCCAGTTGATCCGCTGAGCAGATCAGGGATGCCATGGTTGGGCGTGGCAGCTAGGAGAAACAATAGGGCAGGAAACTAGAGAGAAGATTCAGTGCAGAGACGAAGGGATGCTGTTAGATCCAGATTTATACAGGAGGAGCAAGAGACTCTCAAGGGCATGTGAAGTTTGACTTTTCTTCGTGGTTTAAAACTACCAGCCATTGATAGCCAGTTTTTACATTTTTATATAAAATAAAATAAATCTTGCCCCAATAATTAGGGAATGTAAACGAACCAAATCATTTGTGAGCTATTCGAAGCTCGATTCGATAAAAGCTCGTTTGAGCTCGTTTAATGAGGCTCGTTAAGATAAACAAACCAAAACTCAAGCTTTACAGTATTCGGCTCGTTAGCTCGTGAACATGTTTGTTGGTAATAGTTTATTGATAATAAATTACTTTTTAATTAATTTAATGAAAATTTAAATATATAATTCATATTTATTAAGTTTGTTTAGGCTCGATAAAGGCTTGAATAAGCTCGTGAGCCATGCTTATATTCGTTAAATAAAGCTCGAGCTCGGCTCGATTATAAACGAACCAAGCTCAAATATTTCAAGAGTTCGATTCGTCTCGCCTCGATTACACTTGACTTCCGGCCAAAATGGTCATTTCCAATAATGAAACGACCAAAAATTTTGACCCCTTTTATTTTTGTGGGGGCGGGGGAGGAAATTCCCCCGAAAACGGGAGTTTGGTTATTTTAATTTAGGAAAATAATAATAATTTGTGATACGGTAGATTCCCCTTGATGGTTAGATTCTGGTAGTGATTCTACGTTCAAGTTAAAACCAATAATCTAAGATTCATACAAAATAACAGGGCAACAATAATAATAATAATAAAGATTCGGATCTTTTTAATTTCCAATGGATTTTTTTAACAATTATTAAAAAATTAATTATACATTCCAAAATATCATTTTTTTCATATTCAACAAGTGAATATCATCTCAACGATACTCATACATATATCAAAACAATATTTACATGTTCGGCCTTAGTTATTGTATAAAAGATAAAATTATTATATATATGTATGTGTGTTCGTTCGTTCGAAGAAATTTTTCGACGACAAAGTAAAGAAAGCATTCTAGAAGGTTTTAAAGTTTGTTGAACTGACTTTCATTTACTGGAATCAATGGGAACATAAAGAAGAGACGTAGGAAAAAAAACATTTGAAAGAAAAAGCGAACGCATAGTTGCTTGGAAATTAAACCAAAAGTGCCTTTTATAATTTTTAAATACTGCAATGATGCATGTATTGTTTTGTTCCATTATCAATCAATCGAGTAAAGTCATAAAAAATCGTTCGTGCTTTATAATTCATCTTGTACTTATATTTTATATTTCGAGTGATATCTTGTTCAAGACTCAGAACAAATCAATGAGTAGTTATAAAAACTCAATAAGTAGTTTCTTTGAATAATTCAATCAAATTAACTAGGACATTGTTTGCAAAAGATGAAGATTTTATAGAAATTGATTAAATTTATACATTATGAATTGAAGAAGTGGAAAGAATCAGAAATGGACGATGTTTGAAAATAAATAAATGATTATAATAATAACTTTTTACTAAAATATGCAAAATCAACGTCTCAACTACTTTTAAATTTCAAATAAATGAAACACGAGTTAATATAGAACGTTGGTTTAAAAAATACCTAAAATTGTTTTTTGTAAGCGAAATGTCACGGAATCACTTTTTCCAAGTGATTGCAATCACTCCCCAAATAATTGATTGGTTCAAATTACTGAAACTTTTGTACATTGGTTTATATAAGTTGGTAATTACTGCAATTTATGCCAATACGTACATGATAATAAAAACTTTATGTTCAATTTGAATTTGTAGAGATTTCATCAAAATCACTCAAATCCTTGTATCCGACACATCTTTTTTTTTAAAAAAAAAAATTTAAAAATAAATACATCATGCAAAAAAACTTATGGTCTACGCGAGAAAATCGATTTGTCCTTGTATTATTTAATGTATGTGAATATCTACTGAAATTTTCCTTGATTTTAAAATCTAAGAATAAATAATTTGAGTTGAATGTTTCAAAAGATGCGTTAACATTCCGGAGTTTTGAGGGTTTGATTCAAGTTTCTCAGAATTTACTATTTAAAAAGGATAAGTTCATTTGAAAACACAGAATTTTTTTATTTAAAAAAAACTATTAAATACACGGTTATGTATGTTTTGTTATTTTTACATGTAATTAAATAGTTTAACTATTTGTTGGCTCTTGAATTGATAAATAATAATACAACAGATCGAAAAATAAAAATAACATAACTAATTTTTTTTTAACTTTGATTATTATAAAAATTGAATTAAACGATAATAAAATAATGTTGAATCAGCTTATCTTTTACATTAACCACATAGATAATGGTTATTGGACTTTAATAAATTAATTTTCTCCTCTCTTTTGGTACTTGTCCGTACCCAATCACAAAAGTAATCTCCTTCCATTTTTAATCAGATTCACATTTCAAAGGTTTCCGAATCTGTCCTCCCTCGACTAATTAATTATTAAATTAAAGTTAAAAGTCATATAAAATGGTTTAGATTTTTACGAGGCGTAAGTTGAAGCCGAAGCAAATGTATTCATTCATATTATCTTTATATCAATTGTTTATGAAAAATATTAATATAAGACATGGAATATATGAGTTCATTCATATCTGTAGATTTTGTATAAATTCGACGTGAATACTCGATACAATCACGTAGAAATCTGAATATTAAAAACGAAGAAGCAAATTAAATTGAATTATTAGTCGAAGATACGCATGGATTATGACTTTGTATACAATTCAACACGCTTTTACTAGGTATATACGGAAATGATTGGTCCCAACATCGTTTTTTTTTTAATGTATATGTAGATGTCAATCTATTCTTTTTAAATATTCAGTTTGACAAATATAGATTTATTGGAGGGATAAGTTAAATTTTTTCAGAAGAATTATTATAAAAATTTTAGAATAGTTTTTTTTTTTTTTAAAAAAAATTAAATTTAACCGAAAAAATCATTCAAACTAGTGATAGTGGCACGCACACAATGTGTTGGGTAAATTTCGATTTTTGGAACACAAAAACTCGAACGAGAGCGTCTCCATTGTTAATTTTGTGAGAGAGATATTTGATTTGTTCCATGAGAAAATATAAATTTTCACCAAATGTATGAACGAGATCAACCCAACTAATGAATTGTCAGTTTTTATTATATGTGAATTTAGTTTGACATCTATATATCGATCAAATCGGTTACTATAAATAACTCAAGTTTAATATAAAGAGTGTGGATTTATTATTTTATTTCCATTGAATGTACCCACATATGCTTGTACTCAATGATCTGATTTTACATAGTTTAATACTCGTCAACATTTCACTTTCTTTTGACAATCACAATTTTGTGTTGCAAAAGAATTTTTCTCGGCCGTACATAGCGTGTTCTTCAAAGGACGTACGTAGGTGCATTGCTCCATAGTCAACTACATTACATAAATATATAAGCAACCAAACAAGTGGCTACGGCGAAATCAGTCTGACTTTCACCCACAATTTTTAATTAAAAAGATAAGTCAATTTCAGATACAATGTACTGAAACAACAATGTACCCAAATAATCAACCAATGATGGGTTGATTTTTTAAAATATAAATTTGCATCCAACATACACTGGATAGTAGACATCCAAGGGTGAAATTTAAGGTAAATGATTTTCTCAATGGCCAGACAAAGATATACTCGATGTGAAACAAACCAAAAATACAAAGTTAAAATTTTTCTTTCAAAGAGGAATCAATATAAAAGTTTTCCTCTTTCAAAATAAATAAACAAACAAACAAAAATCTTATCTTCTACTTTGTATTAAATATTAAACAACCGTCAAAAATGATTATCACATTAAAAATTTTAATTTACCTGGAGCATGGTTACATTACCATATTATATCATCCGAACAAGAAAGATCAAACCAATAACAGAAATGAAGCAAAATTGTTGTGCTCAAAACAAATTTCCATACTTGCAATAATTCCGTATTGTTGGTTATGCTAACTTCCCTGCTTTAGCATTCTCCTCTGCTTTCGTCTTTGCTCGTGCATACCTGGTTAGCACAGAAATGCCAAGGTCAAGCTCAAGGGAAAAGTGATGATCACAATAAAGGACTAAAAGAATGACATGGACCGTGCTGGTGGAGAAAAAATGCAAGAAGGAAAGATGGAAATACGTTTTTTCATCTCTTTCCTCTTTTTTCTCAAGTTGTCCATACTCTTGTGCTTTTCTGCAATCTCTTTAAGATCCAAGCTCGCCTGAGAACATCAATGTAGAATGGCTCGATACAACTAGAAATATCGACGTAAGATAATAAAAAAAAGATCACATGATTTTTAGTTCTCATTGTAAGAATAGCTATCATCAGTGACATGCATACACAAGCATCAACAATGAAATTTCAGACAAAATTATTTGTTCGTGTATTAGAACTATGAGATACAAGTCCCTAAATTAGTATCAGTTTCTTCTAACTGCAACGTGAATTCTGCAGGATAGTACTACACACATAGAAGCACAATACCTCTTTGCTTGCGCTCCTCAATGCCTGAAGTGGCTCCACACAATCCTGACCTATGACCACCAACTGCCTCTTATTCTGGACAATATTACTTGGACCACAAATTTTCTGTCTCGCTAATTCTTCAAATTGATGTTGAAGAAGTGGTGAGACACCAGCCTGGAAACAGTTGGCATCAGTTTGTGGAACATTGAAAAGTTTCATGCAAGAGAAGCGAGTGAGCATTAGCATGCTTTCTTCATCAAATGCTGCTAATCAATATGATCAAAAGTTCGATGATAAACCTGACATAAGGATGCACATCTTAGTTATCGGTGGTTGTATCACCATATAATTTCTTTCAAGGAATGACATTTGTTTTTAGAATTTTCCCCATAACGCATTGTTCGAGAATTGGCATCATCATAATTGCCAAAACACACATGTTCGATTAAAACTTGGCACTGTCAATCAATCTCTCAAACAATTTACTCGCATCCAATACTTAAAGACATTTCAAATGACACGTATAAGACGTTGCAGAGTGTTCAGACGAACAACACAAATATAGAAAAAATCGTTCTTTTTCATACGTCAAAGGTGCCTATACCTCGTAATTTGTACAAGTCACATTACTCCAGTCCAGTTTCCCCCGTTCCTTTATTTTTTGTTGGATTATACAATGAACAAATTCCTCAAAAAAGGAAGCACTGGCATTCTCAACAGCGCCCATATATGAACATCGACAAGAAAAACAAAAGAAGAAAGCAAATAAATGACACAAACCATTTTTCAAATCAAGGTCTCCCCTTCACAGTTTGTAAGTTAATCCAACTGTGACGAAATTTGTCCACATATATTTATACCACAAAAGTCACCTGTGTTTCAGAGTACACGTACTTACCCCAGCCAAAAATCGCTTTGAAAATGTTTTAGGTTGCAATGGTCTCGAAAGCAGAGAGTTGAGCTCCTGCGGTTTAACACGAGATGACTAGGTCACAAAATATACCACGAAATTCTGCTCTATTTCATCTTTAAAATGTAACACGGGAAAAATTCCAATTGAACATGGGATAACATGTCTTATTTAATCACATACTTGTTGCAACTTCTTAAGCTGATTTGATGTGTCTTTCTTTTGTCTGTATTTCTTCATTCTGTCATCCTCACTGTCATTATCCTCCAAAAGTAGTTCAATTGATTCAGCATTTCGCTCCAACCAACTTTTCTCTGCCTTCTCCTGCAGGATAAAAACTTTTGAGCAATCAAGCAAACCATTATCCCCATAAAATGATTTCAGTTTAAAGCTTATCACACGGTTTTAGAGGATGACCCATGATACCATAGTAGTTATCTAGCAATTTCAGAAAATTCCAGGTGTTGGAATGGGTTGATAAGGGGACAAATCCTGTACGTTTTTTAGACAGCACATATGAAACTAAACGTTAATATGGGCAGATAAGGGCAGGAATAATCACATATACTCCAGGATAAGAAAAGCCACTGGCTTTGTTCAGAATCAGAAAATAAAAAAATGTCCACTATTCGAGCAACTCCAATGTTCAGACACCCCTCGTTAAAATCAAAGAAATTCCATATTACCTGGGAATCCTTCCGCGCAATTTTGTCTATTTTCTGTGCAAGAGATGATCGCTTCATAATTTCTGGCATGTATGACACTTCAATAGGAAAACGCTGAAAACTTTCCTGTAAAACATCCATTCCAAATAAAGTTCCATGTAAATTAAACTCACAGAAACTGCATTTAAAACAATATTTGGCATAGCCCCATCATAAACATTAACACGAAGACCAACACAAGTCAGGTAGCTAAATAAACAGAGACATACAATAATTGAAAACGTACATCATTACAAAGTACGTCACCGTGCAAAGTGCATACTACCTAACATAGTCTATCCACACAAAAATAGTACAAAACGTATTACAAATTTCTAGATGCTGCTCCCGTAGATAAGATCGACAGAAGGAAGAAGGTGCATGCATTGACAAATGCCAACAAACAACAGCAACTGAGATATAGTATCACAGACACTAAGCCTGGTACCATGTTATGCAGCAAAAGCTCGGATAGCACGACCACGTAGCAGTGAGAGGAAGATATCTTATCAAAGGTTGGGGTCAGGCATCAACCCACAGAAGATAGACGGACTACTTCTATGTATATGTAGAAGTCCAATCACATGTTCACGTACAAACCCCCAGATATAATTGGAAAACCAGGTTGTCATGATACATGCACTGCCCATCCAAATTTTTAACTGCATTCTTACATGTTTAATTTAAGTCGTAAGTAATACTAAGCTTACCTTACAGTTATTCTTATGCTTGAAAACTACAAATAACCGATTACCTTTGAAAATGATTTGCACAGAGCTGCAAATTTTGATGCATCACTCGGTGATATTAGAACAATGCTGCAACCATCAGTAAAAGCTCTAGCTGTTCTTCCACATCTATGGACGTATACCTATTAGAGAAATATGATTCTGCTCAATAATTGCATCGGTTTAAAGCAAACAGAAATAATATTTGGTGCAAATTTACTTCAGCTGAAAGTGGAAGCTGATAATGAATAACAGTTCGAACACCAGGAATATCAAGTCCTCGTGCCTGCAGCATCAGTAGCAACAAGTATGCTATGTTCATTTGCACGGAAACGATCAACTGCCTGAATCGGGCACAAGTCATGAGAAACCAAAATGTAAGTGATAGAAGGAAAAATGGCAGATTCAATAAAAAAAATTTGAAAATAAAAATATGGTTCTAATAACATAGCTGAGACAACCAATAGAGGCAGAAAATAACATTAAGTTTTTGTTTCATCTGTTCTTCTTTTTGGACGCACTTAATGTCTTACTCTATATAATTAAGTTTCTTTTTATAAATATTGCAAATATTTTTTCCTTTACAGAATTTTGTCAACCAGGCATTTTAAACAGGTCTAAGGCAATCTTATTAATTACTCTGGCCTCTGAGTAGTGTAGACATGGATTAAATGCATTATTTGTATTCTGAACTTCAACATAATATATGGGTCTTTAACACCTAGCAAAGCCAACATAGTTTGCTATTTTTCTTTATTTTACAAGTTGTTTTTGCTTTCAATGGCACTATTACATGGAAGTGGCCCACTTAGCCAATAAATAAATATAAGGCCATCTATCAGTGTTTCAAAATGTCTTACTCTTTCTAGTTTCAGGGAACTGAGTGATAGGGGGTGCATTAACAGTTAGCCGACCAACCAACCAATGTGGTTCAGTTCAGATTAAAGAAGCAAATTGTTCCATAACAGCCAATGTTAATATAAGACAATTCCATTTCTTAAATTGACTGCTGACTTTGAAACAACTTTATATCACTAATGGAACACAGTGATTGACCTATGAATGGAAAAGTTTTTACAACCACTAAACTAGCAAAAAGGAGATGGACAATGTTGACAATAAGGGCATAATATTATAGGATAATACAAAACCAGTAAGATTAAGAAAAAAATTCATCTCACAAATTCACAACTACCAGAAGACGAACGAAGCCAGACAATGGTCAAGTAGTTGAACAAATAACCAACCTTTAATCGTGCTCGCTGCTGCATCTCTGAATGAAGGGTCCAAACATTGACGCCGAGGATTCGCAAGAGTGAAGAAATGCGACGTAATGCCGATATTGAAGTGCAGAAGACAATTGCGCGACCTTGTCCATGAATACTCAAAATGTAATATAAGTAGGCATCCTTTTCTCCTTCCCTGCATCTGTAACTCACAGATAAGCCATTTCCAGCAAGATGGCAAAAATAACCAAATACGAGGAATGGACCAAGCAACTTAAGAACGCATGTAAAAGAAGAAGCCTGGTCAAAACAAGAACCTTGCATCCTAATAACAAATGTGATATTGACCCTGACATGGAAATTGCAATCTAATTACATGATTCCAATTAAGGAAAACAATATGCCAGATATTCAAAAAACAGGTATGACTAAGTTAGAAATATAATAAAATCCAACAGAGGAAGAAACATACTCGACTACGGATTCCATGAGCTTATTTGCCAAAATGGAGGTATTTGTAAGATCTACTATTGCAGTGTTTGCCCTCATTCCTGCTCTCTCTGAAAGGGTTTCCATTGAATTAAGGTCTTCTTTTTTTGAATTCAAAGATCCACGTTTTAATTTCTTCCGAAAATCAGCAGATAGAGCAAGGGTTGCAGAAAACACAAAGGTTTGCCTTTTCTTTCTTTGGAGGTTCGAAAATGTCATGCAGCTCTGGGTATTCTGAGACTGATTCTCAGTTGATTCCCTGTTCGTGGGAAGCATATCAACAATGGATTGTAACTCACGAAAATGGCCACTTTCTATCATGCGGTCAGCCTCGTCTAAAACAAAAAATGACAAGGAGTGCAGCTGCAACAATAAAAATGTAAGTCACTACTATTCTTGTTTAAGGAGGAATATGAAATATCATTCTAAAGCAAGCAAAAAAGGTTTTATCCTTCAGATCACACTGGTTTTCATAGTTCGGTTAACTTCATTACCAAGCTTTTGTAACTCAAAGTTTCAATTAATATACAAACTGTTGCTACGAAAAGTAACAAATGCAGATATTAAAATAATATAAAAGTGGATATCACAAGCCAATTGTCTTATGCATCAATTGTGGGTCACAAAAGACAGCGATTAATGCTTTTGTAACTCAAAGTTTCAATTAATATACAAACAGTTGTCACGAAAAGTAACAAATGCAGATATTAAAATAATATAAAAATGGATATCGCAAGCCAATTGTCTTATGCATCAAATTGTGGGTCACAAAAGACAACAATTGAAATGAGTGACTCAGAAAGAAGGAACCTTTTCTCATTTCCAGAGCAGAAAATGTTTCATTCTATCACTGACTGATGGTAAGAATACTATCTTTCAACTGTAAGTCAGAGCATCCTCCGTGGATATACATAGCAGCAAATTCGCGTAATAGCATTATAGCACTTGATGAAAAAAAGTTGTACATGACAATAGGCGAAACAAATTGTGGACTGAAAATAAGCAATTAGATTCAAGACAATGACGGTCGATCATAAGTCACAACACAATCAAACAAACTCCTACACAGTGAACTAAAAAATCATCAATCTAACCTCCACAAGATGAATCTCTCCCCCAGACATAAGCTCCCATAGTCTCCCAGGAGTTCCAACAACAATTTCAGGCCTTGTTTTGAGAAGTCTTTCTTGCTTCTCTGTTGACATTCCACCAACAATAGGAACAACCCTAAATATAGTTCCCTTTGCTACTTCCTTGATATGATCGGTGACCTTGAGAATAGGACATCATGTAAATTGCTGGACAACAGATTTGTACACCATTTTTCCAGAATTCATAAAGAGAACCAAACAAGCAATCACAAGTACCTGAAGAGCAAGCTCTCTCGTGGGGGTAACAATCAGAGCACGCATAACACTGCGTGGAGCAATTCTCTCATTGGCTTCTCCTTTTTCCTCCAAGAGCCTTTCCACTTTTTCTTGTTCTTCAAGAAGCCGTTGTAAAATTGGCAAACCAAAGGCAAGTGTCTTTCCTGATCCTGTCTCTGCAGCCCCAATTACATCCTGTTGAGTGAATTGACCACCGTCAATGATACATTTGTTGACACCTTCCAATGAAATGCCAAAATTCAATGAGATTTCGCACCTTGCCTTGATGAGCAGCAACAGGAATACAAGCTTTCTGTATTGGTGTAGGCTCCTTGAATTTGAGCTTGTATATTGCTTTCAATAATAAGGGATGAAGTCTCAATTCATTCCACGAGGAATATTCATCTTCATCAACTGAATCCTCTTCAAAATTATCCTTTCCAGCACTAGCTGAGTTCAAATTTGCACGTTGTGGATTGAAATCCATAATATCACAAAACCAAAAGTTCATCATAATATTACAAGAATTATGGTTTCAGCGTCTGATAATTTTTTAAATGAAGTAGCAACTAAAATCGTTGAGATAAAAAACGATGCAGTGCTTATTAACCTTAAAGTTCTTTAAAAGGTAGATGATTCAGAAGACACGAACCCACGTTCAGAAAAAGTTTGAAATTGAAAAACTTGGTAGATTTCATCAACCTAAGTCATCCTAGGATCAGATAGCACCGATAAATCATAAACTGTCGGACCATCAATGTTGTATGCAATGGTATGAAAAACACGCGACATCATAATTACAATAAATAAAAGTACAGGTACTTGAGCACAGAAGTAAACACCAACCAGCTATTTTTTCCATAGCTCCATCTTCTCTGTCATTTTTCTGATCCTCAATTTTCATTTTCTTCACATTCTTCTTCGTTTTTCCCAGTTTTCCTTGCCCTTTACCATCCTCCTGTTTGACTCCATCATTTTTGCCATCAGGTTCACCAACAGTCTCGCCGTCAAACATAGTATCATCATTTTTTTCACGATTTTTTCTCTTATTTCTTTTCCTTTTATCACTTACCCGTTTCTTCACATTTCCCAATTCGATCTTTGGAATTTCCAACCCATATTCTGATTCATCAATCTCTTCAAGAGCAAGAAATCCTGCACTCGTTATCAATAGTTATTAACATCGAGTTTTCATCATTACACCATGATTATGGTTATCACTCCCTCGTTGCACAAAGAGCTAAATTTTCAAAAGTGGGGCTTTCTAAGTTTTATCCTATAAAAACTGCACAAGATCTAATCTTTAATACAGTAGCGTGTTTGACAAAATGAACCAAACACTCAGAAAATCGAGAAGGATACCGGAGGAAAAAATCATATCAACCAGCAGCCTCAAATAAAACGAACTGATACACCAGCGATACAATTTACTAAACCAAGGCCACAGTTTTCATAACACTGAACTTGAGACTAATGTACAAAAAAATATAAAATCAAAGAAAAAGGGTGAACCAATGAAATACCTCCCTCAAGCTCGTTGGAACCGATGAAGAGAGAGAAAAGATCGTCATTGCCATCGTTACTCTCTGGAAGAGAGGAATTCCATGGAAGCGAGTTCAAACGTTCCGATTTGTGGTCCGAATTCATTAAGCGTCTTTTCTTCGAGCTACGCTTGGGTTTCTTTTCGTCGGGAGATTCGGACGCCATTGCAGAACTGCGAAACCAGGAACAGATCAGAACAGGGATGTGTGTGAGATTTCAATGGTATGATTTTTGGGCTATAGTATACTATTGGATATGGAGGCAGGGCCCAATCTATTAGATGGTTTTAGCCCATCATTTAGGACCGAGTTTGGTACCTTTTAGGGCCCAAGCTCTTAGATGGTTTAAAAATAGATGGGCTTGTTTTACAGGTTTTGGAACCGAAATTGGGATTTGAATTGAAATTATATCTATATATATATATATATATAATTATATTATTAAAATTGTAAAAATTTCATTGAAAAGTATAAAACTATGATTTGCGTAAATCAAATAGTTTAAGAAGGATTCAAAACTTATCTATATTTTAGAGCAGCTAGTTATGTCCGTCCCACGGCTTCAATCAAGGCTCGGGTCCAAGAACAATTAACATTTGTGAAAAATCAAATTAATCACACCAACTAAATCAAAATATAAATAAAAAGCAAATTTTTTTTTCTAGATTAATTGGTAATATGTCTACTGTTTAACTTTTTCTTTTAAAAAAAAAAATCCAATCAAATATTTTGACATTCTTAAAAATTAAAACCTTATTTATGAAAATAATTTGAGATTGCTTCTTGTCCATACTGACGGTATCCAAGGTATCGCTTCCTCCTCGACCTTCGTAGTAACCATAATCCAAGAACAATGCGTTGTTCTCTCTTCTCATCTTCATCACAGTTTTCTTCTCTAAGAACAGCAATTACGAACCCTAACCAATTCTACACTTCACTCTACTGTACCCTCATCCACCTCTTCCTCCGCTGCAGCCGCCTCTCGGATGCCATTTTAGCGTTCTCGGACATGCGGGATCGCAAATTCACACCCGAAATCGGCTCCTGGAACCGCCTCCTGCACCACTTTAACTCCACGGGATTGATTCGACAGGTAATGCTTATCTATCAAGAACTTCTTTCGAGTGGGGTGGGCCCCAATGTCGTTTCCAAGAATATACTCATTCACTCCCTTTGTAAAGCAGGGGAACTTGATAGGGCCCTTCATTTGCTGAGAAATAACGAGGGTTCTGATGATTTTGTGACTGATCGTGTTAGTTACAATACTGTGATCTGGGGCTTTTGTAAACATGGGTTTGTGGAAATGGGACTTGGTTTGGTGTCTGAGATGATTAAGACTGGTGTGGATTGTGATAATTTTACTTGTAATACATTAACTAAAGGGTTTTGTGAAAAGGGTATGTTAGAAAATGCTAGATTGATCCTGAACATGTGTAATGATGTAAATAGGAATATAAAAGTTTGTAGAGATATTGTAAGTTTTAATACTTTGATAAAAGCATATTGTGAGGCCGGAGTGGTTAGTCCTAGATTTCAATTGATGGATAGCATGATAAAAGCTGGCGTGTTACCTGATATTGTTACTTATAATACACTGATCCATGAGTTTTGTAAAAGAGGGGATTTTGATCATGCCAAAAGTATGATGAACGAACTCTTAGCTAGCTCTGATTTGAAGGTTAGTGATGGTGAGAAAAAGGGGATCATGTTTGAAGGAGTAGGTCTGATAGCGGATCAAATCACATGCACTAGTTTGATCGGTGAATGTTGTAAAAATTACAGGATTGAGGAAGCATTATGTGAATATAAAGAAATGATTGCAAGTGGGATTGACCCTGATGTAGTCACATATAGTTGTGTTATATACGGGCTTCTTAAGACTGGAAGGTTGGTCGAGGCAAAATCACTTTTTAATGAGATGGTAAGGGCTGGTGTGGACCCGAACCATGTTACTTATACAGTTCTTGTTGATTCATTCTTTAAAAATGGTTATACGAAGGCTGCATTTAACTTGCAAAGTCAAATGGTGACTCGAGGAATTTCATTTGATGTGGTGGTGTTTACTGCACTAATTGATGGACTGTTCAAGTCTGGAAAGTTTAGAGAAGCGGAGGATATGTTTAATATTCTTTTGGAGTCTAATGTCTTTCCGAACATTGTCACCTATTCAGCGTTGATTGATGGCCGCTGTAAATTAGGTGATACGAAGGGCGCAGTGTCTGCACTGCAGGAAATGCGAGAGAGAAACATTCTTCCAAATGTCGTCACTTATTCCTCAGTAATTAACGGCTATGTGAAAATTGGAATTCTTGAAGCTGCCATTGATGTCTTGTATACCATGGTTAGTCGAAATGTTATACCAAATTCCTTCATCTATGGCACACTAATAGATGGCTGTCTCAAAGCAGGTAAAAAGGAAGTCGCTCAAGGTCTGTATGAGGACATGAAATTCAGAGGTGTGGATGAGAATATTTTTATGCTTGATGCTTTTATGAACAATTTGAAGGAGGAGGGAAGGATGGGTGAGGCAGAGGCGTTGTACAGAGATTGGGTATCAAGAGGATTAGAGCCAGACCGTGTTAATTATGCATCTCTCATGGACGTTCTTTTCAAAGCAGGAAAAGTGTCTCATGCTCTTGAATTGTTTGAAGAAGGCATAGCCAAAAACATTGTGTTTGACACTACTGCATATAATGTTTTGCTTAATGGATTGATTAAACTAGGCCAATATGATGTGCAATCTATATATACTGGAATGCAGCAGTTTGGTTTCTCTCCAGACCATGCTACGTTTAACACCTTAGTCAAGGCATATTGCAGAGAAGGGAAACTAGAAAACGCTGTCCAGCTTTTGAATGAAATGAAAAGTTATGGTTTAAGTCCTAATGAAATAACTTGTAATATTTTGGTTCAAGGCTTTTGTGATTCCAATAAAGTCAATGATTCGTTGGAATTATTGAACGAGCTGTCTATTTCTGGGTTTTGTCCCGATGCATTTACTCACAGACTTTTGGTCAATGCTGCTTCAAAGTCTAAAAGGGTCGATACTATCATGATGACTCACAATAGCCTCTTGAACATGGGACTTATCTTGAATCAGACAGTTTATAACACTTTAATAACCGTTCTGTGTGGTCTAAAGTTGACAAGAAAAGCAGCATCTGTATTGGAGGAGATGAGAAAATCCGGCTTTCCAGCAGATACAGTAACTTACAATGCTCTGATTAAAGGATATTGCAGAAACTTTCATTTAGAGAAGGCGATTCACATGTATTCTCAAATGAAATTTGAAGGAGTTTCTCCTAATATCTCAACATATAACATTCTCTTAGGTGGGTTTTCCATGACTGGATCGACGCATAAAGTACAAGAAATTCTTTCAGAAATGAAAGATTCGGGCTTTCTTCCAAATGCCACAACGTACGACATTTTGGTATCCGGCCATGGGAAGATTGGTGACAAGAAAGAATCCGTCAGGCTTTATTGTGAGATGATAACCAAAGGTTTTATTCCTCGAACCAGTACATATAACTTGCTCATCAACAACTTTTCGAAAGCGGGGAAGATGAAGCAAGCCATGGAGCTTATGAACGAGATGCAAATTCGAGGAGTGCTCCCAAATTCCTCGACGTATGACATACTTATAACTGGATGGTGCGAGCTATCATATCTAGAAAAGTCGATGAAGAAATCTTGTCAGGCGGAGGCTAGAAGGTTGTTTAAAGAGATGAGCGATAAATTTCTTACTCCAAATGAAAGTACTATATATCACCTTAGTACTGTTCTTGCAAGACCTGGGAGAGTGGCTGATGCTCAAAGAGTACTGAATAAACTGTATAAAACTAAGAGAAATTGACATATTATCCCATGCGAGTCTTCTTGATTTTTGGTTATTTACATATGCCATTGTCGGTGGGGCCACCTGTTCACCTAATTAAATTATTTTTTATACTTTTTTAAAAAAATATCTTTCTTTTTTTTTTTCCCTTTAAAAATATAATAAACTGTCTTTTTAAATAAAAACTAATATTTAACACGTGCTAGGCACATAATGATATTATTAAAAATTGGTGAAAAATAAATAGATATTTAAATTGAAAAAATAATATAATTATATAAAATTAAAATAAAAACTATTTTTTCGATGATTTTAAAAAACTTTCTTAAATACAACGTATGTTGATCAATTTTTTTGGCTAATAATCACTATCATATATCAAAATTTTAGATTGTGTTAGCCTAAGGCAATGACATGATGCTTATCGTGTTTAGTGTATTGATGTCGGCCACCAATTTAATACATATTTAATTCTTTAATTTTCGAGAAACTATATATTATTATTTTTTAATATGTGATAAAAAAATACTTTTTAAATCACATTCAATAAAATTAATGAGAAATATTTTTTTAAAAACTCAGTAATTTCGTCTAAATCCACATTCACAAACAATTTTGTGACATGACACGTGTTTTACACATTTGAATGATAACAATAATTGTTTCATCAATATCTTTATTCAAATGAGTTGTGATTTTATTTACAAAATCTATTTATTATATACACAACCGCCTATTATTTTGAAAGAAAAATGAAACATGTGATCATAAGTAAATTATGTATAAATCAGAAAAGCTATTTTTATTAACATTTACTATGTATTCCAAAACAATGTCAATAAATTTTATAAGATATCTTCTAATAAAATGATTATTTTCTTTATAATTGGTTTAATTATTTCCATTACGGGACATTTTATACTATCATGTATTCGTAAACTTTGTAATCGATAAGAAAATTATCACATTAGTAATACGTAATAATTAAAATTTTTTACAAATAGAAGAATATTTTTTTTTACTTCTCGATCATGAGAGACATATTTCAAACGTAATGTCTCGTTGTTTCCATATGTCAACGAACAAATATAAATTTAAACGAACGTTACATCTTGGAAGGATTCAACTCATATATGGTGCTGAAAAGAGGAGTCATTTCATAATTCAATTTTGGAGTAGATAAATTTAGTAAGATAAATAGAATAAAATTAGTTTATAATATAATATGCAATATTGCATTATTTATAATTTAAAATTCAAATAAGACATCCAAAGGGACAAAAATTATACATTGGACTCTTTTGACAGAATTATACCATACATTAAATCTTTCAAATTATGGAAATCTCGAACTGCATGCATTGGGTGTCAAACATTTCTGATTATTGAGGGTAATATACATGTTTATTGACATTAATTTAATGTTCATTTGAAACTCTTTTGAATCTATTTCAATTAATTTTATTGTGCTATCTTATTTGAATTTTTAAGAGGAAAATTCAAGATGTACAATATACATATGGTTTTGGAAGAAAACTACAATGCACTAGTTATTTCAAATTAAGGTAATTTTGAAATAATATGTATTTGTGATAAAAATTTTATGATTATTAAATGGTAAATTAATATTCATTGGAAAACTTTGTTGTAGTGATAACTTTTAACACTCAATCAATTTTATTTTTAGAAAAATTAAATAAACTAATTAAATATTGTATTTCTTTTTTAGTAAGTAATTTGTGAAGGAAATTACTTGAATGATTTACCTCATGAGTGATACGAACATTGCAATCATTTGTATTTTAAATTTATTTATACAATTTTTAATTAAACTGATTGATATAATCAATGCAAAAATTTTAATCATATAATACATAAATTTCATTTGAATTAATATAAAAATTAATTAAATTTAAAATTGAATTAAATGAATTGATATAATCAATGCAAATAATAATTGAAGTGGTCATTTATTGCAATACACGTATGTCAATATTCATGATAAATCTTTTATTTTTTAGAAATGATATTTTGACGATAATTTAATATTTTTGACAAAAATTATATTTTTATATGTATATAGATTTCGAGTCCCCACTTCCCCACAAATGAGCATACCATTGATGATGATGGGAGGCCACTGACTTGTTCTCTCTTATACCATTACTGCGCTATTTGGGAAAAAACGGCGCGTGTTTGAGTTGATTTTTCTATTGGAATCTTCGAATAATTCACATCATTTGTCATGTCAAACAAAAAAACTTATTTTAAATTACATATAAACATCAATGAAATATGGACTCTCTTGAAGCAAATAGATCGGGAAAATATTTTTTTATACTAATTTGTTAGAAAATATTTTTTTATACTAATTTGTTTAATTTTGAGTTTTTGTATGTTAAGTATTTATAGTTTAATTTTGTTATATTAGATTTTAATTGTTAGTCATTTGATCTAATTGTTGACGTTTCACGTCAGATGAGTCAATATTTCTCGATGACATATCAGTATTTTTTGATATCATATCATCGAAATAAGACTATAAGAACAAATTTAAATATACCAAAACCAAACTTTCAAACTTTGTAAAACAAAAATATAAAAAATTAATGAAGTAAAAATATTATTTTATAGTAGATGGATCGATCAGCAGCATGGATCTCTTGGGAAGATAGATTGCATGTATATAATTGAAAGCTTATTATTATATATATATATATCTATATTATACTTTAAGGTATCCATGACCTCATTCAAAATTTCTTTTATGATCATCACTCTGCCACATCAACGTCACATATAAAAAAAAAAAGAAAAACACCACTCATCTCTCTTGCAATCCAAAAAAAAAAAAAAAAAATCCCAAATACCTTTCTATCGACCTCACACCCAAATTAAATCTCGTAATAAAAATTCTGTTTATTTAAAATATTAGTTACAAACATTTTATAAATTTTTTAAATCATATTAATTTTTAAAAAATAAAAAATTTTAAAATAAAATCTAAAAATAAAAAGTACAACATTATGAAGTCAATTAATACAAATAATTTATATAAAAAATACGATATTTACTTTTTTTATAATTAATCAATCGATCGCACACACAACATACTGAGATGTGGGCAACCCAAGTACCTTCCATTGGGAATGCTCTAACATTTCATAATATATGAAAATCACATAGAATTTCTGCTGAAGAAAAATGTAAATCTATGACTACTAAAAAAAATTAAAATCTATGTTACTGAGGGAGGGATTACTCCAAGGATTATTTTTTATGATAATAATACTAATACTAATACTAATAATAATGTTGTTGTATATCATCAGTATAAGAAAAAAAATATTATTATTATTGAACAAAGGTCTAACAAAAGAAATACATCATAAAACGCAACCTCGTGACTGAGTCGGGCGAGTAAAATTCAACCCCAAATCGATATATTATTTTAAAATTGCCGTCTCCATTGACTTTAATTTCTTGGACTCCGTGGCCTTCAAATTTTATTTTATTATTCGAATTTAAAAGTCGATTTTCCCTTCGGGAGTGTTTGTACTCATCAAAAAATAAAAATAAAAATTTAAAAGCAGAACCGTTTCTATTCAATTTAATTAGAATATCAAAATTAATCACATGTTGATTTTGGTTGTTCAAAAATAATTATGATATTTTGATAAATTAATGAAATTGCTTGGTCACTTTTACACCTAATAATTGTGTTACTCTCTATACGTATTCGATTAAATGAAGAGAGAGATAAATTCTCTAAAAAGATATTTTTGTTTTTTTTTAATTAATTAAAAATCTAATATTAGAATAATTTATTTATCAAGTATCGTGTCTTAAATGTTTTTTAGTTTTTTACTCTTATGTTCAAACATTACCAAATGATTACGACTTAAATTCACAAAGAAGAAAATATACAGGATGACCTTTGCTCACAAATATCTACTTTGGCGTTTGAAGTCAATCCATTTTTTTCAGTACTCATATATTGAAATAGGCTTCTCTTACATTTATAAAACTGGACGAGAGTGTCATACTGATCTTTTTTATTTTGTCTCATGTATTATTTTCATGTCAAAAATTTTACTTTTCATTCCAAATATGGATCGAGTCGATACGTCTAAATGATATAGATCAGTAAAACCATTTCACATAAGACATACTCTATTTAAATTTAGTCAACGTTGCAAATTTTGAACCATACAATATTCTATTAATTTCAAATCTTATGAGACGACTAAATGAATATTTTTGCCATTTGGGGTTTTTGGATTCCAAATTTAATTAACATACTGTTAAAAAGAAAGATAAAAAAAAAACATCAATTCATTCAACTCAAATGTAACCGAGTTTAGTGTTGAATTTATTCCTCTTCTAGCTGGCAAAGTTATATCATAAAAATAAATTTTAAACTATTAAAATATATGTAAAAATGAATTACGTTTACATATGATTTATTTTATATATAAAATATGATGAGATAAAACATGATTACATGCATATTAAACAAAATATCTGATAAATGATCTTTACAAAGAACCAATTAGTACTTACGGAAATTGTGAGATAATCGAGATAACAAATTAAAAAGAACGCTCATATTTTAATTTGCTGACAAAACGTAACAAAAAAATGTCACGAATATATCTCGAGTGAACTATATATATATCATCTTTATTAAATTTTAAAGCCTGTAGTTTACGAGTCACGACCACAATTCATGAGCTTTTAGGAAACTCAAGGTTGTTGTTGTTGCTTTTTTTTTTTTTTAAAAAAAAAAAATCTATATGCATATTATTTGAGCATTAAGAACAAATTTTCCGATTTCTATAAAATATTATCCAAATCTTACTAAAAAAAAAAATCTATATGCATATTATTTGAGCATTAAGAACAAATTTTCCGATTTCTATAAAATATTATCCAAATCTTACTACATAAAAATATTTGATTGGTAGGACGAATAATAACATCAATATCACGCTTTCTCTCTCTCTCTATATATATATATATATATTCACGGTGGTCTCCAGAGTAGACCTTTATCGATCATGGTGGCCTTCGTAAATCAATGTGATTAAGTAGTCCACGGCTGGATATTATAATCTATTCATGGTGGTCTACGGAATAGACTTTTCGTAAATCAACTTTAATATCTCTCATCCAACTTCAGAAGAAAAGGTTTAGTTTATCGAGTAAGTCTCTCGTGATACGTAGTCTTACGAATTTTTATCTGTGAGACGGGTCAACCATACCGATATTCACGTTAATAAAAAATAATACTTTTAGCATAAAAAGTAATATTTTTTCATGAATGACTCAAATAAGAGATGTGTCTCACAAATACGACCCGTGAGACTGTCTCATATAAATTTTTGCCCAGTTTGCCATCCACTTGAATAATTCTCCATTCTCAATTTGATGCTATCAACGACTTATAAAATTTCACAAAGGGTAATGAAAACAAAATTCAATTCCGGGGGCTATCATGAATAAAAATCAAACCACTTATAAATAACAAAGAAAGTAGAAATAAAAACACAATCCACCTCCAAAGATTTAACTCGAAAAACAGTCTACTTCTGCACTTTAACATGGATAATACCATGTCTATTCTTCTCCTAGTACTTGCTTTCTCTATAATTTTCCTTTTCAATCTCTTTAAACCGAAAAACTCTAAGAAAACTGCTCGCCTCCCACCAGGTCCAAAAGGGCTCCCGATCATCGGGAATCTGCATGAATTCGATCCCATGCATCCCCACCTCTACCTCTACGGACTCGCTAAAAAGTATGGCCCCCTCATGTGGATGAAATTCGGTTGTCGGTCCGCGATTGTAATTTCTTCTGCAAGAGTGGCCAAACTAGCCTTGAAGAATAATGATCTAGCGCTCGCAGGCAGACCGGGACTTATTGGCTTCTATAAATTTTCTTATAATGGCAAGGATATTACATTCTCTGAGTACAATGAAACTTGGAGGGAAATGAGGAAACTGAGCCTAATCCATCTGTTCAGTATTAAACAGGTGGTCTCATTTAGTCCCATTCGAAGAGATGAAGTTTCTCGCATGATCAAAGATATGATCAAGAAATCTGATTCGTCCGAGGTGATTAACCTGAGCCAGGCTACGTTCTACTTGACTAATAGGATCGTATGCCGAGCTGGATTGGGGAAAAAGTACGATGAAATGGGTAAAAGAAAGTTCGACGAGATCTTAAAAGAAACTCAAGAATTATGTGTAGTTTTCTTCTTTGGTGATTATTTCCCATCATTGGGTTGGATTGATAAATTAACTGGGTTGAACTCTAGACTGGAGAGGAACTTTAGGGATTTGGATGATCTTTATCAAGAACTTATAGATGATCATCTCAACCCGAATCGGCCTGAATCAATGAGTGGAGACATTCTTGATTTGATGATCAAGTTGAAACAAGAAGAAGCCGCTTCAGTTCCGATTGAATGGGATAATATCAAGGGAATTCTCATGGTACGACTTTCGATTTTCTAACTCCCCATTGATTTATTTTCTAGAATTTCAGAAGTTAAGAATAATGAAAAAGACATGCATTTAATAGTTCATCTCCGTATAAAGTGACCTTTAAGTTATACCATAAAATTCGGATGTCAATCGCTACAGTTTTATGGTAGAAAGAGGTCTTTGACTTTCTCTTTTTATATATAATTACTATATGTTTTTTCAAAAGTTTTTAAAAAAGTTTATGTACTTATAATTGTTTTAGCTATTTTAATTAATTTTATGTATATAAAACATTGTAATACGCAGAGTAATATTATTTATTTAACTCATAATAATATTTTTTAATATAAAATTAAGCTTATACGGGCTTCTATGTTTTAGGCTTGTCTGACTGGACTTGAGCTATTAATTCTTTATTGCGTTTTCATCCATTTATCTAAAGATTATTGATTTGTAATATGTATATAAAACTTTTGTCACAGAACGTATTCATCGCTGGAACAGAAACAAGTGCAGCATTGATAGTTTGGGCTATGGCGGCTCTCATCAAGAAACCCCAATCGATGAAGAAGGCACAAGAAGAGATCCGGAACATGGTCGGAAACAAAGGTAGCGTAGATGAAGATGATATCCAAAATCTTCCTTATCTGAAAGCAATCATCAAAGAAACACTGAGATTGTTTCCTCCAACCCCGCTCTCAGTTCCAAGAGAAACTATACAAGATTGCACCATAGATGGGTACGACATCCCAGCAAAAACCATGGTATACGTGAACGTCCATGCTATCGGTTTAGATCCCGAATATTGGGAAAACCCAACCGAATTTATGCCTGAACGATTTTTGAATAGCACCATAGACTACAAGGGGCATGATTTCGGGTTGCTCCCGTTTGGATCCGGCAGAAGAGGATGCCCTGGAATGAATCTTGGTATCGCGACCGTGGAGATTGGACTTGCCAATCTTCTCTACTCTTTCGACTGGGAGCTGCCCCGTGGAATGAAGAAAGAAGACGTTGACATGGAAGTGGCTCCTGGAGTTACAAGTCACAAGAAAAACGAGCTTTGCCTTTTGGGCAAACGATATGAATATAATTAGTCAGATGCAGCACTTGATTTTATGGCATGTGAGATATATATAGATTACTGTGGTTTTCATTATAATTATATTATAATATATAAAGTCTTGTAATAAAATACCATGAACCTCTTAACAATCTGCAGAATAAGTACTGAGTTGAGAGGATTAAGTCGCAATAAATATGTATCAATGCTTTTCTTAATTATTTCTTAGTTTATTCCAAATTTTCGGACCAGATTTTGGCTTTGGAACAGATTTCACCCAGCTTCCAAGTTCCAACCAATAAGTACAGGTCAAAATATATTTTATATGAGAAGAATTTCAAACTAACTCATTCAAACATAGAAAAATGAGGATTAGAAGTTGAAATGAAAGAGAACAATAATTACAATGTTTTACAGTTTTCTTCTGCTCTAAGAGAAACTAATCCGGATGTAAAATTGGCATTAGTGGACAATCTAATTTTCAAGAACTTTCATGCGAACAAAGCTCTGCAAAACTCACAAGAATCCAAATTCAAACACAATAATGATTCTAAATCTCCAGAGCAGCGCAGGAGACTTCAAAAGTGGCTGCATAACCTTCACAACAATGGTCATATTAGTTCGCAACCTGGCTTCATGATGCTGCAACAGCTTCAAGCTGGATGGTCCAAAAATATCATTAGTTTACAAAAATAAAATTGTGGTTTTCATCACGCAAATTTAAAGTATTTGCATAAAAAATAAAATATTTACAAAACATAAACGAAATAAATTATTCTAAATACATAGCCATATTGTATTAAAATTAAAGAAATTTGATTCTTTTTTACAAAAAATAATAATTTTTTTACACAATCTTATTAGAGCACCCACATTGGGGTGTTAAATGAACATTATCATGCTCATTTAACACTCCCTCTCCATTATGCCCACTCACAAAAGAGGGGCGTTCTCCCTTTTCCCATTTTTTATTATTTTTTTGGTTTTTTATTATTTTTTTCTTTTTTTAATATTTTTTTATTTTACTTTTTTTATTATTTTGTTTAATTTTTTTCTACTTTTTTTCTAACGTTTTTTTGATTTTTTTATTATTACTTTTGACTTTTAAAATTAAATTCGAATTAAATTATTAAAAATAAAAAAAAATTTAACGGTCAGTTTGAAATCTTTTCTATAAATACCACCAATGTGTACACATATTTTCATTCCAAGTCACTACACTCTTTAATTCTACGCTCTAACATTTTAACCATCTATTTTTTTAAGCTCCAACAATCATATTTTCTATCCGAAATGGATTAAAATAATAAGACATTTTTTACAAATTTCTTAAGTTCTACAAACAACCCGCAAGAATATTCATCTTCCCAAAATTCACAAATTCCACCAAATTATCAAAGACACCTCGCAGATGACAAAGGAGCGGCTTATCATACATGAATGTCTATGTCATGATATTAGGTCGAGATAGAATATCTAAACTATTTACCCAAAGTTCATTTTCTAGTATTATTGTATTTCCGAGTGATTGTAATTTTTAATTATTTTATTTCTCGTTTCGATTAATGTGATTTTCAATTATTATCATCTTTGCAAAATTGTCATTGTAAAATAGCCGTTGCAAAATAACCGTTGGAACATCTAGAAAATGATATAAATATTGTAAAACATTTGTATTTAATATGAAAAAATATAAGATGATTGAGTGGAATGTGAGATCAATAAATAATGACTATTAATGTTAAAAGGAATGTAGATGAAAAAGATATGTTGTTATAATAAGTATGTGACAATAGACCCCACGATTTTTGATGAGTTGGTGAGTGGTTGTAACAAACAACCATTGTGGATGCCCTTATTGATACCAGCTTAAAACAAATTTTTAACTTTAAATGTACATAATTTAACTGATAATGCTACATAATTTATATAGATGAACAGTATGATATTTATAACAATACTGAAAACAAAATTTACGTGAATCTCATTTTGGTAGGATTTCACAATACTTTATTTCAGAATTAGTTCTTCCACAGAGATATTTAGATGACATACACAGTTGACTACCAATACCGTATATCACAATCTTTGGACGGCCAAAATAGTAATATATATGATTACTAAAAACGTATTAGAACATCAAATGGAAAACATCCTCGGATACAAGTACTAAGAGGTCTTTCCAAATTTGCCAAAACAGTTGCAAAAAAGAACCAAAATCGCTACTGCAAGTAATCATCTTCTATATATTACCTAGAGTTAACAATAGAATCACCTGTACATTTTCCTTTGCATCAATTTGTACTTTAACAAGTTACAAGTGAGAGGCCGAAACTTTATCTGGCCATCATTTCCTTTACCGGTAATTCAGAGGTCCCCAAATTTCGATGCTTTCCGTCAGCTATATTTGTCAGGTGGAACCCTTGAGCACAGAGCTGGTTGATAAGAAGAGTTTCCATCTGACAAACCATGCTCTTCCTTGGTACCAAGAAGTAGAGAAATGAAGCATCTGCATTCCTCCTTCAGGCGGTGTGTTTTTTGCCAATTCCTCCTTCAAGAAGTAGAGAAATGAAGCATCTGCATTCTTCCGACCCACGAGATCATTGGAAGAATAATAATAATTCGAGGTGGTTTGTTTTGCCAATTGCATTTGGTGATGTGTGGACTAAACGTGAGTATATTCATCGACTACATAATGCTACTGGTTATACACTTGGATAAATCCATGAGAAGCGGACCACAGGGTAAGAGAAGATCAGCAGCCACTTGTGGAATTCTTGAGGAATACTTTTAGAAACTCATAAATACAGTGTTATGAGTCATCCACTTGTTTTCATCAGTTGGATGTCACTTTACCGAAAATCCAGTAGTCTAAAGTTGACATTAATGTATTTATTACCTTTAAACTCCAACTGGCCGGACGAAATTTCTTTTACAATTCCAACACTTCCCTACTAAAGTTTTTCATTTATCACGTTACTCTCCCAGTTTATCCCAAAGACAGAAACCCGTCAGAGCACATAACTTGGGATGACATACACTGTTACAGAGGCAGCAAACAAATGGACATCGAGTCATATCTTGGATGGGTCGTTTTCGGACCCCAAAATTCCCCCAGCTGAAGCATGTTTCAAATCTTCGTAGGGCCATGTCGATTCCTTTTGTACCATACATGCTCATAGAGCTGGTCACTGGGACCGTCTCTGTTGTTACAATTTACAGATAGTAATTATAGTTATTGATGAATCCCAATCAATTTCGTTCTTGCTTCAATTTATGGGAAAATTTCTCATACAAATTCATGGGCATTGTTGTTAATGATCATATATTGGGGCTAACCATTGAAGCACCTTTGTATATTTTGACTGTCCAGGACTCTAGCTAGAAGTTTAAGCTTTTCTTCCCTTCTGGTTTGCTTGCTCCTTCTTAACAATCACATTGGTTAGATCTTAGTCTTACAGCCATCAATCAAGTTGAGTTGTTTCTCATCGAGGACTGACTTCTTTTTTGTCCTCCATAGGGTGTGCAAACAAGTTGAGTTGGCCTTTAGAAATTTACAATCTTGAACATGAGCACAGTTAAAGTTTGAGATCAAGCTCATTTTCATGGTTCGAGATTGAGGTACAAAACAAGCTCAATGTTGACTCATTTCGTCACTCTCATTTTGTACACACCTCTGTTAGAAATCACCAGCTTCTGACTTTTGTTGCTACGTTTCCATGGAGATGTCAAATGCTCCTGTTCCATGTTGGCGCGAAGGAAATGGTGAAATCAATAAATACTGTCTAGCTTACCCGATTTCATCTAAAAAATGGGGAACTGCAAGAGCCTGTTAAGCAATTAATATGCTGAATCACACGAATGCAACTATTTGCAGTAAATGCATGTAGAAGTAGTTCAAGTACATTTGTCATTTATTTATTTATTTATTTGATTACAGTGGAGGCAAAGATTTTGTTTTAACTTGGATTCGAACTTACATATCCGGGGAATAGACCTCATGGGTACTGTTGGCCATACATGCCATTTATTGATATATCTGTAAGAAGTAAAATGAAATATATTAAAAACATGTCAAAAGGAATCTTAGAAACAATCAGGAATTTATATTACAAGCACTAGCTAATATTGCAAACGCATCTTTCATGGTCTTTAAAAATACATAAAAAGGCAAAATCACGACTTTGAAACAACTCTTTAGCCAACTCCATGCCTTCAATACTTGCCTGCAAGAAGTTCCCAACTCCATTTGTGCTCATCCTTCGTAAATTTTTCTACATTAGGATACAACAGTTTGAGCTCATTTTTAATCACTAATATTAATTATAACTTGTACATTGTAAAAAATAGTATATCTTGTCGTAGAATTTATGTCCTTCATTTCCATGAAACTGCAAATCAAATATCAAATTCCCCAAATAATAATTAACAAGATATCAAAGAAAGAAAAAATATTACCAATCATCTTGTTGCACGACATATTGAGATATTTCTCAAAGGAAAGATGGCCCCGAGGTGCCAAGTGATGGGCTATGAAACCTTGTGCTACGGGTCCTTTTTCCTGGTGGCTTACCACAAACACATTGACACTCATACCCACATATGTTTCCGAAGCATGAAAACAAACCACTTCCTCCATCATGAGAGTGCCTCCGTGGATGCTTAGATGATGACTTGTAGCTGCTCGATGAGTATCCGCTACGATCATACAATGGTGGCACATCTGTTCGCCACCTCTCGAGCTTTGACCTAAGCCCTTCGACACTTTCATCCAAGCTCCACCCATCCAACACGGAGCTCTGATTATCCGATAAAGGATACTTCTTTTTGGCCATCATCACTGCTGCCACCTCAGAAGGAGAAGGGCCCACCTCGGAGTCCGACCAAAGAGAACGGCCCTTCTTTATCTGTGCACCCACCCCGTACTTATTACCATGTGGCATCAACCCCTTTGGTGAAACATACTCGTTGTAACCATTGTATTTTGAGATGGGCTGCCCTTTCTTGCCTTCTTGGACCTTGTCTTTAGGTGAAATGCCATTTTTGGCCACTTTATTTTTGGTCACAGATTTCTCATCTATAACCTTGTTTTTAGGGTTTTCATCAACAGCCTTTTTATTTCCCCCCTGAATGTTGGGGTCAACGGTAATTTTAAATTCACCCTTTTCCATCTTATAGAAGTAGGAAGATTCTTTGCTCAAAATTGAATCACTCAAGACCGAACTTCCCTTTTTCCCTTTTCTACCATTTTCTTTAGGCTTCTCTCTAAGCTCCGCCCCACTAATAACTGAACTTGCTTTCCCTTTCTTGAACACCATTCCTTTAAATGGATCCACAGGCTCTGTGATGCTCAGTATAGAACTTTCTTTAGCTCCACTTTTGTCTGTCACGACAACGAGTGAGCTGTTTGGCGGGGAGAAATCGTCCGTTGTCACTCGTTCGCTACGTTCACTTCTTGTTCTTCGCAAGATAGGCCTCACAATGCAGGGATTTTCGTTCTTTTGGTTTAGTTGTTGAAGAGTGGGTGGATCCTCCATTAGGTCGCGAAATCCGACAGCTGATGCACTGAGTTGCGTGTAGAGTGGCATGCTACGCATGGAGCTGTCTAGTAAGGCCACACCGATGTTTAGTATTCCCTGTGGACGTCCTGATGGACGACGTACCTATGCCATAAGAGATTTATGAATCGAAAGATGACATTAAGTAAAAGTAATGCACCTAAGTTTGTACTCTAACATCGCCCATTGTGTTGTGTTGCTATTTAATTAAAGACTGGTAAGTGAAAATCTATTAGCTAGCTAGAACAGTTCTTCAAAATGATATGAACTACTGACTTAAAAGGAGGTGTAGATCATTGAAGGACCCATCTAAATTATAACATGAAAAATAGCATCTAATACCCCTAGAAAATTATAGATAAAAAATATGTGCCACGATAAAAATGTAACTTTTTTTTAGAGAAAAAAGCAAAATTTTGAAAGAAAAAAAAGAAGAGAACTGTAGAATATTGTAACCACTTACCAACGATGTCTAATTGTCTATAGATTTTTTTTTTTTGCCTTTTTATACATCTTTGCGATCAAAATCATTTATTCATGCAATAAAAAATCGAATCTTTCATAAGTATAATTGTTTTGCTGAAACCGTTTAAATAGTTCCACCGTATGAAATCTTTCGATGAATACGAACTTTAATCAACCATAATATATATATACATGGCATGCAATGCATTAACAACAATGCATATGAAGATTAAAATATATAGTGGACATGGACAAGGTCGAAAATCATTATATCTAGACATCAACTTGAGAAAAACCTAGAAATTTAAATGGAAATAACACGGACAATTTCGTTTTTATTGATCTTCCTCGTGGGAATGATAAAGTCTGATCTTATAGGAATACGATACCTGAAGGGCTACAAACCGCATTCCCATATGGCTGCGGTGGCCGTGCGACCGGACAGGTGGTGGAATAAGGTTTCCAACCAGTACGCGAACAGTCCCAACCAGAACGTCCCGGAACCAGTTCACGGAATAGATTTGAATCATGACGGCGGACGTATCTCGCCCGAGAAAATCCTCATCCACCCTGAAAACAAATTTATCATTCCATGTGGGGTTATTCTTGCCCTCAGCATCCACGCATGTCGTAAGCTTCCGGCTCTGGTTCATCCAGGCCGTGGCGTACGTGCGCATTTTCTTGGACACGGGCTCCAAATCTTGCGCGGAGATAATATTTATCTCCAATAGTTGGAAAGGCTTCAAGAGCGGCGCCATGTTCTTGTCCGAAAATGCATAACATGGAGACAAAGTAAACTCAGGCTTGGTTGACGTACATTTTATATGAGTCTTGAAGATGGTGGCGGAGGTGGCAGTGGGTGATGTGCTTTTCCGGCCGCCACTCCGGTGAGGGAATGTGGGTTGATCGGGGGGAGGAAGAAATGGGGGGTAGTCGGGTAGAGAGGATAATGACCTCTTTAAAGAACATGAAATCAGGGGATACTATGGGACGGGGAAAATAAGGAGACAACACTATGTTTGACCGAATTGTTTGTGGTCCTGAGATATGGTGATCACCATTCACCTACTGTACTCTTTCTACATGTTCAGGATTTTGTGAGAGTATGTAGATATTTTCTTGATTCTAAAATTAATCAACTTAATTATATTTGTATCTAATCATCATTATAAAATCATAAAATTAATTAAATATTTTTGGCAAATTTCATCACACAGAAATTTAGATTCTAAAGTATCATAATTCATAAGCCTTTCAAATTCCCAAGCATCAAACCTATTTTATTAAAAAATTATTTGCAAAACTTTTAAATAGAAATTCCCACAAGCACCTGCAAAATACTTCGTCTTGAAACTCACATCGATGTTATGAAACAAGTGTTCTACGCAAAAGATTACACTTGAGATTTAATTTTATTTTAAAAAAATTGTAACAAAGGCCCCTTTTAATTCGAACAAGCTGCACTTCTCCATATATAGTCACTCCATTATCAGAGGAAAATTCGGATGCCAAAAATTTGACTAACTTGTAATAATAATAATAATAATAAAATAACCATAAAAATTTATAAACCACCGCATCAATATAGTCGAGTATCTAAAAAATGGCGTAAAGTCACTTCCCAATACAAAAATATTCGGTAATGACTAGTTACCTCCAAGAACATTTACTTAAGACATGCTTCCGTTAATTTTGTAAAAAAATGAAAAAGAACTACTGAGAATAAATATTACTCCATGCCTCGAAATTCCTTGTCCAAATCGAAGTTCCGTTCGAATTGTCATTCCGAGTGATGCCCATTCCTCGATCCTTGCTGATAGGTGGAATGCGCTCTTTCTTGTCGAGGTACCTGCCTATAAAAACCATTCCCTCTCGGTCTATTGTAAGTACGCTCAGTCCCATCTTGTGTGATCCCTCTGCCAAAACTTCGGCCACCAAAACGTCCTCTTGTTCCTTCCATATAGTAGCTAACCCGGCCTCTACCCCGTGCTCCTGTTCAAAACAAGCCAACCATGAAAGAATTTAAGAACAGTCGTGGTGATTATCAGAAGAAACCAAGTGGGATGCATCTGTTTTTGGTGGCAAGGTTTGGGCAAAATTAAAGCTCGAATTTACTCAACCACGATGATGTCTTGCTATCACATATTCCGTGTCCTCGATGCAACGTGAGATTTCAAATGCAAAACCAAAATTTACAAATCTTTCATTTTGAAAACCAGATTTACATTTATATCCCCGGAAAATAATCTGAACAGTTGCTAGAAAACGACCTACTTGCCCCTTGCTAAAACTGTTAAATAAACATAACATGAGTGAGTCTCCGCATTTCATTCATGCAAGTAAATCAGGTACTTAAAGCCTGAAGGGTAAAGTTCACAATCCATTCTAATATAGGAAGAATTTAACAAGGAATTCATTATCTTTCTTTTTTTTAATATCAGCACTTTAGTGGTCGAAAGAGAAAAGTAAAAAAGCTTCTACCCAGTTGAAGACAAGAAGAAGAATGTTTCTCGGAAAGAATGCTTGTGCAAATTTAGGATTGATGAATAAGTTATTCCATAGCAATATCATGCATATGCAAGGAACCTATGGAACTCGAGCTTTGCCATTCTTTAAACATCCAGTTATGGACCTCTTGAAGGTTTATCACGTCGCAAAGAAAGCATCATTTCCAACACTTCTTAGTTAAATGGAAAGCCAGAGGAATTACCGACAAATAGTGTGAAAAAAATTCCTATGCCCCATAAAATTTCATAAATCCATGCAAGTCAAAAGCATAAAACAGGAACACATACTTCCTCCTCGAATGAAGTTGTTTCTATTCGGTCGTCGCTCTTCAATATAGAGCTGATGTGCACCTATCTGAACCGTGGATGCCTACAAGTAACCGATATAAGATACGGGGTCATATTCTTTTCTTATTCAGAGACATTCACTCTTATCAGAGGTTCTATTATAGCGACGCAAAAATTATTGGAATAGGGACCACAAACTTTTTGTTTAGAATCTCCTATAGATATAACGACCAATGGAAAATACAAAGAATAATCAAAAGACATACGCTCAAACCTTAATCGCATTCTGCACCCCAGAGACGTCTTCAAATTCAACAAATGCATAGCATGCATCGATATCCTGTTTACAAAAAGAAGGTATGGATTTTTTAGCAGTTTAGCACAAGACACTAAAGCGAATGGACAAAAGGGAAAACGGAAATAACCTTCCGAGTTCTAATGGCCACACCATCAGGCTTGAGTTTACCAAACTTCTTGAACTCTTCCCCGATTTCAGAAGCAGCCATAGTAGTGGGAACATTGCTCACATACACCGACATTACTTCAACTACAGAAAATGAATATAAAGAAATACACAAACAGGTTAGAAAAATGAAAACCAAAAACTTGTTTGATATATCGGACTACAAATTTAGGAATCAATAAGGGGAAAAATGCAATCAATATATCAGATTTTGATAAACATTTTCCTTAGATTAAAATCAATCTCAATTTCACATCTCTTTGAATGTATTTGGATATCGCGAAGTAAAGGGTAAATGACTGTTAATTATAGATAACTACTTAATATATTTTAAGAACATTTCTTTCATATTCCTCCGTAACCAAAGAAAGGAAAAAATCTCCACGATCCAAACGCAGCCTTATGCTTGAGGTTTCCAATATAATCTAGATCACCAGAAAATGAAAAATGATAACAGAGAAGTGGGAGAAAGTCACCTTCATCTTCCACAACCTGTGCTTCTTCCAGACTCTCCAAACTAGTCCCTTCAAGTGGGTTCGAGGATGCAGCCAACGGCTGGATTCTGGATTCAGGTAAGTGCCGCAAATCTGAAGGAGAAACAGGCTTGCTTGAAAACGGTGGAATGGGCACCACTGGAGCAGATTGTACTTTAGCAACCTGTAAATTTGAGCCATCGTAAAAGATACAATCATGAGAAACTGGCCACACAAAAACAGTGTACAACTCAAAAAGTGTGAGTTCTCATTATTAACCACGTACTATGGAAGCATATGTATGCTTTTGGGGCTCCACAACAGGTTCTTCGATGGGGGAAGATAAATGATTAGGTACAGAGTTCATAGTTCCCTGAATTGAACCATTCAACTGCACATCAAAATTATCGTCCAGAACCTGTTCTGAGGCAGGGACTTGCTGAAGCTGTTCTTCTGGATACTTGTGACTATTGGCAGGGCCATTATCTTCGATATTTCTGGTAGCCAAAAACTCCCTGGACTGAAAATCTCCATTCAACCCATAATTGGATGCTGCAAAATGGCCGAAGTCCATATAATTAGCAAAGGTACCAAGGTTTTTTTCCATATTTAGCTTTATATTATCTACGGAATGGAGAATATCACTTGTACTAGTGTTTATAGGTGCAATGACATAAACAGAAACACATGTTACTTCTAAAATAAATTCCTTAGCACCCAAAGAAAGTGCGCTAAATACTTAGCACCACTCCCACGTTGTCAAGTCCCCAAAAGTTCAGTTCAGAGTTTTTTTCCTCCTTTTGGCTACATACATTTTCACTAGAAACTGAGATTTAAAAAACAGAAAAAAATGAAAAGGTCAACCTTGTCCTTGAAGTGTAGCTGGCAAATGCAGGTTGGGGTCAAGATTTCTCTGAGGTAAATACGCAATTGGATGCTGAATAATATGTTCTTCGTCAACATAGTGGAATATGTCATTGAAAACAAAGTATCCTTTCACCTGAGGGGCAAGAAAAAAGGTTTCCACAAACTTTTTCCTTGCATTGAATCCCTTGACATGCACCGAACCAGAAACCATCACTAGAACTCCACAGTTCCAAGATTCTAAAGAATGTGCAGTCTTAATTTCTATCCCAGTATAGTTGAGTGACATAATAAGTTGGTGGATTTGCTGCAAGGAGGCAAGCAAAGCTCAATAACCAACATTGACTCATTCTACTTACAGAGGAAATTACAGGATGAAGGGCTAAAATTACGTTGGAATTAATCAAAGTGAATGTGGCGCTGAATCCATCGTTAAATATAGTATGCTGAAATATTGAGTTTAAACTACAAAATAGACGAGTACACAACCTTACAGATCAATTACCTAAGATCAATGTTAAATAGTAGTCTAAGTTCTTCGTTATTGCAATTTCATACACAGGGTTGGGGCACAACAAAAAACACATGACATATCAAACGAGGTAGGTTATGATATTCGTCATGGCCAAGAGACCAGAATGGTGAAACCACAAACTATGAAAATATAGCAACGAAATTTTACCCAGTGTTGATTGGATAAAAAATCAAATGAAAATTAATCATGCCACTACCATCATAAAATATGCTACAGACTATTCTATGCTGTCACATTTTAAACATTTATAGAATAAATTAATAATAAAAAAGTCTATTCTTCACGTTCTAACTAGATGACGAGTGCTTGAAAGAGATTTTTCTAAAAATACCAGCATAGCGCTAGCAGTTTCTCTTGAGTTTCCATTAATCCGAAGCATGGTGCTGGCATCATTGTAAAATTGGTGAACAAAATCTGGCTGGTTCTGTAGCATCTGATAGTACTGCCCAATAAAGTATGTCCCCACCTTCAAAAGAAAAGGCAAAGAGTGTCAACGAACAAGTCCATCATCATACACAAATACTGAGGAGGTGAATTTCCATTAATGACATTTCTTCACTTTCTTATATCATAACAAGTGATGTAAAAATGAGGATCCACACAAATAACTGATATATTTAATGCCTTAGAGTGCAGCATTCTACCATCACATATGTTGTATTATTGCACATGTGCAAACATAGGTATCAGAAGGAGAGACCAGATATTTATAAGCATATAATTCTGCATCTATAGGGAATAAAACAATGCGAGATATTTTCTATTTCAATCATATGAATTTAAAAAAGGGGACATTTTTTATAGCTGTATGATATGAAGAACCCAAATTGTCACAACAAATTGATCACAAGTGAAACCAATCTACATACTGATTCCCCGAGATTTGTAAAAATAGAAACCTCTGTGTATGTCCACAATGCCATTGACCATGAATATAAATACAGTAAGCATGTACTCGCATACACAATGGTCCCACAAACACCTCAGCAAATGTAACCAAAAAAACAAAGAAACACCTCAACAAAAACCAGAACTTAGATACATAGTTGCAGCAAAACACATTTTCAATGGTACTCAAGATTCATATAATATATATATATATGCATAGCACATAACTAAGTTTATCCATAATGCTAAAGGCATGTCAGTCATGTAAGTATATCCACGGATAAAAGCAGCCACATATACAAGTAAATTAGCCACTGCAATGGACTGTTGCACCAGAAAGATTATTTTGCTGCATACTGGCAGTGGAACCACCACCCATATTCATATACAGCAGCAATAAGACAGTAGGCATTCACACCTTCTGACAAAAATGCAAGTTTCCTTTCCAGTTTACAATCGCTAAATTAACTGGTCCATCAGTGACACATCAAATGGGTATATCAGCATATATAAAGGCATACACAACATATGAGCAGACAGAATCAATTCACTTGCTCGTAACAAAACGATTTATCGGCCTAGAGAAAGATTCAAAACTTGACCTGGGCAGCAGTGACAGGCAGAGGAAAAGCGGAAGCCATGGAGAAAAAAACCCAGATTCAGAAGACAAAACCCAGATCTAAAACCCCAATTATCAAGATCGATTCGGGAATCAACAGAACTAATCACAACCCAGATTCAGTTTCGCCATCTTTCATCACTCATTATCATTTTCAAGGAGCCCCTACGCTCGAAAAAACTGAAACTGCTAGTTTAAAGAACGGGACGAGACTTTGTGGTGTAGCGCGATTCTGTATGGACTTAGGGCTGGGATGTGTTTTTATTTTTTATTTTATTTTTATTTTTTGGTATATATATGGAGACGAGACGCTCTTTGTCACGGCGTAGAGCGGTGGAGACCACTGGTTTTCTTCTCAGCTGCCTGCCTTACGGTGTTTTTCGTGTTTGTATCTAAAAAACACACATAAGGGGATGTTTGGCCTTTTTAAAGATAAGAGAGACATTATGTTTGGCTTCTTTCCATTCATATCCCATTTTCAATATTTTGTGATGATTTTAAGGATTTTAAAATAATATATTATGTTTTATATGCTTTTTTTAATATTATAAAATATAAAATTTTGAGTTTGAATATATTTTGAAAGAATTATAAAATAAGAAGTTTGTTTGAATCTTGAAAATTATCGCCATGAATTTTCAATTTTATAAAGATTTGCCATAGGTTTCTGAAATCTAGGCCTAATATATATATATCTATTTATATGGATACTTGCTTTTATGTCTCCACCAATATAACTTTTTTGGTGTTCGGTATCTGTTTTTTCGGCGTTGATTAAAAAAAATGTGTTAAACATTTGTACCGATTTTCATTCGAAAAAACACGATACATTATTACTAATATTTGTTAAACATGTTTGAGTACTCAAAAATCATATGTTAGTATCAGAAATAAATCTTTTTGTACTCGAATATCATATATTAATACCATATTTTTAATGTTTGATAATTATTTTCATCTGTGTCATTAATAATACATGGGCGATTATTAAAAAACATATAATAGTGTCATAATCTGAAATATTTGATATTCAAATATTTTATATTAGTATCAAATTTTCAATATTTAGTATATAATTGAGAGCGAGGAAGTGTCTGACTCTGAATATAAATACAACTATGTTATTGGAGATTTACTTGATCATTTATTTTATTCATAATTAGTTCACATTATATATCCAATAAAATAAAATATCGAAATAGTAGCGTTAAAAATTGTTATTCGTATGATTGGTATAAAAACATATATCGTAACAAATGTCTAAATAAACTGTAGAACTTCCATTTTTTGTCTGCTGCCTTTCTAAAAATATATTATGTACTATAAACGAAATTTCGAAATTATTTTGAATATATGAAAATACAAACTTTAGTAATGTAGTTGGCCGTCGTTACTATTCGTTGTATGCAGTGGGAAGTATCGAATTAACGCAATAATCTATAAATTAAGTAAGCCAATAAACCACATTTGATAAAACATATGCGATAACTCTAGTAAAGGATCTTGCAGCCGCTACCATTCATTTGCACGTTGGGTAAACCCGAATATTAACGCAGTAGCATGTAAAACATGTTAGTTGGATAAACCACATTGGAAGATTTGTCCGATAAAGTGTTTGTAATGAGAATCAAACTCATAATTATTGATCAGATGTTCATTTATTCCGCCGACTAACATGATGATGGTAGCATATTTGATAGTCTAATGATTAGTCACATACTTAAATATATATTATATTTAATAATTCAAATTTTTGTAAATAAAAATCCTCCGAGAGGAAACAAACTCTTTACAAAATAAAGTGGAAACTACAACAGAATTTGATAAATTTTCATCAACCGTATCCTCTGATTATAATAATTGATGGCAAAAACTCGTGTGAGATCGTATTTTGTGAGATGAGTCTCTTATTTGGGTCATGAAAAATATTAATTTTTTGCTAAGAGTATTACTTTTTAATTTTTACTGTGAATATCGATAGGATTGATCCGTCTCATAGATAAAGATTCGTGAGATCGTTCATAATCAAGATAGAATGAACTCGAAAAGCTTTCAGCGTAATCCCTTTAATTTGGCCATCCATTTATTTGATGTCTCAGCTTTCCTTGTAAATTAACAAAACATTATTGTTTTACAACAATATAATATATATTAACTTCTTTAAAAAGAGGATCTCATCAAAATATAAAATTATTGTATTGATTTAATATTTTAACTTTCACGAATAATAGTTGTATCGGAATATATATTTTTCTTAATAAATTTAAGTTTTCATATGGACCCATATATAAATTTTGAATGAAATACGATATCCTCGAAAATTTGAACTCTTGTTCCCCGACAGGAATGTGACTTGTAGTTTATCTAATACCGATATCTCAAATTTATTACAAGATTTGAGACTAAATTGTTATAAATATCTAGCAAATCTTCAAAATAATTCACAGAATTTGTTGGACCAATAATTACGTAAAAAAATATAAGTGGACCTTAGCTCTTGTTGGGCTCACCCGTGACCCATCCAAATGCAAATGGGTAATTCAATTAACTTTTTTTAATTAAATTCCATCCATTGCTATTTGTTCATTGTTCAACGATGATTTATGAAAGAGTAACGTAAATACTTTGTATTTCACAAAGATCAAAATAAGAGACACTGTAAATGGTTTTTTTTTTTTTTTTTTTTTTTTGTGTTTTACATTTTTTAAACAATTTTAACTACTTGTATTTTAAATACATTGAATTAGCATCGATACCCAAATTCCTATGTCCACTCCTGTCAAGAAAAAGAGAATCTAATTCGTGATTTATTTACAAAAAAACTGAGAAAATCTCCACGAGAAATTTAACATGAAAAATGGAGGAACCTTTTAAAAAATGATATATATATATATATGCTATATACTATATATAAAGGTCGAGGTCTTAAGTGGTCCTACTTTGTGACACCAATTAGTTTTTACGAAAATATCTTATTTATTTAGATAAATAATATTTTTATATAATTTACTCGTAATTACAATATATATTCCACTTTAAAATTTCAAGAATTCACAGTATTATCTCTACAAATAACATATATAATATAAGTGCATTAACCCTATCCAAATAATAAATAAAAACAATAACAATTTTTTATGAATCAACTCGATCTATAAATGATCATGAATATTCATATACATAATAGTCATTATTTTAAACATGCATCGCTTATACGTGTTGGTCTCATGTGCAACAACTTGAGAATAATAATACGAAAATAAAGAATAAATTGGACACCGAGATTTACGTAAAAAACCTCCAAACATTATTAGGGCAAAAACCATAGGCAAGATAAAAAGAATTTCATTATATATTTTATGGTGTACAACCACTTCACTGTGTTACCAAAGAGAACACACACTAGCTCTCTTAATATAGGATAATAAACAACTCACAAATATTATAAAACTAAGCACTCAAATACTATAAGATGAGAGAGAACTTGACTGAATGGATGAATGGAATGAGTAAAATGAGAGGAGAAGAACACTTCTATTTATAGAATAAAACTTTCGGAGTGTGTTGTGCAACGCGTTTTCATTTCTCTATTATTGTGGAACGTGCTTTCATTAATTCCCTTCATTTAATTTCTACAATTTGTCGACCTCATCTCCATTATTTTGTGGATAGTACATTGTTCCCTAATATATATAACAATAGATCGAGTTTAAAGAATAATAATGTTAAAAAAACATATGGTTTGAGTGCTTGGGTGGAGCATAATATTTCGGACTTTGACCAAAGTGACCTTAGTTGTAACGTACTATATATAATTATGTAGATATTTTTTTTAAGTCTCTCTCTGTTTTTTTTTTTTTGAAAGTCTTGGTCAATTTGTTTTGTTTTCATCAATGTTGCTTTCAACGTGGTTGGCGTTGTGGACGAAGACAATAAATACGAAACAACGCAAGATTTACGTGTTTCTAACCTTGAAAAAATCCAAAATTATTTCTATCGTTTGTGTAAATAAAATTGAGTAATTTATATTACAATGGAATTGTGGAGTTAAGATTTAATTTTGAAAATGTCATTACGCTTAATATATATAATATATATATATATTTTCTTAAGCCAGCCGGAATAAGGTTGATTATAATTTTAAAATATGACAATAAAAACAGTGGCCGCAGCCGGCCCCGAACGTGTGTGATTTTCAAGTTAAACCATACATTTATGTATCGTTTCGACTCCATCGTGGGATGTGTTGGAGAAAGAAAAATGGAGGGCATACGAGCAATTGTCATAGCCTACTACGATAGAGCGACCAGAGGAGAGAAAGACTTGGTTAAACAATACTTCAACAAATTCGACATCAACGGCGACGGAAAAATAACCTTCAAACAATACAAGAATGGGGTCGCGAAACACCTCTCGAATGAGAATATCTTTAGGAAACTGGACGCCAACGGGGACGGATCCCTGGATTTTGATGATATCGTATGTCTTTACTACATGGAGAATAAACTCGGGTTGCACAAATGCGCCTCGTGTCGAGATTTACTCGTTGGGGCCTACTTTTCTTGCTTGCGTTGTTTGGAAGATGGGTTGGATGCCGAGTGTCGTCTGTGCTGTGCTTGCTACCACTTGGGAGGATTCAGTCATGAGCACCCGTTGAGTAACTTCTTGGATCAACATACAATGGCTAAGGTGATGAAAAACCACACCCCCGATGCACGGCGAGATAGGGGAGAGGTAAGTTTTGGAAGTGTTCGTTAATTTTGTCTCTTCTTTTTCTTACTTTTCTCATGGATTTCACATTTTTAGTTTTCAATTGAAAACATTTTTGATCTAGAAATAAAGGGTGGTTGGTGTCAGATTTACCATAACGAATATGATGATTGGATGTAGCCAACTAATTAACTAGTTTATGGATATATTTATGGTTTATTAAGGTGAAAGATTTGATTTGGGAAAATTTACTTCAATTTTGAAATTAAAACCAATCTATCACTCTTAGCACAACCTTAATTATATATCATAGACCTGTCGGAATAAAGCAAACCTAGCCATTCTTCCATGAATTGAAGGACATTTATTTAGATTCAGATAACTTATTATTAGGTGAATGAAACATACAGAAAAACAACAATTGGGAAAGCGGTTCAAATTCAATCAACTGATCAATTTTGACGGGAAATCACGAGTTAAATTGCAGCTTATTTGGAGGTAGATTAAAGTTGATATTCTGGAAAATAAAATTGTAAATGAAAATTTAAAAAGAAAATGCTCTTATTTTTCGATCGAGAGTCAACGCCCATATACGATGATCTACAATCATTTTGTGGAGTCGGATTAGGATGTATAATTGATGGCTTACATAAAGATATCAATAATTGTTTCTATAAAAATAATAGGGAAAGGTCAGTTAATATCTTTTCACCAACCAAAGAGTGATATAATAATTATCTAAAAATGAAGAGGTGTTTGCATCAGATTTTGGGGGTTTAATTTATCGTCACTCCAAGACTTGGTAATATGTTTTTGTTTCATCATCATCATCATCATCTAACTAAACAAAATGTCTAGTTGAAGATGGAATAAAAAGTGCGTATATACATTATTCACTTTGAGAATAATTGGTCGATGTTGGGGTTGTTAGAATTGAAGTTGAAGTTGTCAAAATTGATTCAGTTAATAAATCATATTATTTAGGATATGTAGGTAGTGTTTGACCATTTCCTTAGCTACTTATCATGTTATTAGGTACTGTAAAACATGGTGTGTTTATTTCAATTTTATCTCTTTTGTAAGGCCTATATAAGCCAACGGCTTGCATTCAATAAAGATAGATTGTTTCCTTATATTCTTTCCAAGTTGCTGTGTGCTTATATTTCACAACAATCTGGTATCAGAGCAGCATCAAGGGCCTGTTTGTGAGAAAAAAGAAACAGCAGTTTAGTCATTGGAGTATGGCAACTGAAAATAATTTCGTTCAACCTGCAATTCCCAAGTTTGATGGCCATTACGATCATTGGTCCATGCTTATGGAAAATTTCCTTCGTTTGAAGGAGTATTGGGGCTTGGTAGATACTGGAATCCCTACTGTACCAGAAAGAGTTGAGCTTACTGAAGCCCAACAAAAAACAATTGCAGATCAGCAGCTGAAAGACTTGAAGGTGAAGAATTATTTGTTCCAAGCCATTGATCAAACTATTATGGAGACAATTCTCAACAAAGACACTGCCAAGAACATTTGGGACTCTATGAAGCAGAAGTACCAAGGTTCTACAAGAGTAAAAAGAGCACAACTTCAAGCTCTTCGGAAAGAATTTGAGGTTCTACATATGCAAGAGGGTGAGAGTGTTGATGCATACTTTGCTCGAACACTCATCATAGCAAACAAGATGAAAATTCATGGTGAAAACATGCAGCAGGTGGTGATTATTGAAAAGATCTTGAGATCAATGATTTCAAGATTTGACTATGTTGTGTGTTCGATTGAAGAGTCTAATAACTTAGACACCCTAACCATTGATGAATTACAGAGCAGTCTACTGGTACATGAGCAGAGGATGAATGGGCATGGAGGCTGATCAGGCATTAAAGGTAACTTATGATGATAAACAGGGTGGAAGAGGAGGCGGTCGAGCTCGTGGAGCCTTTCGAGGAAGAGGCAGAGGAAGAGGTAGACAAACATTCAACAAAGCTACAATTAAGTGTTATAAGTGTCATCAATTAGGACACTTTCAATATGAGTGTCCAAAGTGGGAAAAAGAAGCAAATTATGCCGAGCTTGAGGAGAAAGAAGAAATGTTGTTGATGTCATACATGGAGCTTAATCAATCGAGGAGCGGAGCAGTCTGGTTCCTTGACCCAGGGTGTAGCAATCACATGTGTGCAAATAAGGAGTGGTTCTTGGATCTTGATGAGGACTTCCGGCAATTTGTGAAGCTCGGGATAATTCCAAGATGACAGTGTTGGGAAAGGGCAACATTAGGCTGCACATTGCTGGAATTACTCAGGTAATCACTGAGGTTTTTTATGTACCTGAGTTAAAGAATAACCTATTAAGTATTGGACAATTGCAAGAAAGAGGGGTAACTATTTTGATACAACAAGGAGTGTGTAAAATCTATCATCCCAAGAAGGACTCATCATGCAAACAACAATGTCTGCAAACAGAATGTTCGTATTGCTTGCAAAAATTCTGCCTAAAGATCCCACTTGTTTCCAAACAATTCTTGAAGACAACACTCACCTTTGGCACGGTAGATATGGGCATCTAAGTTTCAAAGGGCTAAAAACCTTACAGTATAAGCAAATGGTGAGAGGATTACCACAGTTAAAGGCCCCATCCAAAATATGCACTGATTGCATGGTGGGAAAGCAGCACAGGGATGCAATTTCAAAGAAAAGCTTATGGAGAGCATCACAAAAACTACAGTTGGTACATGCTGATATTTGTGGACCCATTAAGCCTGTTTCAAACAGTAATAAGAGGTATTTCATAAGTTTTATTGATGATTACAGTCGTAAAGTGTGGATATATTTTCTTGGTGAAAAATCTGAAGCCTTTACTATCTTCAAGGATTATAAAAATCTTGTTGAAAAAGAAACAGAGACTTTCATTCGTTGTCTGCGCACAGATAGGGGTGGAGAGTTCACCTCTCACGAGTTCAATGTCTTTTGCAAATCTAATGGTATTAGAAGGCAGCTCACTGCAGCATATACTCCCCAACAAAATGGAGTAGCTGAGAGCAAGAACAGGACAATCATGAACATGGTCAGAAGCATGTTATCGGAGAAGCAAGTTCCAAAAAATTTCTGGCCAGAAGCAATAAATTGGACATCACATGTGCTCAATAGAAGTCCTACATTGGCAGTAAAAGACATGACTCCTGAAGAGGCTTGGACTGGTATCAAACCCAATGTTGATTATTTTCGGGTTTTTGGATGCATTGTCATGTTCATGTATTAGATAATAAAAGAAAGAAGTTGGATGACAAGAGTTTCCAGTGTGTGTTGCTGGGAATAAGTGAAGAGTCTAAAGCATACCGACTTTATGATCCAGCATCCAAGAAAATAGTTGTAAGCAAAGATGTGGTTTTGAAGAAAATAAGTGTTGGGTTTGGGGGAGAAGTGATGAAGCAGTAAGATCAGATATCCTTGAGTGGGGAGAAAGGAAGGAATTGAACATGATCAAAGTGAAGCAGAATCTGAAGAGGAATTGGCAGTAGAAGAAGAAGGGGGGGAGATTGGCTCATCTTCAAATGAATTTTCATCACTTGAGTCACCTGAAGATAATACTCCAACCTCGGAAGAAAACTTTCCAAGAGGGAGGAATAGAAGAGTACCATTTTGGATGAGAGATTATGCACGTGGGGAAGAATTATCAGAAGAAGAAGTTACACACAACAACTTGGTTCTTTTTGCCTCAACTACTGATCCGACTACCTTTGAAGAAGCAGTTCAAAGTTCCAAGTGGAGAGCTGCAATGGATTTAGAAATAGCAGCAATTGAAAAAAATGAGACCTGGGAGTTGACAGATTTACCTCAAGGAACAAAGCAGATTGGGGTAAAGTGGATCTTTAAAACTAAACTTAATGAAAATGGTGAGGTTGACAAGTGTAAGGCTCGGTTAGTGGCGAAAGGATATGTACAACAGCAGGGCATAGATTATACTGAGGTGTTTGCGCCTGTGGCTAGGTGGGGATACCATTCGAATGATAATTGCTTTAGCAGCCCAAAATAGTTGGATTGTGTATCAACTTGATGTCAAAAGCGCTTTCTTGCATGGAGAGTTAAATGAACCAGTGTTTGTTGAACAACCACAAGGTTATGAGAAGAAAGGTGAAGAGTATAAAGTGTACAAATTGAAGAAGGCATTATACGGTCTTAAACAAGCCCCTCGTGCTTGGTTACAGCCGGATTGAAGGATACTTTGTCAAAGAGGGATTTGAAAGGTGCAACTATGAATACACTTTATTCATAAAAAAAGATGTTGGAGGTAAAATTTTGGTTGTTAGCTTATATGTTGATGATTTAATATTTACTGGTAATGATGAGAGTATGTCTGCTAAGTTCAAAAGCTCTATGAAACTTGAATTTGATATGACTGATTTGGGTAAGATGAAATATTTTCTTGGTGTTGAGGTTTTACAAAATCATGAAGGAATTTATATTACTCAAAGAAAATATGCAAAAGAAGTTTTGGAGAGGTTTAGGATGGGGAAGAGTAATAGTGTGAAGAATCCCATTGTTCCTGGTGTCAGATTGATGAAAGATGAAGAAGGAGCCAAGGTGAATGCTACCATTTACAAACAATTGGTCGGAAGTCTTATGTATCTAACTGCAACAAGACCAGACTTGATGTATGTGATGTCTCTCATTAGCAAATTCATGGCAAGTCCAACCGAGTTGCATTTACAAGCTGCAAAGAGGGTGTTGAGGTACTTGAAAGGTACTGTGGATTTGGGAATCTTTTATCAAAATAAAGGTAGAGGAGAATTGATGGCATATACAGACAGTGATTATGCAGGAGATGTGGACGACAGGAAAAGCACTTCAGGTTATGTGTTTCTACTCAATGAAGGAGCTGTGTCATGGTCCTCAAAGAAACAACCTGTAGTAACTTTGTCCACTACTGAAGCAGAATTTGTGGCAGATGCTTCTTGTGCTTGTCAAGGGGTATGGATGAGGAGAATATTGGAGAAGCTTGGTCATTCTCAAGACAAGTGTACTACTGTGTTATGTGACAACAGTTCTACAATTAAGCTATCCAAGAACCCAGTCATGCATGGACGTAGCAAACACATTGATGTAAGGTTTCATTTCTTGCGTGATTTGACTAAAGATGGAATTGTTGAGCTGAAGCATTGTGTCACACGAGAACAAGTTGCAGACATCATGACAAAACCACTTAAGCTGGATGTGTTTTTGAAGATGCGCAAGTCCTTGGGTGTGTGTGAGGTACCAAGAATAAACTGAAAGCACTGCTGCTATCAGTTTAGGGGAGAAATTGTTGGGGTTGTTGGAATTGAAGTTGAAGTTGTCAAAATTGATTCAGTTAATAAATCCTATTATTTAGGATATGTAGGTAGTGTTTGACCATTTCCTTAGCTACTTACCATGTTATTAGGTACCGTAAAACATGGTGTGTTTATTTCAATTTTATCTCTTTTGTAAGGCCTATATAAGCCAACGGCTTGCATTCAATAAAGATAGATTGTTTCCTTATATTCTTTCCAAGTTGCTGTGTGCTTATATTTCACAACAGCGCGCACAATCATGAGATTAACAAATGTGAAAGACCGATGCAACTTTTCTCAGTATAAATTTTGTTTCACTTAGATCTCAAACAATAAAACTCTATCGATCATTAATGGATGCAGACAGAGTTAGAAGAACTACGGAAGATTGCGAAATCCTATTACTATGCAGGCTCCCAAGAAGTCCAAAACTTAGCACACAAATTCTTCGACTCCATGGATATGGACGGAGATGGTAAGGTCGATTGCTCCGAATTCCTGGAATTCATGAAAGAAGAAGGTTATACACGGATGCAGAATCCAAAATTCTTCAAGGAGTTAGACGTGGATGGCAATGGAACCCTCGATTTCGATGAGGTTATGACAGCATACTACATTAGCAAAAGCGGGCGCCCGTTCTGTGACAAGTGCGGGGATTTCATACGAGGAATATTTTTCTCATGTGTCGATTGCTACAGAAACCCCAAAGGCTCGTTTAATCTGTGTTGCGATTGCTATCGTTCCAGGAAATGTGATCACAAGCATGATGGTCGGGCTCAATTCTTGGACAACTTTGCGTTGTTGGAAGCTTTGAAATTGGATTCAGGTCCGACGATACAAGCTGCGACAAAAAGTGATCAACAAAATCATCAGGTATTCAACGTTACATAATCTAATAGCCTGATACATACATAGAAATGTACGTGATTTTGACTCAAACTTTTTTTGGCAGGTTAAAAGTCCGGTGCCATCAAATTCACAAACTGTTGCTACTAAAACTAAAAGTCCATTAATACCATCAAATAAACAGGCAAAAAGTCATGTATCATCACATACTACGACAGGTCCCGCAGCTTATTATACAAATAATGTTATCTATAATACATTTGTTGTGAACCCTCCTCCTCCGGTCACAGATTATTATAATGCCGTAATTCCGCCTCACCGGGTCAGTATTTTTATTTTGGTCAATCCCACCCCTTGATATGTTGATTATATCCTAGAATTTCAGTTGTCTCGTATATATCTAAACATGTGGAAATAGAAATAAATGTATGTATAAATTATGTGAATCTCAGAACCATTTTTGGCCACGTTTGTTTCATAAATGTATGGGAGAATATAATTTCTGTTTGGTTTTGTATAAAAAATTGAATTGTGGAACATGAATCAATTATGTTTAACTCCATGGGTTGTAATCGTTTTCGATCACATGGGTTTTCTGTCAACTTTAGTTAGTGAAACAAGAGGATTTTGATAGATACATCATATCCTCATCAAAAAACCAGGCTTAAACATGTAATGGCTGGTATCAATTGTATGCCAGACGTGAACAACAATGAATAAATTAAAATGTCCCTCCATATTTAGTTCATCTCATTCAACAATATCCACAAGCATGATTGGAGGAACTAGAAGTACAGGTCTTCACAAACAGGACAACATCCCTATTCTTTGTGATATATATTTTTTAAATATAAAAAGCCGGGATTGCTAACCCCGACCTCTTGTGTTTTTGTTTTTCAATATAAGCTAAGGGTTCAGGTTTGCTAACCACGTCTCCTCGTGATAAATATTTTTTTAAATGTCGGCAAGAAAACGTGTTCATTAAATGACGGGGTCAGCAATGTTAGCAAATTAAAAAATTGGGCAGACAAAATTGTTGACGGGGAATTTTCAGAAGACGCGTTTTATACGTGTCTTCACACGGACAAAGGCTCTCTCCCTTCATTCTGAAATCATCCATTTTTCGAGTTTTCTCTCATCCTATAGCATTTGACGACTTAGTTCTCTAATATTTCTGAAGTGTTTGTTCTCCTGTATTAAGAGAGCGTGTGTTTTTTTAGAAACACAGTGAGTGAGTTGTATACCACAAAATATTATAGTGGAATTCTTTTCATCTAGCCCGTGGTTTTTATCCTAATAATTTTTAGGGGTTTTCCACGTAAATCTCGGTGTCCAGTGTATTCTTTATTTTCGGGTTTTATTATTTCAAATTCCGCACGTGGACTAACAAATATAAGAGTAAGTCTATAGTGAGACGGTCTCACAAATTTATTTTTATGAGATCAGTCAACTCGATTTATACTTAAAGTAAAAAGTAATACTTTTAGCATATAAGTAATATTTTTTCACATGAATCGTTTAAATTGAAGATACATAATACAAAATTAACCGGTGAGACCGTCTTACATGAACTTTTGTGTTAGTATAAAGAGTCGGAATTACTGACCCCTGCTGTTCTTCATATTCTTTTAACATAAAGAGTCGTGATTGCTCCCTCATGTTATTATTATTGTGTTTTAATATAGAATATATATGATTTCGAATTTGAGCCTCAAAGACGATGATCATCACTATATGCGAACTCTATTATATATATTTATGACCTTTACGTGGTATATTTTTTACATGATAATGGTCATAACAATTACTCCACTAAGTTTTTGTTTGGTATAAACATATAAATTTATCTTGCTTACATTTAAATGCTCTTTTAGATTTTTAGTTGTATTTCTCCAAAGACGAATTATGTATACATGTGCAAATTATATTCATTTGGACAATTGGTATATCATTGATCTTACAACCATCATGTCACTGTTCGGAATATGTTTCATGGTCATTGGGAAAACTTTTTTATTCCATTTCAAATAAATCATAATGATTTAATTTTATCATAGCATATATAACCTTTCTTACAACAAATCTCGAGTAATATCAAAATCAGAACATAATATTAGATTCCTGCACCATGTTATTACCTTTGACCATATATATATATTTCCTTTTATCTAGGCCTCCTTCTGAAAATTTTAAATTCGAAGCCTCTGTTGTAATTCTTATACACACACACACACATATATATATATATAATTTAAAATTTTCAGAAGGAGGCCTAGATAAAGGAGTTGAATTTCTAAATTTAGTACAATGGCAGTAGTAATTTATGCAATATTTCCCCAATATGGAGAAAAGAAGGGACTTAACTCAAATATAAATCTTCCTGATTTTTTCAAGCAAACGCACAAGGCCTGTCCATCGTTGCTTGGGCTGATTAATTTAGGCTCCACATATTGAAATTTTTATTTAAAAAAAATAAAATTACTAATTAAGCACATGATTAAACATAATTTTGTTATTTATTTTTTACTATATATCGAACCTTTATGCATGAACCCAACCTCTTAAATGTCGACTTAGAATGAAATTATTCGAATACGATATATTAAAATACTAGGTAGCTAGCTTTGAGTACCAAAAATATTTAATTTAAATCGGTCAAATATTTTTGGGAATGATGTAAGTTGGGTAGTTCTTTGATCAGAATGAGTGGAATTAAAAAAAAAAAACAAAACAAAAGAAGTGTTGTGGATTATAAAGAAGGATTTAGATGTAAATAAAGGTAGCTAGTACATGGATTTGTTTGCGGAGGAATCCCAAGCTGCATATTTTTCATGAGACTTTTACGTTAAGAATTCAACATTGGAGGTCTCATTTAATCACTTTGAATAATATCCTTGCCTTCCAATACGGAGTTTGTGTATATATATATATATGTTTGAGCAGAAATGCGACAAAATTTTATATGATTCTATTACATCAAACTTTTTGTAAGACAATTGAATCGAGTGACACGATTGTGTACCTTCATATTTTGCAAAATTGTAAAATTCTTTGTTGGATACAATAATTGTCCTTGCTTGGTAGAGCGATCGAACCGTGGTGCTTGAGCTGCTGTGCGGTTTAAAAGATTTGAGTTGCACCATTACTACTAGCTATAGCTTTTGATAAAGCGACAAACGCTCGGTCCTACGTTCTTCAACATCCTTTTCACCGAATACTATGATTATTGCAAGAAAATTCTGTCAATATTGAAAGACATATATAGATCCTTATAGAATCATCCACAGGGCCTATGTTTTTTTTAAAAAAAATTTCTCTCCAACATATTTTAATACCTAAAAATAAGAAATATAATTTTTTTTTATTTCTTTCTCACAGTCAAAATTTTCCCCCGTTTTGTATTTCCAATATTTTCACCACACGTACGTTATTAATACCATATTGATTTATCATTTGTAATTGCGGCTAAAATATTTTAAAATTCTCTCTCAAAAATTTAATTATGCGAGTTTCTATACCAAACTTTCCATGAATATGTTCTTTAGACAGTAAGGTCACCACTCCATCACAAATCCAGTCAAACTTCCGATCGAGCACAATTTGACAACATACAGGTATATATTTTGCAAATACTTAAAAAAATGATTATAAATTTTTCCTGTGCAAAGTTGCAAAATTTTGAACGAGAAAAATCCGTAATCACTTTTTCAGTATTTACAAACACTACCACATAATAGCAGCTCTTAGCTACTAATTAACATCAATAATTTCACTTTCTTTGTCAAAATGATTTTCATTATCTCATGTACAAAAATTAACAAGAGATTCTAGTTTGAATTGATTCTTTTATTGTCTATCTCAACAATGATGCTCCTTCAAAATATTCACGACTTTTTAAGTGAAAGGACTTGTCTGATTGCGATTTCTTTCCCTTCAAAAAGTGAATAACACGGTAAAATCTTTAGTTCAAATGTTATTATTATAAATAAATCAAGTCAAGAGAAGAAAATTATGAAAAAAAAGGGAAGAAAAAAAGTTTCTAATTTGATGTCAATAATTAAACGTCATGTTTCGATCTATCTATCATAATAGTCAATTATTGCATTCAACAATCTCCTTCTCAATAATTGATTTATCTGCAATCCATAGAATTCGAATACTTCACATTGGCTCTGATAGAAATTGTAAGAACACCGTGTTTGTCATTTTACCAAAAAACTATATATAGTTGGTGGGAAGGTACAACTCATTTCAAACGTCACATTTCGATCGCTCTTCGAGCATTACAATTATTTATTGCACCACAACATAATTAACAAAAAAAAATCAGTTGCATGATTCTATAGTCATTCAAAAAAATAATCGAAATTATTGAACCATGGCATGCATATACGTGCAAAATTGTTTACCTCTCACTTTTTTCCCTTGAAACCAATCAAATACGTACTAAAAAGTTCCTTACGAATTGTAAAAAAAATTTAAGTATAGAATCCAATCTATTTCCATTGATAGCCTAACTCACTAGTGTTACTGTTTTTATATTATACATCAAAATCGGTATACATTTTATTACATGCAAAAAGATTTTAGACAAATAATGGAAGCCTATTTAACAAAGACATTCGTTGTCTGTAATTTATTAGGGAAGCATCCAACAGTGATCTTTTAAACTGGGAATTTGAGCAAATAGATTTGATTCTGTTCACTGTTTTATCCGTACACGTGTCTCATATATTTGAAATCTTGTGGTTCACAATTCATTTATTTTTCCCTAAATAATATTGAAAGAATTATTTTGGCTAATCCAAACTTCCACAAATATAAATTATGTTTCTCGTTGATAATTACTTGAATGGATATTAATTTTGAAATTTGATCTATTTTTATTATTTAAGAATCCTTAAAGATTAAGTCTCATGTGCAATGGTCTCGACGTATCAATTTGGTCCATACATGCTGTGAAAATTAATATTATTGACATAAAAAAATCACTACTCAATATATTTTTGATATAAAAAGTAATATTTTCACTCAAATCAACATATGTTACATAATGTTTTTTCACAATATAACTAACAAAAAATAATATCTTTGGAGTGAAAAATAATACTTGGATATAAAAAGTAATTTATTTCATGAGTCGAATAATTTTCGCTCAAATCTGCATATATTACAATATATTTATTCATGACAACCAATAAAAATACTATTTTTGTAGTGAAAATAGTACTTTGAAGCATAAAAAATAATAATTTTCATATATTGGATCAGATATTCGTATTATAAAGTCGAACACATGAGACAATCATACATGAGTTTTTGTGTAATTCAGTTGCTTATATTATTATTCATCAGGAAATGAATAGCTAGGTTTGCTAATTTATATCAAATTTTACTCTTTAATTAATATTTTATGATTCAACAATAATTAGATTAATAACTTTTTATCTCATTCATCCCTTATTTAAAGTGAAGGTTTCATGTGGGCTCATTATATTTAAAAATAGTTATCGGAATTATGCCGTTAAAGAAATGCTTGCGACGTTTCGTTTATACACTTTATAATTTTTTAAACGCAGGAAATTAATATTTGCAAAACTATTATTTGATAAAATTTCAAACTAAAAATACGTACATCTCAATATAATAACATTTTATTGAATAGCCCAATAATTTTTCTTTTTAAAATCATTATCAAGTAATTATATTCCAATTCCTTCCCGCCACGTCATAAAATGCCACCTCGTACAAAAACAGCGGTCAAATTTGTGACTCCCCGACAACCTCGGTTTGACTACATCGTACTAAAATATCTCGACAAATTCTATTCTATATATAAATTATAACAAACTCTTTGTTTTTTTCTTCCTTCATTATTTAAAATATAAAATAAATTAACAGCCATATAAATTTCAACCTCCCCATGCTTAATATAGCAAGTTATATATATATTTTCTCTCCCTTTTCTCCTCTAAATTTTCTCTGTCATCCCCTCTAAAAAAAAGGTCTTTCTCATCTTATTTGATCTAGATGAAGCTTTCGTCTTCTTCCATCAATTTCAATCTGCACGGATTCTAATCCAAGCTCGGAAAAATATTAATTATTCGTCGGAATGAATTGATAAATATCGCAAGGTTATTTACGTTTGGCAGGGGGAGAGCTGATCTTGAAGATTTCAGCTTTTCAGTGCGTTTGATTTGGTGGGATCAAGGATTATAATGATGATGGACGACATGGTTCATCCTCAAGATCAACAGATTCCCATCGTAAGTATTGCCTTATAAATGGTATCTTATTTCACCTTTTGTCTGCCCTTTGTTTTCACATTTTTGGGATCGAGAACAATATTGAATCATGCATTTTATTAAATTGGTTCTTTTTTTTTTTGTTTTCTCGATTTACCATTTTCCTCACATTTTTGCTCTTATTTTTACACACACATGCACAAATACATATCATTCGGTTATATAGGCCGTGAACGTGTTTAATCATCCATGCATCTTTATGTTTCACGAAAAATGTTTAACGTATTTAAAACGGGTGATTTAATCGTGTTAATTTTACTCCTATTTTATCCACTTACGAAGGTTATTATTATTATTTTCTGGTTAATTCCAGTATTTGGGATGGGGTGTGTATATTTTTACATATAAGTTAAAGAACAAATATGGATTGTTTCATAAATCAAAGTCTATGTATCTGTTCTTTAAATGATAAATATGTTGTTAATTTATTTTTACAATATGGTTTTAATAAACTTGTTCCGTGATACGGGATACCTGTCATATTAAATTTTTTGTGTTTGATACTAGGATATAGATTAGTGTTAGATAATATTTATTGAGATAATTTAAATTTTTAGATAATTGGAAAAAACATCGGAAAAAGATAGAGAAATGTACAAAAATTACTAATAAACTCACACCGGCAAAATAAAAGTAAAACTGTAAAGAAAATTTGGTGTTACATTGCCCTACGACAGTTAGTTAATATGAGATACTTAGGTTTAATAATATAATAATATAAATATTGATCACGCTTCTTTCGAAATCACGATGGAACAGTTAGCATTTTGGGCTACATTTTCAAGAGATGTAATCCGGATTCCTTCATTCAGTTCGACTGAGAAAGGAATTTAGTTTATGGAAGCACTTCACGTGTCTGATTTAATAGGTATAAATGTCACTAAATTCTCAACTGTTTGTCCATAAATAGGACATTAGTTCCACCTTCGCAAAGGTTGAAATACCGTGAATTTCCTCTTTTGAAAACCTAATTCTCACTTCCCACAAGCCACATGGACACCACAAATTCGCCCAATTTCCTATTTTCTGCAAAAAAATCTAACACCAATAAGATTACAAGATCTCCATGGAAGGCTTTTTTAGTGGCTTTCATTTGATGATCAAATGTAGGCACATATTTTCTTGGGTGCATAAATTAATTAAAGCAACAAATATATATATACAATCGATTGTCTTGTCTTGTATCACAATGCTCGCAACAAATTTAAATGTTCAAAACTGATTTTAAGATCATATATATACACACTATAAATCAAAGTACTGTCGTATTTCTAAAGTATCAAAAGTTGTTGGAAAATTGGCCATTTGGTGGATACAAACCTAAATCTTTTTAAATATCTAAAATCTACACTGCCAAATTTTGATACAAAGGAAAAAGAGTATTAATGAATATTAATTAAATTCCAGATCTACAAATTTTGAAACCGTGTTAAATGACGAGTAGTAAATCTCATGTAAGACGGTTTCACTAGTCTATATTGAGACAAGGTTGACCTAGTCCATACTTGTACTTGTAGTGAAAAGTAGTATTTTTGACAAATAATAATAATATTTTTTCATGGATCGAGTCGAGTAGGAGAAGACGGTTTATACATAAACCTCAAAATCTAAAGTGGATTTAATCAAGCTTATTATAATTTGATAATTAATAACGCCATTTTGTTAAATAATTTTTTGGTTGTCACAAATTTTCTTGACAGGATGAAATTACTAGCCCCCTTGGAGCTCAAATCTTCGAGTTTTGTGAATCTGAATTATTTCCCGAGACACTACAAAACTCTGAAGTTGCATCAAGTTCCAATTGCTGCTATGAGGAGCATTCTTCCTATCCCACAAATCTCTCTGTTCCACCAGAAATGAATAATAACTACAATACGACCTTCAAAGAGACAGAAATTCAGCTGTCTGCTGCCACCGTAATTGGCCCATCCACCCCCGGAAACCAGCATCTATCCGTTATATTCGACCCAACCGACGACCAAATAGAGAACGACATTTCAGCATCGATAGATTTCAGCCTTTCTCCATCTTTTCCAATTCCAAATCATCACCAACACATGATCAACACCAATAATCAAGAACCATTTGCAAACTCTTCGATGAACAACCTGTTTTTGTTAGACGTGGCTGATGGGCAATTGCACAAGGCTCATCAGTACATGCCCGAGAGGCAGCAGACGGTGGTGTTACCACCATCAGGGATGGTTCCAATGCTGGGGCCGCCACTTCCGGCGGACAGGTTATGAAAATGAATGTGGACTGAATTCTGTTCCTCCTTACATCCGTTTGAGGCCACCTTTACCGGGTTGTGGGATTATGGATCCAGTGATTGGACAGTATTTGAATCCAGGCAGCACGAATGCGCCCTTCTCTGCAGAAAATTCAGGAATTTTTACCGGGGGTTCTTTGTTAATGGGATCTGATTTTTCAAATCAGGAGTTGGAGTTCCAGAGTGAAAATGGTGGCCTTTTCATGCCTGATTCCATGCCAAGAGGCTTTAACTGCGGCAATCAGCTTCATGTACAAACTTCCAGCTCTGGGGTTCAAGATTGTTTTATTTTAATTTGAATTAAAACCTGGTTTGACATGTATTCTGGGTTACTGGTATCAATTGCAGGTGCTTAGCAGTGAGAGCCAACATCTAGTCCATGGAGGGGCAAGCACAACAAATCCATTGGCATCAGAGTTGGATGATCCCACTTTTAAGGTCGGAAAGCTCTCCGTCGAAGAAAGGAAAAGGAAAATTCATCGATACATGAAGAAAAGGAATGAGAGGAACTTTAGCAAGAAAATCAAGGTTATCCCCTGGCCTCCCTCAATCATCTATTAAGTTATTACAACTTATACGGATATGTATGTATATAAAAGTATTTAGGGACAGAAAATTTTCTTTTCATAAAAATCATCTAATACAGACAGTATAATATCAAGTGGTTCACTAATACCCAAAGCTCCAACCCTGTACGTCAATGCAGTATGCTTGCCGCAAAACACTTGCAGACAGCAGGCCTCGGGTTAGGGGACGATTTGCTAAGAATGATGAGTTAGGAGAAATGAACGGGAGAAGTGGGTGTAGCAACCACGAAGATGACACAGATGAAGATGTTAGCCTCTTTTCAAATCAAATCCCACACCATCACCAACGTAAGGTATGTATACCTCAATTTTCTTTTCCTTAATTTGAGTAATTCTCTTACATCGTTTTTAGCTTTTGAAACATAAGTAGATTAACTTCAGGCGTGCACATGTAGGTTGTGGTGAAGGAAGAAGATGATATAGACGACTCAGATATATTTGCACACATCAGTGGAGTGAATTCCTTCAAATGCAATTACCCAATCCAATCTTGGATCTGAGAAAGAGTTTCACAATACCGACGACGCCTTTTTCTAAGTGATTTTTTTCCCTCGATATGGTAGAGAATATATATATATATATATATATATATATAGTTACTTATGTTTATGCTCTTATACTAGTCACGATAATTAATCATGTTGTATTGCATAACTCATGTGTATTTTTTGTTTATATATACCCCCATACAAGTGAGTGAAGACGACAAATCTTTTAAAATCTCGAACAATTTAATCTTGTGAGAGTTCCTAATTCGAGAACACTATTGGATCAGCTTTTTTGTTGGAGAATTTGTAAATAATTATCAACATGTTAGTAATTAACAATATGATAAAAGCATCCATCCTAGTTCCACATTGAATAAATAACCATTTTTTTAAAATTATTCCACCAATGAGGTTCCACATTCTGCCACTAATATATACGTTTCAAATCCATTAATTTTAAATTTATTCACATATACAAAATTGAATTGAATTTCACATCCTATCCATATCAAGTTAAACACGAGTGAATTGTAATCATGCAAGAAATCCAAGACATTCTCCATTTTTCTTAGCAATTCGAATCAATCCTTGCCGTTGCTTTGAGTCTGCCCCTATGGATTTGCAAAACTCGGTTATTACCTGAAATTTTTTTATGCAACATCATCAAATGATTAGAAAGGACTTATCTAGTTTAATAGGGAAAAAAAAAGAATAATAAGAAGAAGAAAAAAGAAAGTAAATTGCAGTTTGTATGAAACAAAAACTAGCTAGCTATATGCTTGTGCTTTAAATTCTTGATCGATCCACGGAGCCATCTAAGATCCCCCCCTACTCTTGGGTTCAGCCCATACAACATGAAATGTCTATTTTCCCTCTTTTGGGCGACCATTTTCAATTTCAGAAGATCGCGCTGATGGATGATTAACAGCGAGTTTTTTTACCTGGGAGTGCAGAGCAATGGCTTTGCCCCTCAGCTGGTTGAACTTCTTCTTCCCAATAATGTTACGCGCCACCACAACAATTGGAGCGAAGATGCCTTTCCCTTCATCCACGTTCCTCATCACCGGACGCAACCGAACCGGCCGCGCCACCCTGAAATGTGGCGGCGCCGCCTTAGACTGCAGCATGGTGTGGTCTTCGCCTCCGGCGATGGACGTTCCCCAGCTTCTCAGAGAAGCAGCTGCAGAAAGCGAAGTAGCCATTTATTTTCTACTGGAGATGAAATCTCGGCTCGAGTGATAGAGTAGAAGATTTCGTTGGCCATTTGTTTAGAGCCACAAGAAAGTGGTTGGCCGAGATTTTTCTTTTCTTTTATTTATTATTCTTCATTAATTTTATCTCAAAATAATTATAAAAAATTAATTATTACAATATTTTATTCTAAATATCTAATTTGCCGACTCATATGTCAAGTTGAATGTTTAATGAATAATAACGCTATAGTTGGAGAAGTGCTACGTAATTTCTGGATTTAAATTTATTTTAACTTCAGCACAATTAATTAATTTACAAGATTTATTGTAATATAGTGTCAGCATGTATGGTTGATAGACGTACATTATATTTTAAAAATGTAATAAATTACATTTTCCTTCTTATAATCTGCATTTTTTTCAATTTAATGTATTTGTATTTTTATTTCTATAATTTAAATATATTTTTTCATTTGTGGTCGTGTTACGGTAAATTTTCAATTTTAATCATATAACTGGTATATTATTTTCATTCGTGGTTTATTAACTTGTTTTTGTTTTATTTTCTATCTTTTTTTTAAGTTAGGGACTATATAAACTCCGGTAAAAAATAATAAAAATGGAAAAAAAACATACAAATTAAATGATAAAAATGAAAATTCAATGCAACACGATTAAATACGAAAATAATACAAGTTAGAAGATTAAAAATAAAGATTTAACAAGATAAAAAATAAAAATATTATAAATGACTACACAAAAATGTGAATCTCTCCTATAAATATTCTATAGTTAAAACTGTTGCAATAATAATAAAAAAAAAAATCACGTGTTGGCAGCAGGCGGTGCTGGTTTCATAATCATAAAAAAAAAATTAAAATAAAAAAAATCCACAGGTGTGTATAAGAAAAACAAAAACGATCCACACAACACATGCACGATCAAACCGAACATCAATGAAGTTCAAGATTCAAGCACGACTGCCTTTTTATGTCAAAGTTAACCAGTTTGAGAGACTGGCATGAACTGCAACAGTACTAATGCACCCTTGATCCCGTAAAACTTTCCAATTTTTCATGTCCCTGAAATCACAAGAATCGAAACTTTGCTCTTCCTAGGGTGACATCTCGTTGTATTTTGCTACGTACTCCTCTAACTCAACATTCTCCTTTTCGCGCCTCACCGATGCTACCTTAGCTTTCACTGCTTTCCACTGACTCAAATTTTCAACTGGACTTAGCACAGAAAGCACGTGTTTTTTACTATATTTAGCACACAAATCTGATCCAATCCCCTCAATTCCTTCATTCTTCAATCCGAGACTTTCCCTGAAAACACTGTTTTTCTCATCATTTTCATGACTGCCGCAGTCGTCTCCCTTATCTTCGTCGCTACTCAAGTCATCTTCCAACTCATAGTCGTCTTCTCCATCTTCATAGATCTCGTCTGTGCAGCAGTTGTGATATCTGTGATTTTGAGGGTAGGATTTGATTCTTGAAGATATTGGATCTTGTGCATAATGTAAAGTGGCCATGAGGCTTGTGGTATCTGTGTTGAATTCCCATTTGGTTTCTTCTCCTTCTTCTTCACTATCTGAGAGGTATAATGTGTTGATGTCTTCCTCGTGATTGTGTATTGGTTCATATGCCTCCACGTTTAAGTTGAAGCCAACCTTTTTCTTGATTTTTGATCTCGATGCTTCTTTTGCCTTCTCTCTACGAAATCAACAGGCACACAACGATCAGCCATACAAGCCTTGTGTTTAGTTAATTTGAGAAAATCGAGCTTCAAGATTAAGGAATAAATCTATTAACAATTGGCTTACATGATCCCAGAATCTAGTGCACTGTGCTTCTCGGTGGTGTCACGTTTGATGAAAACATCGGAATCAAGAGGTAAGTAACTTCCATGGTTCTGTAAATTCAAGCAAAAGAGTAATAAGATGTATAAACTAATTAAATAGATTTTTTTTTAAAAAAAGAGATTATTTATAATCAGCTCTGTGATAATTAAGGGGTGTTTGAAGGGATCTTACTTGTTCCACAGATGAACTTATATTCCTTGATTTTCTTTGTTTTTTGTTGGTATTGAATCCAAAACAGGCAAGAAAACACCCCATTTCAGAAGCCCGAAAGACAAGAATTGGTGCAACTCAAGGCTTATCAGTCTATACGTGCATATATATGGCCTGAATTTGAGTTAAAAGAGATTGAGTGAGATTTGGCATATTATTCGCATGTACTGATTGACATTTTGGGGTACTACGTTTGCCTCCACTTGATTTTGAAAATAATAACGTTGTGGGAATAATTTATGAGATGGTCATGGAAATGGTGGCCGGTGGGCTCACACATGCCCTACATTTCATTCTTTGTTCAAACTTTTTCTTTTATTCCCTATACTTTAGTTTCGATTATGCTCTATTTTCCTTGATTGATGATATTTTAACGGAACATTTCACCGTACCTTGTGGGACACTGCCCCCATGAGAAGATCAAAGGCCCAATTTTAAACACGCATATGTGGAGTCCACCAATTTCTTTAAAATCAATTGCCCAGATTCTGTGGAGGTACCATGGTCCACCACATCAATAATAAAATGGGATCACCCTTGAACCTTGATACTAAATCTAGAAACTCAAAGTTTTTTGAGTTTTTTTTGTATAATCCGAATATTGTCAAATTTTTTTGAGTTTTTATGTATAAAATATTAATATTTCGCGGATAATCCGAATATTGTCACAGTATGTGCATACTCAGTCTTCCAAAATAAGTTCTTCACAATCTAAAAAAAAAAAAAAAAGTTCATCATAGACTTTGTGTGAATTCAAACACATGATGTTCTTGTTATTCAACCAAGCACGGTACTCGTGATGACTCGTTATTGTTATTTATATTTTTACTGTTAATGTTGCTATTATCGTCGTTGTTGTTGTCTTTTATTAGTTATCATTATTTTTAATAAACAAGAGAAATATAGAATGAGTAGGTCTCATGTGATACGGTCTCGCAGATTTATATTCATGAGACAAATCTATTTATTCCATATCTAAAATGAAAGATAATATTTTTTACATAAAAATTATTATTTTTAATTGATTGGGTCAAGTAAAAAACTTATCTCATAAAATTAATTAATAAGACTGTCTCATATTAATTTTTATAATATAAGAATACCCAACTTGGTGTTTATTATAAATTGGTCAGAGGTTATACAATATCTCTCATAGTAAAGAGTAATGGTAAAAGGCAATAAACCTAAACCGTAATCTTTTGGTTTCCTTTTTTTTCACCGAGAATAACATTTTTCTAGAATTCTTATAACGTGCTTAACAGTGTGTTTGACAACTATAATTTGCGAGGATTTCATGGAATTTGGATTTCAAAATCTTATTTTTACTGTTTGGCAAGGTGATTCAAAAAATAGAATTCGGATTTGTTTAGAATTTTATGGGATTTTATGGGATTTCAATGAGTATATCCAAATCCCGTCAAATTTGATAAGATTTGGTGGGATTTGGATTTTAAAAACAAACCATTACTTTTTTATCCAACACATCATTTTCATCAACACATCATTCTCATCAGTCAACTTTCTCCTGCAAAAATTTCTAAATGGTTAGAATTTTTTTACTTTTAACTTTTTTTAGAAGTTGAAAAATTTCGTTTAAATTTTATAAGTTTCGTGTGTTATTGATTAATTTAATAAAAATTATAGTAATTACCAAAGCTCTTTTTTACGTTTAATAATTAATTTCATGTTAAAGTTTGAAGTTGTTTGATGTTTTTTTAATTATTATTTTATGTGCACTATGATTAATAAATAATAATTAATTTTTGAATTTACAAACACAAATAATAAAGAAGAATTATTAATTTCTAAACTTTTATGGATTATTTATGTTTATATGATTTCTAAGGGTAGCTTAGTAAAAATTTTAAAATTCCAAATCCGAATCCTTTTTTCTACAAACAAGAAATGGATTTGTAAATACTATTTTTAAATTTTAAACCAAACACCAAATGAAATTTCAAATACTTGAATTTCCAAATCCAATTCCCACGAAATCCTCCCAAATCCTGGTTGCCAAACACATTGTAAACATTAAATATTTATTAGATTAAACTAAATATTTAATGCATTTTTGTATATAACCATATGTTATTAAAATTTAAAACAAAATAAATATAAATTTATATGTAGTCTATTTAAAGAAAATAAAGCATAATTTAATTAGCTTATATGAATAAAAAAAATTGGAATAGATTTAGCTATAAAAAAAACTTAAAATAGCTGACGATAGAAGTTTGGAAAACAAATTGCTAAATTTTAGCTGCATATTGATCCACTGTTGTATGAATATATAGTTGTTGTTTTTTTTTTCCCCAAGAAAATGCTTAAAGAAATAAAGAGTATTAGGTTTGTGAGATGATCTCATCAATTTATATCGGTGAAACGAGTCGACTCGATTGATATTTACAATGAAAGTAACATTTTTAACATAAAACGAATAATTTTTTTATTAGTCGCGTCGAGTCGAATATTAGTCTTATAAAATTAACCAACGAAATTATTTCAAAAAACTTTTTTAAATATAAAATAGGAAATTTTTAATTCCCATTACATTACAAATAATTTTTCCTTGTAAATAATAAGTTTAAATCTTCTCCAAAAATAAAATTATCTCCCCTCTTTTTAACCTCTACTACCAATAATAATATTAATAATTATAACGAAAAATAAAAAAAATGTTGGCTCAAAAAGAATATCTAACTTCGAATCTCAGCCCTTAACCTGGAACCCTCATCTGATCCGAGCCCTTGTTATAAATTCACCTATCTTCTCCTCGCTTCTTTCTTCAGCAGTCGGCTGAGTTCAAGCAGCTGACCCCAAACCCTTGTTCCCTCGAACTCAGCACTCATCTCTGCAAATTTTTGTCGGAAACAGTTATGGATTCAGATCAGGGGAAACTATTTATAGGAGGGATTTCATGGGAAACAGACGAGGAGAAGCTGAAAGAGTACTTTCAAGGATATGGAGAAGTATTGCAGACTGCGGTGATGAGAGACAAGATTTCTGGAAAGCCTAGAGGCTTTGGTTTTGTCGTATTTTCAGATCCAAACATTCTCGACAGAGTTCTTCAGGATAGGCATGTTATAGATGGCCGCACGGTAAGAATTGTGTGACTGATGGATATTAAGTTCTTTTTTTTTTCATTTTCATTTGGTTCTCGAAATATCTGTGTTTGACATTTGAGTTGTTCTTGGTTTATTGTAGTATCTGGGTTTGTGACAATTTACCTTTTTTTTAAACATCCGTGTTATCTAGTAAGTTCCAATTAGATGCTTAATGTTCAGTGTACGAGTCTATGAGATAAAAAAATATCTTCATGGTATCTGTCTGTGTGTTTGTGTGTGTATATATATTTTATGTTTTCCGCATCTCCTTGACTTCATATTAAATTTGTATTGTTAAGGTTGTAACTCTGTAAAGATTTCTCTATTTTGTGAATTGTTTCCTTTTCCTTTGGGTGCTGTATTTTTGGGCCATGGAGTTTTAAATGAGTGGAAAGGAAAGGAGAAAGAGAGAGAGGATTGCTAGATAGAGGGATTATCTTCTGAAATGTATTCTACTCAGTATAAATTATGATTGATCAGCTATGATGCTTTGAGCTTTCAAATTTCTTGTTCATTGAAAATCTATATGCAAAATAGCTTGTATTGTGGATTACCACGTTGTGCTGTGACTGTATACTTAGTTCCTTCGACCAGCTCCAGACAGCAGATGTGCTTGAATTATACCGCCTTTTTTATGTGATGGTTTTTTGGTCTGTATAATGATGGGATTTTATCGTTATACCTGCTAGGTCGAGGCTAAAAGAGCGTTATCACGAGAGGAACAGCAAGTTTCTAAAGTTGGAAACCCTGGTGGCGCAAGAAATTTTGGAGGTGGTGGAAGTACCAGAACAAAAAAGATATTCGTCGGGGGTTTGCCAGCAACTTTGAGTGAGGATGGATTTAGGCAATATTTTGAAACTTATGGTATGATAACTGATGTAGTAATAATGTATGACCAGCAAACAAATCGTCCTCGCGGATTTGGCTTCATTTCATTCGATTCTGAGGAAGCAGTAGATAGGGTTTTACACAAGACATTCCATGACTTAAATGGTAAGCAAGTGGAAGTGAAGCGTGCTCTTCCTAAAGACACTAATGTTGGTGGTGGCGGCCGATCTATGGGTGGTGGAGCTGGTGGTAACAGTGGTGGATATCAGGGTTATGGATCTTCTGGTGGTAATTCAAGCTCTTATGATGGGCGAATGGAATCTAAGTACACGCATTCACAAAATTCTGGTGGTGGTTACCCTTCTTATGGTTCGTCTGGGTATAATGCTCCTGGTTATGGGTATGGTAATGGTATGGGCTATGGCTACGGGAATTATGGTGGTGCCAATACAGGAAGCTATGCAAATCCTAATGCTGGATATGGTGGTGGCCCTCCAAATGCTCCTAGAAGTTCATGGGGTTCACAAGCTCCAGCTGCATATGGCTATGGAAGCTCTCAGTGGGGTACTCCTGGCGGCGGCGGCGGCGGCCCAGGTAACACCGTACTCCCTACTGGTCAATCTCCAGGTGGCTCTTCTGGATTCGGGAGTCAAGGTTATGGTTACGGTGGGTATGGTGGAAATGATGGAGGTTATGGAAATCAAGCGGCTTATGGAGCTGTTGGTGGGCGTTCGGCAACTGGACAGAATGGTAGTGCTCTTGGAGATCTTCAACCTGGTTCTGGCAATTACATGGGTGGTGGTTATGGTGATGGAAGTGGTAATTTAGGCTATGCAAATACTGGATGGCGATCTGATCCATCAGCAATGGGGTCACATGGTGGCCAAGTTGGCTATGGAAGCGGGTATGGTAGTGGTTCAAGTCGACCGGGTCAGCAGCAGTAATTTGTCACTTGTGTCGATCTATTCTTCTTCAAAGGAGCTCTTACAGTTTACAAACTCCCCTCTCTGGCACCAAAGTAGGTGGCTCTTGCTAGAAGTCACCTATTCCATGGGGCTCATTGGATTTCTTAAGTTTGGCTGATGGTGTTTGTTGGTTTTACTATTATGCTAGTTTCTAATAAGTCATACTTTTTTCGAGAGTAGTCTTCTTGCAATTTTCTTTTCTTTTAAATGTAGTCTTAAGTATGTTTTCTGTAATGTTTGAGATATGCTAGCTTCTATTGAACCTTATCCAAGTGAATTGCGGTGAGCTATTAGTGTTTGACCTGTAACTCTGGTAGAAAGGTTTATGTGCTCTGGAATCTTCATGTTTGTGATGGTGGTGATATTTCATTACTAATCTGTTTGTTGAATGTGGCTTACCAAAAACTGAGTGATGTTTCTTTTATATTAATAACATTTACACATGTTGATTTGGTGAACCTTTAGTGGCAGGAGTTCAGTTATTTCCTTAATTTCTAATTCTTTCAATGATGGAACTATTGAAGATCTTAGCTATAGTTCTTGTTCCATAGAGTTGTATTTTTGTTAGAAGTTCAGCATTATGGCATCAGATAAATTAGTTTCGTAACGGATTTCAGTGATAGATAGTAGTAATGGGATGAATAGCCATAACGGATAGCGGTAATCTACTGGTAGATACATTTTGGCAATGGTATAATCTTCCTCCTGTATTTGGCCTTGTGTTCTACAGGAGTGGAGGTGCTTGCATAAAAAAGTTTGATCAAAATTTCCAAGCAAGCTAAACACAAGCATATTGGATAACCTGTTTAGCATGGAATGAGACTTTAGAGGTGGCTGTGCCTGGGGTGACACGAGAATAAACTTGAGCAGAAGCAGTCCCCGCAGCTGTTGAAATGATATCCTTCAATCTTCCTTGGGTTTTTGTGGGAAGAAGATTCACAGCCACAGATTTTGGTATGTTGGTTTTGTAGGGTTGTTAGGCTGGTTTTCATGTTACGATATTGTGGAGAAATTGAGATACAATAGAATTGCTCTCTTCATTTTTCTCATCTAAATTCTAAGTCGACTATTTGGTACTTGTTTAGGAGTGTGGTCTTTGGATTTTCTCTGCTTTCAAGTGTAGTTTTGAATTCGGTTTGCTCATACCTATGTTTACTAGCTTTTCGAGGTCTTTGCTTACTATAATGTTTGAGATATAATGTTTGAGATATTATAGCCTCTATAGGACTTTTCGCGAGTCAATAAATGGGTTGTTGTTAGAGTTTGGCCTGCATCCCTGTGAGCAGAATTTGTGATATGGAATTTTTTCGTCTATAGTTTTTTATGGTGGTGGCATTTAATAATTCCATATGAATCACTTGGGCCAGAACTGAACTTTGTGTCTTGGGTGTAGAGTATCATTTTGAATTAATTCTTTTGGCAAACCTTTTACAGTCGGAGTTTGGTTATTCTTATCTTGTTTAAATCTTTCTATTATGGAGGAGTTAAGATCTTAGCTGTAGTTAGTAAACCATTTGAGTTGTGTTTCCGTTGGAAGTTCAACATTACAACAATAGATTTGTAGTTCATAGTTTATAGATGGCAAGCAATGGGTGGTGTTAGTGATTATGGATAGCGGTAATCTGCTGATAAATTTTGCCGTTGACATAATCTTTCCCCCTCTATCTGGCCTTATGTTGTACAGGAGTCAAGATTCTTCCAAAAAAGGTCCGCAAATGGCCACCTGAGACAAACACAAGCGTGTCAAAGGGGTGGCTGTGACTGGTTTGTGTTAATGTTGAAACCTCAACAGGCCCTGAAGCTGTCGAAATGGAATCTCTTTTGTTTGTAGATTTTGTAGGGCAGTCGGTCTAGTTTTCGTGTTCTGATATTGTGGAGGGCATTGAGAATTGATATTGAAGAGTACTCTCGACTGAATCTAATTGTTTCTTCTTGATTTATTGACCTTTCTCTATATTTGGTGGTGAATAATGTCAAAAATACAAAAAATATATCGGTGTCAATATTTACAATAATTATTTCATAAAATTTTGCTGTTATTTGAAGAGATGTATTGAAATTTTTACGAGATTTCGATAAATTGAATTTTGTGTTTAATTATAATATGAATTTGTACGAATGGACAAAATTCACATTTAAATCCTGAAATACTGTATCAACTTATCAAGCAAACACGTCACATGTTTTAGATCGAGTCTCCTCTCCTTCTGTCCTTCCAAATGTCATAGGACTATTCTGAGTTACTCTATCAACTTATTAAGCTCGCACGTCACGTGTTTTACTGACCAAGACGAATTCACTTTTTAAGTTAGTGTTTTTGTTTGTAAAAAAAAAAAAATCCAGCTGAATTTTGTCATTTGTATTTCTCGTTATCGATGAGTGAAAATTTAATGGATTATATATATATTACCGATCATTACATAATCAATACAACTGTATGCAAGTTACCATACTAAAAAAAGGTGGTGTTAGTACGTATATACGAACTGAATCCTTATGTTTTCCTCTTAATTTTCGCATCACGATGGGATCAAAACACAATAAAAATGATAACCATCAATCTCTGTCCCCTCTTCCTTCTAACTAGCATTGTCTGCCTCCTCCCATGTTTTCTTTTGCTCCTCTTTTTCACAAAATTACGATTTAATAATGTTTACCAGCTTCTCTCTTCCCTCTCTTCCACCGGACATCTAATTATTAGTTGTCTTGGAAGTCTCCGCCGATGATCCACTTCCATCTCCGTCTCTTCAACACCCATCTGAATACGGACACTCCTAAACCTGGCTCTCACCATGGATCCCTCTTCGCCTTTCGGCAAACTCGATGGTCTTGACCGGGACGACTTTCGGGAGGCGGCCTACGAGATTTTCTTCACCGCATGCCGGTCGTCTCCGGGGTTTGGTGGGCGGAGCGCAATCACTTATTACAACTCTTCAGAAGGCGGGGATGGAAATGGGTCAAGTCCCGGGTCACCGATGAAGCCACTGGGGGTTGGGATGGCGGTGACGAGTCGGGTGAAGAGGGCATTGGGGCAAAGAATGTTGAAGCGAACGCCATCTTCCAGACGTTCGAGCTCATGTGGAGCGAATCCATCATCTCCGAGTGACGCGGGGTCGAGTCCGAGGATGTCGTTGCCAATGACATCGGCGGAAATTATGAGGCAGCAAATGAAGGTGACGTAGCAGAGTGACAATAGACTTCGCAAGACTCTAACTGAGAACTCTAGTTGGCCAAGTATGTAATGTCATCATTTAAGTGTCACTATGAATATTGCATGCATGGTTTACGAGAAATGATTGAATTTATTTTTAAGATGATAAAATTTTATTATGAAAAACACACATATATTAAAAAGTTCTCTATCGATATTCCTTGTCGGTTAACATTTACATAACATGTATTGACACAAATAAATAACCAAAAGCTTCAACTAATTTAGGTTTGATAAATTAAACTTCCATTGTTCACATACACACGAATTTTCTTTCTTATTAATTGGTGTTTTTTTGTGGATGCTTTGTACTCAATACGTAAAACTATAATTGCTGTTCATTATGTATCGTGACTAGATCATGGGAAGTGGAAAATGCATTTACTAGACTAAAGCCTAGCCTCTTACAATATTGTTAACATTTGTTGTTTGATTAGATGGGCAGGCGAGCAGAGACCATCATTCTTCCTCTGGAATTGCTCCGTCATCTGAAACCATCTGAATTCAACGATGCTCACGAGTACCATATCTGGCAAAAACGTCAACTAAAAATACTCGAAGCAGGACTACTCCTCCACCCTTGCATCCCACTAGAAAAATCAGACACAGTTGCCTCTAAATTTCGAGATATCATCAATTCTTGTGAAACAAAGGCAGTAGACACAGGCAAGAATTCGGAGGCGATGAAAACACTCTGCAACTGTATCGTTTCCTTGGCATGGAGAAGCCCCAACAGTGGAAGCACTGACGTGTGCCATTGGGCTGATGGATACCCCTTCAACATCCAAATCTACACAGCCCTTCTCTGCTCGGTTTTTGATATGAAGGATGAAACACTAGCTGTCGATGAAGTTGATGAACTGCTAGAGCTTATGAAGAAAACGTGGTCGACTTTGGGGATTAACCGGTCCATACATAATCTATGTTTCACTTGGGTGCTTTTTGAGCAGTATCCCATAACAGGGCATGCGGAGACGGATCTTCTAGGGGCATCTCATGCTATGTTGACTGAAGTAGCAGCCGATGCTAAGAAGGTCGACAGAGAGGCGATTTACATCAAGATGCAATGAAGAAGTGGTCTGAAAAAAGGTTGTTGGATTATCATGAAAGCTTTGATAGGGGAACAGTTGGAATAATGGAAAGTATTCTTCCTCTGGTTTTCTCTGCTACAAAGATACTCGAAGAGGATGTTCCTTGCTACGTTTCAGTTAATGAAGAAAAGGGAGAGACGGGGGATGAAGCCATGGGGAATAGGGTCGACTATTATATTCGAGCATCACTGAGAAACGCATTTGCCAAGGTATGTACATCTACATCTACTTCTACACTAAGAAATATTTTCATTTTCTTGGCGTTTCTAACTTTTTATATCGATAGAAGCTCGTGGATAAAAATGGAAACAGGACATCCCTTGAAGGGCAAGAAGTGAGTGAAATGCTAATCAAATTGGCTAGAGAAACTGAAGAATTGGCTTTGACGGAGAAGGATATATTCAGTCGTGAGTTCTTAAGAAATGGCACCCGATTTCTGCTGGGGTTGCAGCTGTTACACTGCACACTTGCTACGGGACATTACTAAAGCAGTACTTAACGGGCACGTCTATGCTCAAGAATGAAACAGTCTTGGCGTTAAAAGGGCTGGGAAATTGGAGAAACTTTTAGTACAGATGGTGGTTGAGGACTCTGCTGAATGTGAAGATGGAGGCAAGGCAATTCTGAGAGAAATGGTTCCTTACGAAGTTGATTCAATCATAGTTAAATTTATGAAACAGTGGATTCAAGAAAAGTTGAAGCAGGGGCAGGAGATTTACCAAAGAGCAAAAGAAACAGAAGTAAACTTATTGAATCACTAACTCCGCTATACAAGTATATAACGAAAATGATTCCTAATTCATGCGAAATCGAAATGTCACATTTTAAGATAGAACTCAGAATTGGCACATTAAGTTTAAATGTTTTCATAATTCTGCAGACATGGAATCCGAAGTCCAAAACTGAGCCATACGCTCATTCTGCTGAAGAACTAGTCAGATTTGCCAAGGAAGCAGTGAAGAATTTCTTCGAAATTCCTATAAACATATCAGAGAACCTTGTTTATGATCTTACTGAAGGTTTAGAGCATGCCTTTCGAGATTACATAACGTTCATTGCATCATGTGGTAAGAATTGCTAATTCATCACCATTCTAAGCAGAAACTAAGTAACTGCATTTTAGTTTACACAATTAGTCCTCTATAAATCCTAAGCACACATTTTTTCTCACTTATAGGATCAAAACAGAGTTATATCCCCACACTTCCTCCACTAGCACGATGCAGCTTGGATTCAAGGTTCCGAAAACTCTGGAAAAGAGCAGCATGCAGTGTAGGAATTGAAGATCCAAACAGTGATCTGTGCAATGAAGGAAACAATTCCCGTCCATCGACAAGTCGTGGAACACAACGCCTATACATCCGTCTCAACACCTTACATTACCTTCAGTCACAACTTCATCCCCTTGACAAAACATTAACTCTGTCGCCAAAGGTAACTCCATCACCAAATTCCCGGTTTGGCGACAAAAGGCAACTCAACAGTTCATACTTTGAACATAGCCGATCAGCAATACAAGTTGCTTTTCAGCATGTGGCAGAAGTAGCAGCCTATCGTCTAATATTTTTGGATTCAAACTCCGGTTTTATACGGAAGCCTATATGTTGGTGACGTAATAAATTCACGAATCAGGCCAGCATTAAGAATATTAAAGCAGAATCTTACTCTTCTGTGTGCAATAGTGACTGATCGTGCTCAATCACTAGCTCTAAAAGAAGCAATGAAGGCTTCTTTTGAGGCATACCTAATGGTTTTGCTAGCTGGTGGCAGCTCCCGAACCTTCTCTAGGTTTGACCACCCGATGATTGAGGAAGACTTCGATAACTTGAAACGAGTATTTTGTACATGCGGAGAAGGTTTGATAATTGAGGATATGGTTGAAAAGGAAGCAGAGACGGTTGAAGGGGTGGTGGTATTGATGGGGCAGTCGACCGAGCAATTAATCGAAGATTTCAGTATCATGGCATGTGAAGCTAGTGGGATAGGAGTGGTGGGTACAGGGCAGAAACTTCCAATGCCACCTACAACTGGTAAGTGGAATCGGTTAGATCCAAATACCATATTGAGGGTACTTTGTCACAGGAATGATCAAGCAGCCAACCATTTCCTGAAGAGGACATTCCAACTAGCAAAGAGAAGGGACTCGGGATAATTAAGAACACTGTATACTTCAAAAAAACTTAAAACAATATGAACCAAGAGATTTCTTAATTTATGTATGAAATTTTCTTTTTAACAAAGTTTCAATTGGATTTTTAGCGGTATCGTTAGACAACAATCTAGGACAGGAGAGCACACTTCCAGATTTTGTCTTCGTTTTTCTTAGACCTGAGCGATATTCGATATGTAGTAAACATTTGGGGAAAATCAGGAGTTGCTTAAAAGATTTTTCTTGTACAACTTTGGATGTGAACTAATTGATGATAATTTATTAGATAATACTTTTACCAGTACTTCTAGGCATACACATTACATCATTATGACATCTGTACCAATATGTTGCAAAACTGTGCAGAATAATGATCTGTATGATTTCTGCAAAACAAATAATCAAGAAACGTGAAATACCGAATATTTAGGCTGCCGTGGGAGCCAAGCTGGTGAATTTTTTCATAAATCATCGATCATGTGGCGAAATCGACGACCCCTCCTAAACCTTACTCTGAAACCATATTGGTCGAGTACTTTTCTCAAAAACTTCAAAGTTCTAGATCCTAAATTATTTGTCACCAGTTGTGTCTTACCAAATATGCGTGTGTGCATGTTACTTAGAAAGAAATTACAAAAAAAAAAGTAAAGGCAATGACGTGGAAATCCCTAAAGTCAGTTTTTTAATTGTTACGAAACCATATGGAATATGTCTATCCAAAAAGAAATGTGAAGAATAATTCAACTTAGAAGAATATTTCAATCAAATCATCCTCCCACGAAGTAAAACTTCTCAGACTATGATTATTTCATTATCAGACCTCTGCTACATTAATGAATGCTCGTCGTGTGTATGAGAGTTCTCAGGCGTTTATGTTAACTCCTAGCAGCAAAAGACTTCGTTTTTTCTTGATTTCAGAAACATGTGGTCATCTTTATTGAACCAAGGCCATGCGAGCTGCTGGTTGATGAAGCAAAATCTAAAACGATATTACCGGTCAAGTTGAAGAAATTCAGGCTGAGTTAAACGAATGCAATGCTTCTTAAAAAATGCAGATTCGATACAAGATGAGGATGAGACGGGCAAGAATTGGGTATCAGAAATAGGCGATGTGGCATTACATGTGGAAGATGTTCTAGAAACATTTGCCATTGAAGTTTCACTAAAAAGGTACAAGTGTACGGTGTCATCAAAATATACACTGGGGTTGTCATCAAAATATACGCTGGGGTACTGAAGGAAGGCATTCCCTACACAATGTAGTGTCAGATTGAGCTGATTAAGAAGTTTGCAAGCATACGGCATAAAACCCACAAACCAAAAAACATACCAGGGCTCTCAACAGCTAACTCGATCATTATCTAATCTCGTGGAGGAAGATTTTGTTGGTTCGCAACAAGAGTGGAACTCCTAGTAACACGGTTGATGAATGGAGATGCTGGCAAATGCCATCGAGTTGTTACCAATCAGAGGGTGGAAGAAGGATCTATATGTAGTCTTCTTCATTTAAAGATTTAAAGCTACGAGAACTTGGATATGATTCCTAATAGATTGAAATTTGTGACAAACATTGAAAATTTAGAGACTTCAGACATGCCTGAATCCTTTCCAGACAAGTATCAATCAGAAGATGGAGAACCAGGAGTCGATTTTTCCAAAATCAGCCATATTTCCTCAATCATAATTTTTGATCATATAAAAGAAAACTTCACAAAGAGATGGCTATTAGGAATGAGTTTCTCACAAAGCAGTAGCCCAAGGCACGTCCCTTGCCTCTTCTTTCCAGTTCACGCGGTTTCTAGATAACAATATTACAAAGCCCTATTGACCGAGTGGCTAAGTTCACCTTTAAGGAGAGGTCATCAAATATTTTCCTTTGTGAATTTTAGATTTGAACTCCAAGTCTTGTTGGAGCTGTTTTAAAGTAATATTATTAAAATGCAAATTACATATGTTTTCTTACACTACTTCTAAGGAATCTTAAACACAACTATGATGAGATTTCCACTAAATTGATACTAACCTCAACTGCAATTTCAATACCAGTATGGAGAATTTTTTAGATTAACCAGATTAGAAATCATGCAAACTTTAGAGATAACTCAAATAACTTAGATTTAGTTACCAGATTATTATTTAAATTTTGCAAGAACTCCCTGTGAGATCTTCATCAAAATGTAAAATGGCTACAAGATCTGACTTACCATCACCTGAGTATAATTTATAATCAGGTATTATTTAATTAATCTCAACAGCAATACACACATTCAAGGGATAAGGGACAACTAAGTTTACCCTTTATTTGATTCATGATCTTGATTTTCTATCTTTCTTATTCTCGATACCATATGCTCAGTACGCTGCACAAGAAGAAAATAAATTTAATAAAATTCTATAGCAATTAATTGTAAAGTCCAGAAACAATTGAAAATTTAATTTAACAAAGAAAGTAATTCAGCCACATCACATGCTCAGTGTGAGGCAAATATTTCCCGTCAAATGTCACGACAACACGATCCTTCCCATCCACACCTTTGATTTTGTCGACTGAACAGAAGAAATCAATTGTCGACATGCTGCTTGTTAAGTTCCCCGATCCACCAAAATATTTTTACCCAAGAAAAAGGAAAAGAAAAGGTAAGGTAAATCATATTGATTAAATATTGTAATTTAAAGCTCAAGTTCACCTTTTTATTTAGGAATCAGGACATCACCACTGTTGTACATTATAAAAGTAAATAATACCACCCACAGAAGTTTTGGTAATTTAAGACAGAATGATTGAGCAAAAGCATGATCATAAAAGAAGTTTAGTTACTGACGGAAAATAAGAGGCACTACACCGTCAGAAACTAAGACTCAGCAGCGACTATTTAGCATCAACACTAGAGTTGTCATTACTAATTACAGCAATTATGCAATTTGTGGGAACAAGATACAGATCATAATATTCAATTTATTGAGAATTGTAATCTGCACTTCGTCTTTGGTGGGAACTATGTTATAATTATAGTAGACCAGGAAGAAAGAGTGATTGTCCTGCTTAGTGATAAGGTGATAATTTGTGCAGGATTAGGAATATGTTAGGGATCATAACAAACAAGGGAATTTTCCAAATATTCAATTTTATCAGAAATTCAAAAATACATAAAACTCACTGGTGAAAGGTCAAAGTTTAAAATAATTTCAGGGAAGCTCGAAAAGGACATAAGAGACAAAGTCTATCTACAATGGCATATATAAGAAACATGGAAATGTAATTATGTATTGTAACTTGTATGCCATATTCAAGTTACAATTAATTCAATACACTATCCAGCATAAATAAATATAAAGCAGTTGCCAGGTTCTCTGACAACAAACTAAAATTCTCCAAGATCGAATCTTCACTGCAGAAAATAAGGAATAACTACTTACATGCCATCACCAAATTCCTTATTTATTATCTCCTTAATGCTCTCCCCAAAATGCATAACAGCTTCGTTTAACCTGTAAACAGGAAAACGAGTACTTTAGAGATCTTACAGAGATAGCGACAGGCAGCACAACTTAGAAGGTCAGCCAAATGCATACATTCAAATGACATTTTAATTGGTTCAAATATTAGGCTTAAGCTTAGTCATCCCAAGATTTATGTACTAAGTAAATGTCTCTAGATCGTGCTTGGATTGATGGATTTGACAATATGGATTTCAAACCAATCGATTTCAAATTTTGTGACTTGTTTGGATGAGCAAAATTCAAGTTAATCAAATTCAACCCATATCAAATTATGCGATATCAATAATTATGGTGGATTTCGAAATAAACCCAAGATGAATGTAATATGAAATCCATACCTAATTCAAATCTCTCCTTTCAGATCAAATCAATCAATCCAAGCACAACTAAGAGAACTGAAAATACCAAAAGCTGTGGGGACTGGGGAGATGGAAATATCAGCATATATACTTTGCCATTCAAGTGAAATCCCCTTATCTCTGACTTTGATTTCTTTTTGTGCTATTCTCTCTTTGCACAGAGCGATATAATTTTGCAACAATGATCAAGGGATAAGAATCAGGAGCCAATTAGCTGCTTCAAAGTAAGTAGTTTTGAAATGTAAAGCCTCACAATAACAGAGTATGGTTGAAAAGGTCGAAGCTTTGCAGTTGGATTCATGTCTTTCGGCATCAAGTACTTATCTTCTATAAGAGAAAATCTTGCCGTCCAAATTACATAAACTACAACATCTGTAAACAAAAACACACACGCACCAAAAAAAAAAGGCTAAAGCCAATACAAAACATACAAATTAAATCAACTCAAATTTTGTTAAATAAGTTGATTTACATCGCTTCACTCACTAAATTGAATAACGATTCTTTCAATAGGGAAAAAAATCGTCTTTAATAATAATAATAATAATAAATACATAAAAACAAGTCTCTCAAACTCAAACCCGAAGGCTATGCCAGCAAATCTAACCCCCACACTTAGCAACATTCAACTGATTTTTTTTTCTTTCATTGGATGGGTGCAAATACTCAACTCACAAAATATAAACTAAAAGCATAGAAAGTAAAAGATTTCCAGAAACTAATATCAACAAATGAGAAAATTTCAAGAACATAGGACAAGCCAAAAGCAACCTAATTACCTATAAATAGTGGGTTCTTGAATTAATCGTGGATCATATAATCGGAGGGGAGGTTGCATCATCTCATGAAGGTGATTCTCAGATAGGTCGGGCAGGGCAGCCCGGAGTAAAGGCGCGGTGTCCGGCTTCAGTTGGGCTTGGCGCCGCAGGAGCTGAGCCAAGTAGACGTTAGTCAGGCCAGTCTCCTCGGCTATTTGCCCGTAAGTCTTGCCCGAGTTCCTCTTCACCGCTTGGAGTGCCGCCACCATGCTGACTTGGGTTTCCATAGAGTTGTGTCAAGACACAAATGTTGAGGTGTGATGATTATTCGATTTCTTTATTTCGAAAAAATCAAGTGCATTAAATGTCCTACATTATTATTATTTTTTGTTTTTAATAATTAAAAACAAATTGTTAATATATATGATTTCGTCGATTTTTGAAGTGATTGTTTTGAAAAAATATATATTTCATTTTATTAGTTAGAAGTTAAATGTCTGTTGATTTGAGTTTTAATTGGTGATTTAAGTACTTAAAATCTAGTTTGTGGAGCTCAAATTTTATTGTAACCAAGAATTTTGCTGGAGATGTGTGCTTAAACTACATACACTAAAACTTCAATAATTTCATTTATATGGACATTTGCAAATGCTTAAAAAAGTAATTACAAACTTTTTTTTACAAATTTTTAAAACAAAAATTCATAATTTTTTAAAGCATTTGTGAACCAATTATGTTTAGAATCGATAGATACAAGTTCAAATTAATCTTCGATAAATAAGAATAAAACATAACACACATGCTAGTATTATTAAGATGATACACATCGAATCATCGAACAAAACAACTGAAAGAAGACGGATAAATATAGGATATTGATAAGGTATATGTGTCCATGCATGCATGCATGTTGTCCTATTGAGGATCAATGATGCCCAACTACACCACCACCTCCGCCGGCGCCACCACCGAACCCTCCGCCCGCTCCCAAACCTTTCCCAAACCCACCGCCAAAGTCTCCACCCTTCCCAAACCCACCGCCAACTGCGCCACCTTTGCCGAAACCTCCGCCGACGACACCTCCTTTCCAATTACCTCCTCCAACACCCTTACCAAATCCTTTCCCAAAACCTCCACCAACGCCCCCTTTCCAAATACCTCCACCAAAGCCGCCCTTACCAAATCCTCCGCCAACTACGCCGGCGCTTTTATGAATGCCACCGCCGAATCCAACACCCTTGCCTTGTCCTCCGCCTTTACCCCATACATTACCCAAACCTCCACCTGCTCCGCCACCAAGGCCAGCACCAGCCCCAGCCCCACCGCCACCGAACCCGACACCCTTTCCAACTCCGCCACCCAACCCAACGCCCTTCCCGACCCAACCACCAAATCCAACACCCTTTCCGATCAGAAACTTCTCATCGTCATTTGCAATATCTCTAGCTACCACCAAAGTCGCCACAAGAACAGGAAAACAAAGCATATATAAAAAACCACGCACCATTTCCAAGAACAATATAAACCGATATAAAATGTTTTCTGAATGAAGAAACCCATGAATTAGGGACTTTTTATAAGCAGAATTCGCATTAAATGAATTCAGCAATCAACCGTCTTCCAACTTTGACAACAGAACGTGATCGCTTGACGAATAACCACCCTCTTTAATGGCTGCCGATATAGTAGAGGAGACTCCCCACCATTAAGCTTCCATCGTCATACTATGTGGTTAGGGACGTTAAATCTTGCATAATCTGATTTTAAATGAAAACGTCTAATGATGCATCAGATTAATGATATTTTAATTGTAGAAATATCACGGAATCGTATTTTAAAGCAACACCGTTATGAGACCGGTCAGCCCTATTAATATTCACAATAAAAAGTAATAATTTTTCATGGGTAACCTAAATAAGAGATATGTCTCACAAAATACGATTCATGACCGTCTCACACAAATTTTTACCCTTAAATGTTTTAATAACAACAAGTACCGATCAAGGATCTAAATTTGGGAAAATTACCTTTTAGTTATTTTTCATTTTTGGTAATGGTATGGGTAAAATTTTAGTTTTCCTCTACTAAGTTGCATATATTTCTTTTGCAATTTTTTTAATTTTTCATCGAAGTACTGGCATGACTATCAGACACATCAACAATATTAATCGCCGCTGCAACATATCCAAGTAACACGTTATCATGTTTTAGGTGTAACATCAACACTACGATGAAGAGAGATTAAAATAGAAAAAAATTGAAAATTAATTGATTAAGACCGTAAATTGACCGACAAGATGAATATAATTTCTCCATCTAAATTTTTTTTAATATGATATTTGAGACCATGAAAAGGAGGGAAATATAAATTTTTAGGCATTAAAATATAAGGTTCACACTCATAAAATAAACTGGAATATATAGTATCTTCAGCTAAATTATTGAGCTTAGCCTGGATTAATTAACTATATGGATGTATGGTGCACATATGGCTATCACATTTAGAAGCCTACCTGTTTTCCAATAGCTTCCTATTAACTGCGATTTGGTTTGGGCATTGAAAAAGTACACGGGGCTTCTTATACAAATCAATATATAAAGCACAAAAAAACCTTGTAAAATATACTGTTTATAAATATAAAATCGTTTATGTTTGGACTCAAATATATAAAATCACAATTTCACTCTTTTTTTCATTTATCTCAAATATATAATTCAAATTTTAAATTTAATTATATTTTTCCTCGGTTTTAAACTACTAATTTGTTTATTTAATTAATAAAACATTCATTAAATAAAGAGTAAAATAGAGAATTTATTTGTAAAAGTTATTTTCCCAATAATTTTCTTAATTTGTATGGAAACACACACAAACCTAAATATATGGAATGGATATCGTATATCCTTATTATTAACTAAGTTTTGAAAAATGTGTAACCATTTTTGTAATGAATTAAATAGGAAGTTTGTATGAAAATTTAATTTTCTAGTGATTTTCTTAATCTGTATTATAAAACAAACAGATCTATATATTTCAGCCGTAAAATATATATTACCCTTTGTAATTTATAGTTATTCGTGTGAACTCAAGATGAAGCATTGTATTTCTAAAATAAAATCGAAATGATCATCTCCGAAAAATGGAATTTTGGAATTGAGGATTTACATTTTAATTTGGCTCAGATTTAAAAGAGAAGAAACTGAAACTGTGAATTTATTTTTAGCTTTATGATTTTAGATATATAGGGGGTATAAACGAAACGAGTCAGCTTGAAAATATCCAATATATTCAATGCGGGTTTATCAAAAGATGTTATCGGTCTTGTACCCGCTTTCATACCAGTTGATCAGGTTTAGACCTTCCTCGCAACCTATTTGGCAGGGTTACTTTAGACCCGTCACAAACGTTCCGGATTTAATACGGGTCCGAGTTTAAACCCATACCATTGTCATCTCTAAATTTGGAGTTTGAAAATTGCACGTACCTAATTAAACATAAATTTATATATTAATTAGTTGAATTAAATGGGTTATTTTGTGTTTGCACAAGAGAATTCAAAAGCTTGGATTGCCAAAGGGCTGGACAATTAATCAAATTAAAGTTTCAGCTTAACCAACTTCAACTTTTACTCAAAAAAGAAAAAGAAGAAAAAATTGGTTATGTGGATACATGTTCTTGATTGTATTATTTGCAGGGTGGATGCCAATAACCATCATGTCTCAATTTTTAATTTTGTTCTTTAAGGTCCAAAACAAACACCTTATATAAAATATATCGAGAAGATCACACTCTTTCGATATAGCACAGGGTAAAAACTTGTGTGAGACGGTCTCATGTGTCGTATTTTGTGAGATGAATATCTTATTTGAGTCCATCCATGAAAAAATATTAATTTTTATGTTAAGAATATTACTTTTTATTGTGAATATCGATAAGATTGATACATCTCACATGTAAAAATTTATAATACTCTCTCACAAGAAACCTATCGTAACATAGACCAAACCACCACCAACTTTGTCTCGATCTTTTTTGTTCAATGCATCGGAAGCCGATCTTAACTTTATTTTTACCAGTCTGTGTTAGGCCCAATATTGTCGTTTCACGGGATAAAGCCCACTTCATATTTTTATATGTTTTATTAGAGTTTTTTTTTTTTTTAATAGCAAATGTTAAGTTTCGTGTTATCATGCTTTAGTGTCAACGTCATAAAAAAAAGGAAAAGAAAAAGAATAAGAGTTCGTGCAAAGCATAAGCAATCCGTGCACGCAAAATATTTTTAATTATTAAACTGATTTTTAAATAGAGTAAGTTGTAAAATATTAAAGGCAATTAAATAGAAATAACAATTGTGGAAATTACAATGTAGTCTACTATAAATGTTTTCATCTTTTTTAATTTTCAGGGTTTGTTTTCGGAAGCTCACTTAAATATAATACCCTTTATAAAAAATTTAGTAAATCCAATCTCATTACAATTCCCGCGGGTTTTATTATTATTCTCCAAACAGTTCACTTTTTATTTATATTTTTTTAGAAAAAAGAAGAAGATATTTTTATTGTAAAATTTTTAGTCTCCATATAATATAAATTTAGTGGCATTTATAGACATAGAGGGGGGAAATTATAAAGTTGATTAATAAAAACAAATTCAGTTTTCTCATTATCAATCAAATAATAATTAAATTGTGTGGATTTTATTCATAATAGAAATTCCAAAAGGACAATTTTATTTTATAAAATAAATGACAAAAATTTGTCTGAGACGGTTTCACGTGTCGTATTTTGTGAGACATATATCTTAATTGGTTCATCCATGAAAAATTATTATTTTTTATACTAAGAGTATTACTTTTTATTGCGAATATCGGTAGGATTGATTCTTTTCACAGATAAAGATTTGTGAGATCGTCTCACAAGAGACCTACTCAAAATAAAATAAAAGAGATGGCTCTTGAGTAATTTTATTTGAAAGCCAGGGCAAAACTGAAATATCTGTTGCAATATAAAACGCAAATTTGACGCTGCGGCACACACGCCCTTCCCTTCCTCTTTAATACCTGTCGCCACCCTCAATCCGCCGTACTCCACCGACCGACTATTTTCAGTTCACTATTGTCTGAATCTAATCTGTTCCCCTTGATTGTGAAATTCACCTTTCCGATATATTTTTTGGGTGATTTTTACCGATCCATGCATTTTTTCCTTGGCGTGATCGAACCGACTTTTTTGCCCTCTCAGGGATCTCGCTGACGTGGAACTCTTATCTTCTTTTTTTGTTGATGAATATAAGAACGGACGGTCGAGATGAGCTCGCACGCGCGAGGGATACTGACGCCTGGCGCGTCCCGAAAGCGGAAGGAGAGGGAACCATCTGAGTCACAGAAACCGTTAGTCAGACACACGGCCGTTAGTGGGTCAACTACTGCGACGACGCCGTGTAGGGCAGCCGCGCCGCTTTCATGTAACCGGCTTCTAGCCGGCTTCATGGCTTACGAATTTTAAAGCAAGGGAACGGTGTTGGGACAGAAGTTCGATCCGGCTCGATTGGAGGCTATGCCAGTCGACGCAAACAATAAGAAAGTGGAGAGCCGCAGCAAGCCGAGTGGGAAATTGGAGCCGACTACCTACGCAGAGGTGGCGAACCTGTTGAAGAGCGACGGAGCCCACCTTCCGGGTGTGGTGAACCCCACGCAGTTAGAACGTTGGATTCAGATGTAGGATTTTTGTATTGACGAGACGAAATGCGATTGGCTAGGACGAGATATTACTCTTTTTTCATTTTTATAATATAAATAATTTGAATCGTGGGGCTCAATTATTGTTCAATAATTCATCACAGAAAACTGCAAGTAATTTGTCGCCGTATTTTGTGTTATTTTTATTTAAGTTTGAGTCGGGGGAGTGAAGATATATTGATTGGGTTGCTAAATGTTTAGCTAAGAGTTAAAGTATCAAAGAAAGAAGAATAGGGAAACGGTAGTACTAAAGCATGCATGGGCTTTGCATGCGTATGAGCGAGTAAAATGCAAGCTAGGTGACGGTTCTACCAATCGTTGGTGGGAAATCCATCATTTTACAACGCTTTTATGTTCTTGCTTACCTTAATAGACTTGCTTTATTAAGTTTTTTTTTTTTAATAAAAAAAGTTGCTTAGTTTTTAAAATTATATTTATGTTATCTATCTATTTATATACAAAGGACAATTTTATACTATTTGAGAGTTTGGTAATAATCAAATTCAAGTTCAAACTAAACTTTAAACCAAAACTCCCTTGAACGTACTTGTCATCAAGCCAAACTAATTAGAATGCTTTCAATAAAATTCTATAAAAAAAAGGATCCACAAAATTATATGAAAAAGACCAGAATTCGACTTGGATTCAATTTGTTTAAACATGGTTAAACCTGAGTGTGTCCACTTCGTAATTTTACTAGTGGCTATTTGATCTGTTGTGTTGTATGTGTTTCAAACTAAGAGCAAGAATCTTCACAAAGCATCGTTTGCACGGTATGTTTCAAATCCCAAAAACATGAAATCATATAATACAGTAGCCACAATCATAGTTTGCTTCTGAAACACCCCCCAAAACAAAACCTCACACAAAAATGTCATGACATCGACATGTAAACACCAAAATGCGACAGGACAGACAATAAGTTATTTGGACAATCCATATATATCTTCATGTTTGATACATTTTAATGTATTCACATAATTATCTATGATAAATACCTCCATTTGGCGGGACGATCTCTCGATACCAGAAGAACTCTTGAAGCCAAGTAATCAAACGAAGGAGAATACATGTCATCTGGTCCAATAATTTCTTTTGCATTCTGTATGTTACTATGATTCATTGAGAGGTACTGAGAACCATCGTCCTTTAAGGATTCGAAAATAAATAAACCGAGCCCACACACTCCCATAACGGAACTTGAATTCCCCCACACTTGTGTTAATGCTGAGAAATGGGAGTGAGCATTTGATTCTGGCAATGTGTAGGTGCTAAAAAGATTTGGCTTCCGTAATGAAAAGCGTTGGATTTGGGAGATGGATTGACTTTTAGCCATTGATCTTAAATTAGTGCATCCAATGTATACCGAATCGCCACAAGCAAAAGATGACTGAACGTCCACACCAACTTTTGGAATCTTGAGACCTATACCAGATGGGTGGCGAAAATCAAGAACATTAATGGAATCAGGAGTGCAGAATACCCCATCATTTCCCTCTGCTTCTGATGAACTAATTCTGCAAAAAGTATACACACAGGTACGAGAAAGATGTTATAGAATTGAATTAAAGAATTTTTAAGGGAATTCTGTGAGAAATGAGAGTGTTACCTCTGCCTAACTCCTCCGCCTAATTCTGCATCAGTGTTGTTCACATGGAGAGCAGAAATTTTTCGACCAGATGATGAAACTGAGAGTAATGCCTGTGGACTAAGAGAGCTCACATCAAATAGAGAAACAGAGTCTGCCTCTGCTATTACCACTTTTTCTCGATTTTTCCATTGTAAAGGGCTTGCATAATCCATGGCCAACACAGGCTTCTGCAACTCCCATTTCATTACTTGATCTCCATCACGTATGTCGTAAATTTGCACCATCCTTTGACCACTAGCTGTTGATATGATAAGAGGTCCACAAGGTTTATACCACCATTGTCGATTTTCAGTAGCAGTATACATTGACAAATTGTTTCTTCTATACAAAGTGTTGTTTGACAAGGGAGAGAGGGCTGCTCTTGTATTAGTGGAGTCTTCATCAAAGTGAAATGCTCGTACAACTTTTGAGTAAAAATCCCATGAGCAGAAACCCGAACCCACAGAATTTCCAGCAGATGCTGCCACAACGTATCTCCCAGAGCACCCATCTGCGCTTGGGGCACGGATTAGCCAACAATCTTGCCACATATTTGGTGAGATTCCAGCGGGAGGTTTGTACTCTGCCTTCCCCTGAGATGGCCGCAGTTATAGCAGAGTTGATCAATACTTCTTTTCATTAAAAGATCCCTTCGCTAGTGCATTAATGAACAAACAGATACAAAATAATATAAATGGTTCACAGTTTTTCTTTTTACAGATAGACATGAGCAACAACAATGCACAACATTGGAGTATGTGAGATTATTCAAGTAAGATCCATACCTCACAGTTTGTTATATCATAGAATGAACAAGAACCATCATCATGAGCGAGAAGAACAGACTCTCCTTCTGACACAAACCATCCTCCAGTTGAGGTTTTGTAACCAATTTCATTCAACTTAAATGTACATCTGTCTTCTATCTCCTCCTTAAATGTCATGGCTGGAGCTCTCCCTTGGTCATCAAAATCATCTAGCTTTTCATCAGCCATCAGCATAGCATCTATGGTAACTTTATCATTACAAATATTAATGGAAGAAGTTGCCACTACAGAAATTGCGGAATCCTCAATTTCTTGCACTTCACTTGACTCTGTACTAGCCAACATTTCCTTCTTACTCAAAGAAGCCAAGAATTCCAAAGCAATGGCATTGCCATCTAAAGAGCTTGTTTTCTCCTCCAAATTTAGTACACCCTTGGATTCCCCGACATTTGTTATATGGGCCTCAGAACCTTCAGATGTTATCCTTGAAAACGTTCTAGTCTCTTATCAACTTATGATGAGGGAATAATCGAGCTTCCAATTCTTCAACATTCAACCCCTTCACCGAGTTTTTCACATCCACCAATTCCTTCTTTTCTTTCATACACTCAATTTCAAATTTTTTGGCTGACACTGTCTTGGCATCTCCATCATTACGGACAGCTTGACCCATAGCCCTCTCAATCCCTGAAATCTTTTCTTGAATATCAGATAACATCATCTTAGTCGACTCTGGATTATTCATGTCCAACATCTCTTTAGTCCGCTTTATATCTGATGCTATTCTCTTCACTTTCCCTTCCAAAAAAGCAAGCTTTTCACGAAGCTTGCTGGGATGCTTACTCACACTATTCTCTCTTGATACCCCAGGAAAATTACTTACTTTATTAGCCGTTTTAGAGTCTCTCAAACCAGACCCGTGTTCAACTTCAACACCAGAAGATTTCAACATTGCTTTTTCTACACTAGACTTTTTAATAAAATTATCAAGTTCTGATCTTTTAACTGAAATTGAGCTCAAACTTCCTATTTTTCCCTCATCACCACCATTATTCAGAACCATAACCTTAAATTTCCCATTTTCTCGAGAATTCTGTTCCAACCCTTCATGAATTTCTCCATTTTTATCAAGATGTTTCGAAACACTTTTCTCAAGATCAGATTTTTCACTCAAACCCCTAGAATTGGAACGATTCCCTTTCACCTGATGTGGGCCCAGGGAAACCCTACTAGAGTTTTTTCTCAAATCAGATAAAGCTCTAGTAAACTCAGAGGGACTACAGCTCCTACCTCGGGGGACCGATGAAGTCGACCGCCTCAAACGCGGCTCAGCGCGTGAGTCCTCCACCGGCGGAGCTAGAGAGGATTTATCAATCCGAGCCATAGGCCTGATGTTGGGTTTCTGAGTTGCTGCCCGGATACGGGATGTAGGCCTGGAGCTCTCCTTCCCTGTGGAAACAGAAATCCCAGAACCTGGAGTGATTTTTCCCCCACCAGTACCGCGTTCTTTCATCCTGCGAACTGATGATGACGCAGACATTGTGTATGGGGAAATTTGAAATGGATGCTGTACTGTGAGTGAATTTACTCCGGTGTGGAGGTGGGAAGGATATAGCGAGGAATTGGGGAATTTGCTTGCTTGGTCTTTGATCTTTTGTGTGGGCGGGAGATAATTTCTTTCTGATTTTTTTTAAATTTTTGATGCTCCCGAAACGCGATTTTTGTTTTTCCGTGGTTAAAGTCGTGTACATATAAATGAATCTTACTTGGTAAAACGATTATAAATTATTTGATCCTTTAAAAAAGATTCGATTATTTGATCCTTTAAAAAAATCGATTATAATTTTGGGTATATTTACATGTGAATCTTTTACTATCTATTACTTTAGGCTTTCTTTTGTTGTCGTAATAAATCTTATTAGTACTATTAATATTTTTAATATATTTTTGGGTTTAATCGATTATTTGGATTGATAATTTATCGCAATTAATAATCATATTTTCATTATAACGATTGAATTGGCAAATGTTTCATCATCTAATGAGAATAAGATTATTATATATATTCATATAATTCAAGATCAAATGATAAAACCATAATTGACCACGTAACTCAAAATTTAATTAATCAAACCACACAAATTATCATTTATTAATTATGATTTAACGTTCTATTCAAATACTTTAATAATCACAATATTATTTATCGATATAATCTCATTAATCAAAATAAACTATCTTATAATTATATTTATATCAACCATCTAGCAATCATCTTGGTCTCATGTAGGGATGTAAATGGACCGAACTGTTCGCGAGCTTTTCGGATCTCGGCTCGTTAAAAAGCTCGTTCGGGCTCGTTCGTTAAGCTTATCGAGCCGAGCCGAGCCGAGCCGAGCCCGAGCCTTATTTTGGGCTCGACAATTTTGTTGAGCCGAGCTTGAGATTAATGATGTTCGGCTCGTTAGCTCGTGAACATGTTCGATAATAGGTTCGTGAGTTCAAAATTGAGCTCGGCTCGTTTAGCTGGCTCGTGAGCTCGAGCTCGGCTCGTTTAAGTGGTTCACGAGCTCGGCTCATTTAGGTAGATCGTGAGCTCGAATTTGAGATAATTAATGAGTTATAATATTAAAATAATCATGTATGATAAATAATAATAAATTAAAATTAAAAATTATATTAAAAATGTGAATGTTATGGCAATAATGGCATATTCCCGTAACCTCATCCTCATCTATTCCAAATCCCAAACCCTATTCGGCTATTCCCGTAACCTCATCTATTCCCCCCGAATCCGCGCCTCCCGACCTCCGCCCGCCGTCGCCGAGGGTCTCTGGTCGTAGCCCAGGTCCGGTCGACCATTATCGAAGCAGAAATCGGTAGATTTGAGCGTGTATAGGTAGCGAGACCCCTTTCCCGTCCACCTCTAAACCGCGTACGATTTCCGACGATTCTCCGTTCTTCCGCCGGCGCCGAGGGCTAAAAATCCTTGTACCATCTAGGTCGACTTTGATTGAGGCGTGAATCGAGAGTTTGGAGATCGTATAGGTCGCGAACCCTGGTTTCATCTCCAAATACAGTGGGCAAAACAATTAGAGACAAAAGTTCAAAAGTTTCAGCCTCTCAGGTGTGTTTGAATATTGCTGCTACGACAATGAATTTAGTCTACTTAAGAAACTCATTTTGTCATATAGAGTCCAGTTTCTGTTTAAAACTCTGGCTGAATGAGATTTTCTTGTTTCCCTTAACATCTGTTTTTGTAGATACGGTATGTTTCTGTATTCTTGATTACTGCAATGAGGGTAACAGTAACTAGTTTATTTCACCGTATTAAAGAGTGTTTTCTGTACGAGCTGGGTGGATTGGTTGAATGCAATATTATGAGTACTGTAATCTGTTGGTACTAATTAATGTATTTATTGTTGTTCATCAGCTCCAAACATGTCGACTCCAAACACATCATCTGCTCAAGAATCATGCACAACTCCTGTTGTGGGAGGAGTTCAACTAAGTGCAAATGATACCAATGAAACTTCTCAAAGCAAGGCTGTGGTTGAACTTGATAATATTCAAGATGAAGGTGATAATCCATATGCCCCGAAGAAAAGGAAACGCACATCTCCTGTATGGATTGATTTTAAAGAGATTATTCTTTCAGATGAGTTGATAAAGGCTGAATGTATTCATTGCAAACATCGAATGACATATACTAAGTCTGGTCCTACATCACATTTACTTAGGCATAGCAGAAGTTGTATAAGGAAGCGGATGAACGAGAAAGGACAAAAAAATATAAGTATAAGCACAACCATGTCGGAGTCAGAATCTGTTAATGCAGTGCAGAATTTCAGATACGATCAAGCGAAGATCAGGGAGATTGTCTCTCACATGATTATTGTTCATGAATTGCCATTCGTCTTTGCAGAGTATGAATTGTTCAACTTACCGATGAAGAATTCTAGTCCACATTATCAAAAAATCAGTCGTGCCACTGCCAAGAAAGATTGTATTACTTCTTATGAAATAGAGAAGAAAAAATTAATGGCAGAATTAAAGGACATAAATAGGGTCAGTGTTATGGAGGTCTGATCAGAAAATTTCATATATGGTTGTCACTTGTCATTATGTGGACTCCAGTTGGAATTTGCAAAAGCGGAATTTGAATTTTTGTGATGTCCCCCCACCTCATACAGGTATAGTTGTTTGTGATGTGTTGAATAAGTGTTTGGTTGAATGGGAAATTGAAAACAAGGTGCGGACAATCACAGTTGATAATGCTACATACAATGATGTAGCTATTCGGATGTTGAAAGAGAATCTCTCTTATAAAAACAATCTTCCTCTCGGTGGAAAATTGTTTCATGTGAGATGTTGTGCGCATATCTTGAATCTTTTGGTATAAGATGGGCTTTCGGAGATACAAAATATTATTTTCAATGTGCGTGAGAGTGTGAAACACATATCTGCCTCAGAGTTTCGTCTTAATATTTTCAGTGAAATTGCAAAACAGTTGCAATTATCTTCAAAGAAACTAGTAATGGATTGTTGCACTAAGTGGAATGCAACATATTGCATGTTGTCTACTGCTCTAGAGTTCAAGGACGTCTTCCCAAGATATCAACAAAGGGATCCTACTTATAACACTTTGCCAAGTGAGGAGGATTGGGATAAAGTCCGTGTAGTTTGTTCTTTTCTTCAAGAATTTAATGAAGTTACTCACATCATTTCAGGTAATAATATTAAACTTGAATCTTGTTTCTTAATAAAATTGTTTATTGTCTGAATATCTAATATAGTTATCTACATTTTTCAGGTTCAGAATATCCAACTTCAAATTTGTTTCTACCTGAACTTTATAACATAAAGAGGTTGTTGAATAATACAAGTATGGGTGAAGGTAGTTTCATGAAAGATATTGTTAACAAAATGAAGACTAAATTCGACAAGTATTGAGGTCACTGTAACTTGTTAATTTCTATGGCAGCTGTATTAGATCCAAGGAATAAGATGAAGTTGATTGAATGGTGTTTTCCAGAAATCTATTCTGAAGTTGATGCAATTGAAAACATCGTTACAGTTCGTGAGACATTGCGTTTTTTGTATCGTGAATATGTTGATGCTCACAAAAATAATGTTGCTGAAAAGGATGTTTCAGGTGATGCTCAGAAAGAAAGTTCTAGTGTTTCAAGTATTGTTAGTGCAAAAGGAAAGGGTAAAGTGAGGACAGCATTTGCCAACTATATTAAGAATGTTGATAGCGTGGAGCAAGTGAAGTCTGAACTTGAAGTGTACTTTGAGGAAGGGATTGTATTGTGTGAAGAAGATGATGAATTTGATGCATTGTCATGGTGGAAGATGAACAACTTAAAGTTTAGGATTTTGTCAAAGATGGCATGTGATGTACTATCAATTCCAATAACTTTTGTCGCTTCTGAATCGGCTTTCAGCGCTGGTGGTAGAGTTGTTGATTCATATCGTGCCAATTTGGGAGTGGATACGGTTCAGATGTTGCTTTGTGCAGAAGATTGGTTACGTGCCCGGTACCAAGTCAAGAGAAAAGAAAATGTAAGTAAATTGATATTTAATTTAATTGTGTCTTTATTAGATATGTGTTATTTTCTATTAATTTAGGTTGGTTAATTCTAACATTTTGAATTTTTGTGCTTGTATGTAAAAGGAAAATTCGGGGCTTAAGGAGATTCATTTGAATTAAGGTCATTACCATCGAATGTTTATCATTGAATTGGTGAAATTTGTTTGTTTGTTTTAATTTAAATATCTTTTATGTTTTATCTTGTTGAATTCCTATTAGGTTGTTGAAGTTGGGTTCACGAGGGAGCGAGGCAAGAACATCAAGCTCATTCATACTCTGGTAATTCTTTTATGTTTTATCATGTTGAATTCCTATTAGGTTGTTGGGTTTAATTAAGTTGTTTTTTTCTTATTTGATCATTAGAAAAAAGAACCGATCCCAAAGAAATTTATTACTGTACCTTTAGCAATGTAAGTAGGAGGAATATTCAAAACGGGACTAATTCTAACACCATTGACATATGATCTGCTGGAACTCTTCTTCAAATAAGGCCTTTCTGCTGTATTGTAATAAGGGTAGTATTGAATTTGGAGTTGGATTCGGAGCAGAAACGAGCTCGCTTAACGAGCTTGTTTAACGAGCCGAACCCGAGCCATGCTCATTAAACAAGATAAACGAGCCATTAACGAGCCGAGCTCGAGCCGAGCCCGAGCTTCATAACTTCCGAACGAGCCGAGCCCGAGCTTCAAACCAAAGGCTCGTAACGAGCCCGAGCCGAGCCCGAGCTGAGAAAATAGTTTAACGAGCCGAGCCGGAGCCTGATACTGCTCGGCTCGGCTCGGCTCGGCTCGGCTCATTTACATTCCTAGTCTCATGAGGTAACAAAAAAATAGATAAAAAAAATAATTTATACCAACACAATATAATGTATGTAAAACTAAACTTTACATTGAATTTAATATACATGCATGTATCGTTTGCCAAAAATCGCTAGTTATAGTATTCTACTAGGGACACATCCTGTAATAAGCAATTTTCACAATACATGCATATGAGCATAAATACATCATATATATACACACACAAATGAATTGTGGATCTTTCAAGTCATACATTAAAAATTGGCCACTTCCTCAACCCACTGAGGTTGTCAAGTAATCCAAAACAAACTGCTACTAGAGGAAAGCCCCCAAGACCTATTATTTCACACCTCACTTCTTACTCGGAGGAAATCCAGAATTCAGTCGTTGGCCTTTCTTTGTTCTTCTGTGAGCAAGCTCCCTCTGCCGGTCCAACCACTGAACAATTTACTGTTCATGAGAATATTGCATGGCTAGCACCTAGATGTAGTTGCATTACTTAAAAAATAAAAATAATAATAATAATAACAAGCTACACATGCCAGCAATCATTTGGGAGCATCCATGTGTTCACAGAAAGCATCGTTTGATTTCAAAAGAGGTTATTACTTCATGCATGTCTCTTCTTGCATTTATGGTCATTCCAACAATGATGTTCGTTGTATGCATTAAATTCTACGGTATTTGCATTAAATACCCATGGTTGCTGACAACTCAGGCCTCGTAATGTTAGCCAATAAAGAACTAGGAAAAAAAATGGATTTATTTTAAGGTTATGCTAGGCACTATGAGTGACTTTGTTCGGTACCGGCCCTCACATGATTAAGATAATTTGTACTAATTAATACCAATGTTTCAGTTCACTTTGTAGGAAGTATTCGATAAAAGATTTGTTAGCAACTTGGTTTAGCAATTTTTGCAAAGTGAGGATGATGGTTCAAAGTGGTTGTCCATGTTATCACTTGGATAGAAATCTTGCTCGACTGGGCCAGTGGACCCTGGATGTGACAACACGGTATCAAAGTCGACCATATGAGAAAGTCTGTAATCTAAGTGCTACGTAGGACAATGTACTAAAAGCATGAGAGTTATCACTTAAATTTTACAAGATATGATGGTCATGGTGGTATACACACGGGAGCCACTTCTTGAAACCTATATGTGTACACATCTAGATTCTTAATATTGGTGAATGGATGTGTTAAGCCGTGATAGCCTATATTGATTTGTTGGAAGGATTTCAGATTTCTCTAGGAAAACGAGTGGTCATTTCTGCAGAGCGAGAACTTATGCAAAATAGTTGTTAATGGAGTCCATCTTAAATAACGTTTGCACACGCTCAAAGATTTGGGCGAGACAGCTCAGCATTGTGAAATGAGAGGCCAAACTATAGAGACACCACAACACAAATTTGTTTTCCAAAAAGGAATTTATTATTTCAATGATACTAAGATAACAAATTTTCGTTTCCCAGTCATCATGGTCTTCATTCAAGTTGAACAAGCACCTCTAGTAGCATTAAAAACATGATCTTAAATGAGCAAGCCACTAAAGTAAACATTAAGGCCACGCATTCATGGGAAGCTACAGTAAACATCAACGCAGCTAATTTTTTAGAGCTTCAAAGTTAAGTCTATCTCCTCTTCATCATCGCTTATGATAATTATCTCCTGAGAGGGCTTTTTCAACTGACTCATATGTGGCCTTTTATAACCAGCAACTCGTCCTCGACGTCCATTTGGTTCCCTCAAATGCAAGGGAGGAACAGTCGCCATGCCACGAGCAAAGCCACTCCTTGGACCACCTTGAGAGTGAGTTAAAGGGCGAGTTGATGATGAAGCAACAGCCTTGTGGCTCATATCTGAATGAAAATTAGGCGGCGGTAAATTCTGACAAGCATCCACAGATGGCCTTAATGGTGGCATGGAATTCAGCACGGGTATCTGGACAACTGTAGAAGGTAAAACGTTTGGCGGCATTGCTGAAGGAATAGGAAGGGAACATGATTTTAAGTAGTAATTCATCTTGGGAATGTCAACATAATAAGCTTGACTCATTTTGTTAAGAGACAAATTCCAGCTACTTTGCAAAGCTGCCATGGTACGACCTTGTAGACTAGGGTTTGAATTCTCGTCATCAAGGTGAGCCTCGAAGTGATACACGAGGCCCAGATTATCAAAGAAAACCTTGTCACACACACGACATGCAATTGGCATTGAGTTAGTAGCAACAGGCTTTTTCAGATTTCCAGATTGTTCCATGTTTTGGTTATGAGAACTTGACTCATTCGTAGACATGGAAGATTGCAAAGAAACACAGAAGACTATCGATGAAGATTTAAGAATACAAATTGGAAGACAATGCATTAGTCCTTCACGAGAACATCAAATTTATAAGGAAGAAAAGCGAGGTGGTTGGCATGCTTATCTGTGTTAAAGCACCTTAAGCGTTGGAATTTCCTGTATTTATCGTAAAATTCAGCATTCAACCGTAGCTTTGAATGGTTTTGGTAGAACTATTGTATTTATCTAACCTAAAAGCACGTCTTTTTGAATTTCAAAAATATGATTCTCGTTCTCAGAAATATGATAAAAGTAAAAATTCCAAAACTGTTCCAAGACCACGCGTGTTGAACGTTCCAATCAGAACGAAAAAAAACTATTATATTTTCTTGCATTTTTATTATGCCTACACACTCATAATATTTTTATGAATGATTTAAAGTTTTCCAAATAAAAGACAGTTTCAATTAATTCGTATTACAAGTAATAATTAATGCATGTGGCTCTATTTTATGATTCAATATTGGTAAAGCATTTCGACGAAGGAGCGCTCTAAAGATATTGCAATACAGACAATATCGGAGTTCGATTAAAAAGACACAAAACAAATATTTATTCACCATGGGCTCTAGACCAACTTAGAAATCCCAAGTTGTTTTAAAACTCAGAATCAATATCAATCAATGTACAATTAAAGCTTAGAAATGTTTATCATGCATATTAACTGAACTCGTTAAAGTTTGGACTTAAATTTAACCTCACCGCAAAGTTGTTGAATATATAGCTGTTTAGTGATTACCATAACCCTAATAATTGCTAAGTCTTTTTTTTAAAAATAAAATATATCTAGACATTATACGCAATAAATTTAGGAAGCTAAAGCTATGCATAACCCAACATCCAAAATTTTGAAAATCAAATAAAAGGTTGCTGAAAAGGTCGGTAAAAAAGATGTGACATGATTGCTAATTAATATTTGCAAAAAAATTCCTTTTCGCTTTGTTATTATTGTTGCATAAAACCTTACGGAGTTTTAAACAATTTAAAGGCCTAAAATAAAATTCAGACCTTAGTCTATTGAGTAAATCCAAAAGTCAACAAAAATACTAAAAACGATTATGTAAACAAAAATTAGCAAAATACTGATGCTAACAATTAATGCTATACTCTATATTATCAGTGTTGTGAGAATACAATAAATATAAAATCAGTGATTTATTAAAAACAATTATTTTTATACTTCACACACAATTTCCCTAACTTGTCCAGTCAAGGGAGGCCTCGGTGGAAACTTAGGCAAAGGGAAGAAGAGAGATATATTTATACACTCAAAAAATGTATCTCTTAATATATTATTATGAACGTGGCTATCATAGTACCCATATTTGGGTAAGTTGGTATGGTCTTCATCATATTGTAATTTGGGCCCGTATCAAATTGCAACATGGTCCGTCATCAATTTTTACCATTATGATATTACTCTTTATTATAAATCAAATTAATTACAAAAAAAAATATTAAACTCCAAAGAAAATTTTCAATAAAAAAAAGACTGTACACGTACGCAAAATATGTGCCTAGATATTAGTAATCTAAATAAAGTTAAGATTATCACCATGCTTCCTAACAAAACAGGAATGCTGGATCTGGAACCCAACATCCGATAGAGTAGAAATGATGGTGAAGATTGGCAGAAGGCATAATTAGGTGGAGAAGATTTTAAGGATGAAGAACGTAGTGGACAATTCCATCTAGGAGATAATACAAGTACATGTATTTGATGGTCAGGTGAATCAAAAAATTACCGAGTTATCGTGAAGCGGATAGCAGGGTAAGAGATACACAATTCCACAAAATTATGGACTATAATAATATGAGATTTTAATTTGTAAAGTGTAATAAATAAGAAAATGAATGCATAGTATATTGAAGTGAGTAGTAGAGATCATAGCCAGACTTAAGAGGACCTGAAGCGAGTCATTCAGTAAGACACAAAGAAATCCCAAGTTAGAGGAGTGAAAGCTAATAGGTAAATAAACTGATAGTGAGTAAGAAATATGAAATGCTACTTATATTTTCCTATCATTGACTCGAGCAACGACGTGTCAAATCTGTCAATATTTACAAACACGATGTGGCAGAACCTACAATCATTGGGACAGTGTTTGGGATCAAGAAAAGAAGATGAATATAGCCAGTTGATATTGAAAGATTCTATCTTGGTTATTAGAGTTTCTCATTTCTATGATCTCTCGTCAAAAAAGATGTTGGGATTTCCTATATTAACAGCATACCTGATGAAAACAATGTATACTGTCAGATTTAGATGCAATTTTCTCTATCAGAAAACTTTTTTCTGGTCAGGTAGGTATGCTAGAGCGGTAAAAACTGTATCATGATGATGAGATTTAGAAACTGACACGCATTTGCCGCAAGAATATACAGATAGTTCCACTAAGGTTTGTAGCTACCACATATTAAGCTACACCAAATAGAACTAATGCGCTAATCATCACGTTTTACAATTATACTATGAAAAGCTACCAAATCAATGGAAAACTGAAATACCATAAGGCATAAAACAACTAAGTAAAAAACTAGAATCCTACACCTTAAGCAAATAAGTCGGGAACAAATGAAGTAATTTTAAAATATCAATTATTCAATGAAAATTTAAGAAGAAAAATACCCGCATAGAATTTTATCGCTCTCTCCAATTAATTAATTTTCTAAGACGCGAGAATGTCAAAATTGAATGGTACCCAACATACGAAGCTGCACTACAAACATCAGATTCCAAGAAAAGCAAACGTCGTGAACGAGACAGAACTTTTTACCACATAAAAACTGAAATTTTGACTTCTTAGCATCGATTCGAGCCCGTGTGTCCGACGCCAATTTATTTTTCAAGTATTCTGCAGAAAAGGCACGAGTTTTCAGTCTTCATCAAATCTACCACCAGCTTCATTACACATCAGAAGGGGAAACTTTGAGGTATAGAAACTTGCTAACATCAAGCTAACGATAAAAACTTGAAGATGAAAAGGAAAAATGGACTGCGGATTAGAACAACAGGGTGATCCGAAACTGGCTGGTGATTTGCCGGGTTTACAATAAATTATAATATACAAAATATATAAATTTGATCAAAGCTCTCGTAGCTCAGTTGGTTAGAGCACCCGTTTAGTAAGCGGGAGGTCTTGAGTTCGACTCTCAACGAGAGCATTATTGATGTCAAATATTATTCTTTTCTGTGTAGACCAATATTTTGTTTTTCAATAAATCTTTTAGACCAATTTCAGCACAGATATATTTCTGTATTTTATTTAAAATCTAATTTTAGAATTACATATTTACCAATTACTCGAATTTGAAAACTTTTCAATTCACTTATATTTTAATTATAATTCTGTCACACTCATTCATTCACAATATATAAATTTAAACACTCATCTAAAAATATAATATTTTACAAACACTGTCAACTTCTCTAAATTTCTTGTTGAACTTATTGGATTAGTTAGCCCATGACACATAAGTACCTGCTTATTTTCATGGTATTTAAAACTTTTATATAGAACTATGAAAAATAATTAACTAGTTTTGAATTTATCTTTGATAACATACACATTCAAACGAATTGCATGCACATTACCACTTATCGCAAAAATTCTATCGATACAAAATGCAGTTTCGTCACAAAAGTGTATACGGTGGATGTCGAATGGGGATCAACGCAAATATATATAAACTTAAAAAAATGTTAATCACATTCATTAATCCTATACCCAAATAACAATTACATGAGAAATGAATTAGTCTCTACAATTTTATAACGACAAAGAATTACACATCGTCAACTATCAAAAGGGTAATAAAAAGTTTCATATTTACAGAGCTCAATCAAGGTAAATACACCTGGGAAACTAACTTCATCCATGGATACTTCAACATTATGAGCAATCACAGATGAAAAAAGCCAAACAAACCATCCTATTTACCTCAAAATAAATTTATCGCAGTCTTCACTCTTTTTACTACAGTCGTTTGATGCTAGTCACAGAGTAGTGAGGAGTTCCTTTCTAAGGTTCACCTTTTTTCGACATTTCTAATTTGGGAGGAAGTAGATTGAGAAAACTTCCTTGTGCAGGCGGAGAGTAAGAAGAATTTGATTCCTCACCTTAAACATTTAAGAAACATAATAATATAAAACTATGGGTCTTTTTTTATATGTTGTAATAAGTAAACGATGCTATCGAGAGGAAGAGAATCTTACTGAAGAGGGACTTCACGGTAGGTCTCTTCGGTTTTGTGCTCTTCTTCTTCAATTCGGCTGGAAATAATAAGACAAATGTTAACAAGATTCAAATGAACTGAATGCAACGTAGAAGTGAATATGGTTACTTCGCCAGAGGACAGATATGCTACCTATTCCCGGAACTTCATCGTCCTTCACTATTTCAAAGTTCTTATAAGTGTAACCCATAAAGTTAACGTCCTTAGATGAAAGCATCTGCACCATGAAAAGACATAATCAGATTCGATCAGAGAAGATTCAGCAAGCAAATGTCTGCCTCACCAATGGAAATGTAAAGCTAAAGTGTAAAACTCGCTATATACTTTTACTGAAACCAAAATGGTGTAGTTTTGGCCTCTGCGTAACTCACTACTTTTTTTTTTGACAAAAAAAAAACACATCTAAATGACAAAAAAAAACATCTAAATTTGTGGTTAACAAAGGCATCCATATACAAAATCACCCTACATATCCCAGACAACAATGCGTTTGGCTGAATTGAGTCACTGATGTTTTTCCATGAGGACATGGTACGTGGAGAATTGAAGGTTTTAAACCATCAGAAAAGACGGTAAATAGAGATGTTATTGGCAGCATAAACCAACCTTCCTCCAGGGTCCTGATTTTGTGGTCGAAGGAACTTGATTGTCAGACTGCAGGAAAATTGCAAGAACGTGAGAGAAAGAATAAAGAAGTAGAAACATGCAAGACTAGGTGTAACTGAAAAAAGAAGAAAACCTCTTCAAACTTTTCGAAGTTTTGAGTATCCAACTCATCGTTAACCTCGGGAATGAATGCCGCTTTCATGTGATACAACCTATCCCACTCGATGCCTTTGAACCATGGGTGAGCCTGGAAAGATGGTGTAACAGATAAGCTAATGGTTTTCCATAAGTTATAAATCTTCAGATTAAATATGCATGAGCAACACCTTAATTTCATCTGCGCCTCGTGTTCCAAGCCTTTGCTCTACATTACACAAGAGTTTGTAGATAAGATCCTTTGCTTCTGGTGATAACTTTGCCTCTTCTGGAAATTTTAAATGAATTCTCCAGTTTACTATCTGCACATAGAGCAAGGCACAACCATCATAGCAAGGTCGCCCATCAATAAAGCATAAGCACAATGAACGTCCAACATAGCACAAGTTTAAAGAAATTCACAGCAACCATTGAACTTCATTCTATGGATGTCCTCCACAATGAATTGAACTATAAATATTATCGTCGGGTATATTGAGAGAAAGAACGGTTTTATTTAGACAAGATTCGCCTGTTACATTCATGACTTCATGTGGCGTCTAGCATTGACAGGAGAATATCAATTCAATAATTAAGAAAGACAATGGAAAACACAATCTATATCCATAAGAAGCAAAGATGCAAAAGGAAGACAAAATGGAAAGCACACACCAATAAAATAATAGCACGTAAGACTGAATCCTATTATCATTACCTTTCTACATGTAGACATAGGTTCATCTGAGTAGAAAGGTGGAAACCCTACCAGCATCTCATACATGATAGCCCCAAGAGACCACCTAGGCAAGACACATGATCCAGATCGTCCCCATCAGATAATAAATATTTTTTTCCACACAAAATAAAAATAATATTGATAGGAATGCTTACCAATCACATTCCATTCCATATCCTTTCTTCAGCAGAACTTCTGGAGCAATATAGTCAGGCGTACCAACAGTCGAGTAGGCCTGCGCCATGAAAAGAAAGGGAATTCAACGTAATTACATGCTGACCTTCCAGCTACAAACCTTTTTTATTGCCAGCATTAATAATATATGTGCGAAGAAGAGGACGAATTTGAGAGATGGAATCTCACAGTTTATATCCCTCGATAGATGGAATTTACCAATTTTAATCACAACCTATTCCCCGAGGTTTCCATAAATTAGGTGATTAGGTCAAAAGTAGGAAATAAGGGATGGCCTATGGAGTGATATGATTTAGCTATAGGAAGCTTACAAGCATTCTCCTATTCCTCTGCCAGTGCTGCAGTTGCTCTTGTTGAGTGCGCCTCGGTGCTGCAGGACGCCCATCACTTTGAAGAGCCCCACTGTAACTATTTCCTACTGAAAAATCTTTTTCTTGAATATTGCTGCAATCCAACGGTTTGCATAATCCAAAATCTGACAACTTCATGTGTCCATTTCGATCAAGAAGCAAGTTATCAGGCTTGATATCTCTGTAAAATTATAAAGAAATGTAGTATGAGATATAACCAAACAAAACATGATTTGAAGCTAAAACATTCCATCTAATATCACAAAATTACCACAAACCTGTGAATATAATTGTGTTTGTGGATTGATTCAATAGCAAGAACAGTTTCACCGACGTAAAATCTGGCTTCATCTTCAGTTAAAATATCTTTGCGCATTAGCAAAGTCATCATATCTCCACCAGGGAGATATTCCATAATAAGATACAGATACTCTTCGTCTTGGAAAGAACAATAAAGTTTGACGATGCAATTACTATCAACTTCTGCAAGTAAATTTCTTTCAGCTTTGACATGCTCAACCTAAAGAAAGAGAGGAAAGGGTCGAAAACAGTAAGAACCACATCAAACTCGAGATATTTTTTTCATTCATTTAGTTTGATATAATAAATGTTACCTGGCCCCTGCGAAGCATTTCTGATTTCTTGAGTTTTTTCATGGCATAAACATTGCCAGTTGATTTCTCCCGACAGACTCTAACCTGCACTATTGCATTATTTTTAAGTCACCATATGCGAATAAAGTAGAAAATATACGAGAAAAAATGAAATCAACATCATCATCCACAAAACTCCTGTTATTCTACGTATTCCTCCCCAAGGAACTTAAGAAATGCAAACAAAAAATTTTGGACCCCGATAAGAGCGACTAATTACTAAGTATTCGATATGTGATCACGTATCAACAGGAGAATGACTCACTGACGAGTTGAAGCAAATCATGCAGTAAGCTGAACAAACCCAAGAATGAGGAATGTTTTGTCCTGCATTCTAATGCATCCTCTATGTAGGAGGAATTGGGTAAATGTCAGAAAAAATCATTCAGATCCAACCTTTTTCCCAGACCTCTATGCATCAATATTCAGCTTCACATGATCATGAAAAAGGTATGTCCTTTATCTAAAATTAACTTAAAGGAATGAATACTCTTATAGCTCAGACAATAAGGTGGGTTTTGGTGGAGAAGGGAGAGAGAGAGAGGACCTCTCCAAATGCACCCTTTCCTATCATTGTTAGTGGATCAAAATCATCAGCACCCATTTTATGCCTCTGAATGCGCATATATTCTGTTTCCTTTTTCTCCAAGCGCTTCAATATGTTGTTTTGCTCTTCCTCAGAGACCTCTGCATCAGCCAGTTTTCTCTCAAGCATGTTACGTCTACAAGATGTCACGATGAATGACTTGTTCAGCATTCCAAACTTGCAGTGTCATAGAAAATCAAGAACCAAAGTCCATCCAAAAAGAATAAAAAAATTGTTATAAATAGAAGAAAATGAGAAGCAATGTTGTGTAGATGGACTAGAGATGAAAAAACAAAACAAGCCAAAGCAGGATCTAGGAGTCAATCAAGATTTAACTCTCTTTAGCACATACAATAAATATAACCCCAACATAACATTCTAACCTACACTTAAAACACTCATACCACCCTATAATGAATAAAAAGTGTATCCAGCACTGCTAAACAATTCACTTATGCAATCTTCCTTGAAAATTAAGGGGCCTCAATTTTTAACAGTCTCAACAAAAACATGACAGAATGTAGATATACCAAATGCAGAGCTTGCTATTGCCAATGGCACATCTGAGGATTTATCAAGTGAAACTCTCTAAACATTGTGATGAAGAACTACTATTGCACACACAGTGATGGTGAATCAGACTTATGTAATGCTTCGGTAGTAATTAACTGTAAGTGATAACTGTAGCAACAAAAAGTGGTTCAGAATTTCACGCTACAAGATATGGATTATGGATGCACATTGTCTTAAAGCATCAAGCATACAAAATGGATCCATAGCTATACATATGAGACACATTAAATGCATCAAACAACAGTTCATCATAACAAAAAATTGAAAAAAAAGCTCTTACCTCTCCCTCCTTTCTTGCAAGCTCTTCATCTGTTCCTTGTAATGCTTTTCTATATACTGTTTGGCAGCTTCCACCTTCTGCTTAGTTGCATTCGAAGGTGTTTCTTCATTCAACGGAGTTTTCGAGCCTTCTTTCCCATTGGGTGTAGGTTCTTTTTTCTTGTTAGCAGTCCTAGGCTTCTCTTTTGATCGTAACTTTCCAAACCAACGCTTAGCAGTTTCCATCCACCTTACCACTTTTTCTTATAAAATTGAGACTCCGGTTCTGATACTACTAAGTTGGCTTGTTAAATAATCCCATATACTCAGAGCCAAGCATCCAATGCATCAGCTACGGAATCAAATCGGCGGAGTAATGAGAAAAGATACCATTAATTCGTGCTGCATAGAGAAATAAACCAGAAATAATCAATCAAGAAAGGTGAGCAATCTTCTTTAGTAGTCAACAAATCCCTTTTCGGCAGGTAAAAAGAAGAACCTAGTCAAAGTTTCCATAATTTAATTTTGTCTAGTTTTATTTCTATTTTTCAAGTAAACCATTTCTTTTAATTCATATCTTCATTTAGCCAATCAAACTCTTCAACGTAAACGCCCAGAAAATATCCTCCAGCACAGGCAATAATAAATTAAACACCAAGACAGGATTTTTCTGGATCAGAAACACGAGTAAGTCAAAAAGAGTAACAAACGCCAAAATAAAACTCGTCGCAAAAAGAGGATTTGAAGAAAAATTGGAAAAAAATATCCTAGAAATAAACTGAGAAATCTACTGGATGTCGAGAAACAAAAAGCAATAAAATGACCAAATTCTACAACTCAATTCCTATGAATAACACCAAAAGGAAAAAGGATCTTTAAAAAAACCTTAATAGAGCAGAGGATATACAAGAATCACGTACAGCAATTTCAGCAAAATTCAATCACTAGCACCACAAGGAAACACCAAAAAAGAAACAGAAGATTATCCCCTAAAAATCCCAATTTCAAGCCACGAGAACTTTCCCTAAAAGTAAAAACTCAACTGTCAGCATAAACATCAACCGAGAAGTAACCTTCGCATCAAATCCAGTAAGTAAAATTTACCTCCATTTGTTTATATCTATATTTATACACGACAAATAGAGCAGTAAAACGAGAGGATACCAATGCGACAGCGAATCACTCGAAACCCTAAATTTATCTAGAGAGAGTAGAAGAAGGAAAGGTGAGAAAGACGAAGATTGCGATGAAACTTTATGCTTTGGTGGCAAAATTCGCTGTTAAAGGGAGAGAGAGAACGGGGAAGTTTAGCACTAATTGATGGAGCTGTCCTGTAATAATAATAACTCGAATTAATTAAATGTTGCCTTTTTTAAAAAATAAAATAAATGTTTCGCCGTTGAATTTCTCTCTCGGACGCGTTTTGACGAATCAAATGTCACATTCCATGCAACCAATCAATCCTTCTTTGGTCATCGCAAATTGTCATTTTACGTGCAATCCAATTGTTTTTACAGATTCTTATTAATCACGTTAATTTTTTCTTTTTTAAAAAAACTTATAAATATAATTTTACTGGTAAAAATATCAATAATTACCTTGAGATGATTGATTGAAAGATGATCGATAAATTTGCTATTTTTCAAATTAAAATTATCGTAAAATCGAGTCAAATATGAGATGATATAAAAACAGATAATTAAGCCATAATTTGATATACTTGATAACTAAATGATTAATAAGTTATCATTTTTCAGCCCATCTTTGTTTCATTTTTTAACGGCCCGTAAAAATTGGATGGACCAGTGATAATGCTGGTCCACTATGGAGAAGATATCACTCCAATGTAGGGGATATCTGCATGATAAATAATAAATTCTGTGAAACGACATTATTGTCCTCATTTCTCAAACATTGGGATTTAAATTAGTTTATATATTCCTTCGATAAAAAATTGCTATAGATATTGTGTCAGGACATATATAATTTATTAAAATTTAAAAATATCATTAAAGTTTAAAATTAAATAGTATATATATATATATATATATATATATATATCGTAATTTAAGAATTGAGATATGCAAGTGCATGATCTCGATAACAATGAAAAATAAAATTTTTATGGTAAGGTTAGTTTTGTCATTACAATTCAATATATAAATTTAATAACTCTTGTTAAAATCATACCAAACATTCAATAATAATCAATATATTATCTTACCATCATATTTATCTTTGATTTATCCTTATATTATATAGCTCATACTTATCATATCATATGTATCAAACTATGCCTAAGTAAATATATTTTTTTTAAAATTCAAAATACCTACTTTGGTAAAAGAGAAAATAATATGTATGCACACATTTGAGGTTTAAGCCATGGTCAAGAATGCGACGTATCATCAAACCATTTACTTTTAAACGCACAACCTTAGACCTACTCGATTATTTTCCATGCGAAACACTTGGAAACAATTAAATATAATTATTATGTTAATAATTCGATGATAATACACAAACAAATTAAAATAAAAACCTAATTAGAATTTAATGAATACCTTTTAAGTTTTTTAAAAAAGTTAATCGATGAATTGTAATTGTTTTATTTTAACTGACGGATAAAAGGTTAATCGTCCATTTATGAACTAATACGTTGGCTTAAAATCATGAAAAAAAAAAAAAGCATACAATTTCGTCACTTCATTAATTGATATACACACGAAATGTCTATACAAAACAACAAACAGCGCACCTAATTTCCCATACAAAAATGGCTTCACATGCACAAATAGCTCTTGTAAGTTCGGTGCCAAATTACCCCCACCACGAAGACAACTCAAGATATCGGTTGAGTGAAGGGCCCGGGCAGATTGTGGGCAAGCAGAAGCAAAATATCCCCAATTAAACTAATTATGTTTTGCCCGAGTAAACTTTTTTCAATTGGAGTATCGATAATACATACATTTACCCACTAGCATATGGATCTCAACTACATTTGCATGTGCTCGTAACTTTGAATCCCTTTTTATGCGACATGATGGGCAAATTGGACGGACGAGTTTATAAATAACTTAATTCGTAAACTTAATTTAATTAGTTCTTTCTTTTAAAAAGATAAACATATATACTTTAGAAAATATGCAACTTGTCTCGGAAACAATTTCGTATGCGGTTTTCTTGAATCAAATAATTTAATTAATCACGAGTATCTATGATTACAAACACGACTTACAAGAATCAACAATCTTCTAAAAGTTGTTGCCGAGTACAGAATTTTGAACTTCTTTTATATAATTAATGTTCTGATATTTTGATAACAAACATTAATTAGGATGGACAGCATAGAAAATTATATCTCATTATGTTTGGTTATATTTTAAATTAAAGTTGTACTTAGTGCTTCGCATACCGAGTTGATTGGATCACGTGTATAATACGAACATAAACCAATCTATATCTGATGATATATATATATATCCAATGAGATGTCTAAGTTCTAAAATGAGAAGCGATATAATTCAAAACTCAATTATAAAAAACTATTTTTCCAAAATCATTTAAAAAATCAAAGCACGGAACGTTTTCTTCGTGCAAATCAGAAAGAAAATGACGAGTCTGGAAGACATTATTTGCTACCCCAAAGATGATGGCGAGATTCCGGGTTGGTTGGGGCTCTTCGATGAATGATTAATCCAGAAAAGAAGATAAAAGATCAGAAGGTGTGAATTGGTTCTTTTTAAATCAAATGGCTAGTTCTCCCGAAGCCAAATGAAATATTTCATTGCTTTTTTCCACTAGTTTAAAAAGAAGTAGGGGGATTCATGTGTACCAAACTCCTTTACGAATTATAGACATAAAATCTAAAGTTATTTTCATTAATCACGTGGGCCACACTTATTTCTTAATATTTTGTGGTATGGAACATAATCTAAAGAAAAATATATTTTGTACCAATATTGGATGCTTGAATTTTACTGCATGCATGTGATCCAATCGCTGATCCGGTCGACCATCCATATTATTACGTATTAAATATATAAAAACGCGTCTTAGAACTCGTGGACGAGTTTTGATTTCGACACTACCCAAGCTTAAATTTTAAATAGGAAAAAAACACACATAAAACTTGAAAAATCAATATGTAATCAACAAATTAATTAATGATTTTTTTCCCTATGAACGCTCTGCTTGGACCTCCCCAAGAATTCAAAAAGACGTCTACTCGGTATCCCTAATGCTTTCGCTTGTTAACCACAGCTTCTTCGGTATAACAAATCCATTTCATCACCATCTTCAGAAGTTGCTACTGCTTCCCAGTGTAATGCTCCTAAATACTTCTTCACAAACTCAATAACTGTACGATGATGAGTATATATATATATATATATACACACACACACACATATATATATATATATGGACCATTTGCTGTCTCTCTTTTATAGGCAGATGATTTATAAAAGAGAGATAGCAAATGGACCATAGCTATGATGAGAATATTCATGTGCATACCAGTTATGAACCGTGCCAATCAAGCCTCTATCGTACACAATCTTAAGCGTATTGGGACCATCTTCATGCACAACATTCATCACCCAAACATCCTTGTCTTTCAAGGCAGCAGCAAATGACCCCAAATTTGCCTTCACATCCATCACGTTTCTTTGTGTGTTCGATGAGATCTTTGGGTGTAAAAGACTTCAATAATTTTCAACCCTTCGGTTCCAACTTCCAAAGTTCCTGGTTGAAAATGGAGATTGCAAATGCGTAAGATGAGAATCAGAACTGGTAGGAAAGGCAATAAAAACCTCAAACGCATGTCTTTTTCAAACATGGCACTTGAATAACCAAAATCAGCAAGACTTAGGGGACGCGAAGTTAATCAGGCAGGCTATGGTGCCAGTCCACTGTCTCTGGCATTGTGATCATCTGATGATAGGAAAATATTAGAAAAGCACAAGGAAACCTAAAACTATGGAAACATTTTTAACCACGATATATCTATTATATATTTGTCAACTATTTTTCAATGAAAAATATAAAGAACCACCACATAACACTGTTTTTGAATCCTCTAATTATAATGCTGTCAATCTTCCCTTGATCTAAATCCAGAGTCCAATCTTCCTCGGAGAAAGGTACGAGAATGGCCATTTGATATTGCATCCATTGATAAAATTGAAAGATGAGAAAAGGTATACACACTCCCAATTTTTTCCACCTCTTAATTAAATTCTGCCAAAATTCTATTTACCCGAATCCCAATTAATTAATTAGATGGAGTGAACCTCCGCTTGTCATCATCACAAAACGTTGAGAAAGCCATGCAAGCAAGAGTAGAATCTGGCAACTTCCCTTAAAGGGGACGAGAATAAATCTTCCATTTTATCTCAGAAATCATTCTTTAGCTTCAAAATATATACATGCAAACAACAAAAGGTAATAGTTAAATTAAATATTTATTATCAGAATACTGTGTAATGCATGTTTCCATTCGTACCTCCCACACCGCATCAGGATCATCATCAGATCGACAAAGAGGTGGATGAGTTGCAGGAGCTCTTTCTAAATAACCTCATTTGTCAAAGGCTTTTGCCAAAAAACCGTCAGGTTACTTTTCGCAGCAATCCTCCAGCACATACGTTCAACAAGTTCACTCATCAACTTCCATATTCTTAAATGCTCTTCATCTTGAGCATAAGCTTCAGGGGATGGATAAGCAAAATACCCTCCAGTTCTTAGTGACCGATCCAACTCAAGCAAATAGATATGTCCCTTTATACCCAATCAATTCTACAACGAGAACAGTGAGCAAGTTCAAATGATCGGCTTGGATAAGGAAGTCTCTTTGTCCCAAGGACACCGAGGTATGCTGGAATTCCTCTCTCCAAAGCGAATTGGATCTGATTTTGGTGCACAGCATTGGGTGCTAACGACATTGCTATGATATTAGATGAAAGAAGATATCCACCAAAATTCACAACACCACAGCCAACATAAAAAACTGTCTATATTCTTCCTTCATTGTTCAAGATATTGTTTGAAAAGTTCAGCATCTGCCATATGAAAAATTTTAAACATAAACTATTTTTAGCATGTTGTCCATGAACTCGAGATTGTAGAGCTAGTGATTTCGAACATGTGATATACACGAACTCCAAAACCTAATATACGAAAGCACAACTATTTTATTAAAAATATCTTGGGTTCTTATTTCTGGACCCTTGTGATATGAACCTCCGCATCACCTTTTTATCCAATACCAATTAACATGCAGTTTTATGCCTCGAATATCAATTCCGAACACACATATGTTCATGTTCCCAGCTTACTCATAATGGGGTTGTTGAATATGATACTACTTTGGTTCACTTCACATTAGGTCAACCTTTTGTGAAAATGAGTCCTAACAGAGGCATAACAATGATGGCGTTGCCAGATATGGTACTACTTTTGGTGCACTTCCCATTAGTTCTACATTTTGGGAAAAATGATTTCTAACAAAAAACATGATCAGAATACACTCCTGCCCCTGTTTTATTTCCACATTGGATTGTTTTCTTATAAGCAAGTTTTCATGGTTACGGATCGGATTTTAACTTATAGAACAACAAATCTAACTCATCTAAGCCACAAATGATTTTAGGAATGATTGTTCACTGCATCCAGACAATGAACTTCGCTGAACAATTTATTGTTCAACAAATTTATTCCCAATCGCGGGTGCCATTCTTGAAAATTGATAGCCATAAACTTACATCCGCCATTGAAACCGTGTACTTGTCTGCTCCATAATGGAAGTGAGTGCGCATCCTTCAGGAAAGCTAATCTTATCTCCTTTAACAACCATCCAATTCTGGTCAGACTTCTCATGTGCAAGGTGAGTGTGAGGAATGTTTGCTTTCCAAACTTTGTCTCTACTTTTTGGCCATTTGATCGGGACCTGTAATCACCAGATTAGAGATAAAATATAAACAAAATGCTCGAACTGAAATTTCCATGACACTTGTCTGCATAAGTTTCTAACCTTGTATCCAGGAGGGGAGGGATTAAACAATAATTATAGTCTCTCCGATGACGGGCAGTGTCTTTCAAAGTATTATATCAAAGAAAGATCCAATTTCAATCTTTTTTGATAAATAAGATGTATATCGAGGAATCAACTCAGACTAATGATTGTCACAGACCTGAGAATTGGAAAGAGATATTTGCGAGAAATTATTTTAATAATATCTAATCTAATATTCTAATTAAAACACAATCTTTCATTTCTAATGAAGAATATGTTCCAGGTAATAATCTGATTAAGATAAAGTTTATAAATTGTGATGAGTGGTGAAAACCCTTACCGAGAAGTTCTTTGGAGTTATCGCATCCTCTCATCCAATCCAAACTTGACACAAGATCCATATTGCTTCCCCCCAAGATCAGAATCTTCATCTCCAACTAATTAAATAAGATGACCCTAATTTTTTCAAAGACCGGCTACCATACTCTAGAGCAGACTCCCCAAAATCCTTAGAGCCGGAATAGGCATACAGGAAAACAAGAAATACAGCTACAATAAATACGGAAGTCAGCTAGCACTTCTTTTGCACCCCATCTGGTCTTCTCCTCATCATTTATATAGCTTCAATGTTCCTTTAAAAATATTCTGCTTTTCCTTTGATATTTCACATAAAAAGGATCACATATTTGAGATTCTAGCGTCTGGTTGAACGAGTTACTACACAATGTATTATTTGGACAAAGACTCGGCACTGAAACAACCTGCATCGATGATGGATAAGGTGATTCAAATAAGCACTAGATTTGTGAAAAACCATGGTATACATAACTCGAGGAAGTCTACATTGTTCGGTGCATGCAATCAAATACTTGTGCATGAGCTACAGGTCAATTGAGCTAATTAAATCAATAAATTTCCATGTGATAACAAATTAAATAACAATGTTTATCTCCCAAACAAGCGGGTGGATGTGAATCCAAAGAGGGACTGATCCAATCTGTCATTTCCTCGACATCCTAACTAATTTGACAGACTAAGCATGGGGACACAACTATACAGTTCAAATGTTAAGAGGTACACAAACAACCATGATAATAGTTAAATTGGGGAGATTAAAATGTATTCAAAAGTTACTACAACTGTGAGATTCGGAAGATTACGACAACAATTTGCTTTGAAATTTAGAGTGCCTATTTAAGACATTGTTTATAAATTATCTCTGATGAGAACCGCCAAATTGGTAATTAATGTTATGGTTCCCGGCCAAAGCGTTTTTTATTCATACGTAGTTAAACTAAATAGAATTAAAATGTAAGAGATTCCGAATGGAATGTAAACATAGAAAGAATATTGAGACAACTGTCAAAAAACATTGAACCAACACCACTATCGGAACAAATTTGTGAGAAATTAAAGATTTGATGTCATTATTGATCTGTGTAAGTTACCAAGCACCACTAACTAAGGTGCATGATCACCTAATCAAGCCGAATCATTTTTCATATCCCTTTTATTAGTGTGTAGAGTATCAATTTCATATCAAGAATAAAAATCAATATCCAGAGTCCAAAATCAAAATTGTAAAAAATTTCATTATTTTCCATGAATCGGCACATTTCAGGGATCCATGCGAGCAGATCCAAAATGCCAAACCCCCAAACCTTTCACCTTCATCCATCAAACAATGCATTAAAATAACAAAATAGAAAACCCATTTCCAAAAAGCAGCAATAAAAGGAAAAAAATTTATGTTCTTGGTATTAAAGAAAAGAGAACAAACTTCATTACCAGGCCCAGCTGAATATGAACTTGGTAGAACTGAAATGAGTAATCTGAAATGCAAATGCAGAGTGGAAATTAAGAAAGCAGAAGGAATTAGAGAGGGAGGTGTGATGTATAGAGAGTGCCAAGGGGTTGTTGACAGGCAATTTTCTGATTCTAAATCTAAGGGGAGACGTGGGGAAAAAGATGAACCAGACCATTTTTTAGTTATTCGAAACTTTGTCACTAAAAGTTCGTCTGACCTCTTTCAATCAAAATTAGTTAAAAATAAATAAATCAGGACTCAAATTTTATAATATTTTGTTAGTTGGCTCATAAATATGTTCATGATTCATAAGTCATCTTTTAGATAAAATATAATATATTTGATATTTGATTTATTGATTTTACACCTTACTTATTAAATATATATATATAATTTAAATTTATTTATTATAATAAATTTATAAATTTAATAAAAATATTATATTTTTCTATAAATATATAATTTAATTTTTAATTAATTTAATGAAAATTTAAATATATAATTCATATTTATTAAGTTCGATAAATGTTTGAATAAACTAGTGAACCATGAATATATTCGTTAAATATAACTCGAGCTCGACTTGATTATAAAAAAGCCGAGCTTGAACGTTCAAGATATACATAAATTGGGTTCAAATTTTTTAAGAACCACGGCTCACCAAAGACCGCCTTTTAATCTTATTATTATTATTTTACAATTTCTTATTATTAATTTTTATACACATCGTAAATAAATAAATTCGATTTTGATTGTTCAAACTAAAAGAATAATACCAAGAATTCTAATAATATATGAAGATAAAAATATTAGAACTCGAAACTATATTATATGTAATAAAATTATCGAAATTTGAATAATTCGATGCAATACCAATTGAAACAATAAATTAATAATTATTCAAGCCATGCCTTTATAAATCGCTTTTGGCACAAAATAAAAAATGATCTCTCCAATGCATAAATGGCTGAGCGTTCACGTTCTCGTCATCTTTGATAAAACCAAGTTCGTCGTGAAGACATTCATAAATCGCTCTATCGTAGTTTTTAACAGATAGAGTCAGTTTTAGTTTAATAGTACATCCCAACAAGGGACGATAATACTTGTTCAATTTATCTCTTTCAACTTAGATCTCACGAGGCGGGCCTTGTAAAGTTTTGATATAAACATCAGAGATCCACAGATCTTCCAGACATAGAGCACGAAGAGTCGGCCGGTGGTGAGTAAATGTGCAGCCGGATGCTTCTCTGAGATGGTGTAATGCCCACATCTATTTGGCCCGTTGGGCTTCTGGAAACCCAGAATAACAACTAACGATAACAAGTTATGATGCAAATGTTGTGTGTGTTCTTCATTGACTTTTGTACCCCTCAACTAACTATATTCCTAGCTAGGGGTGTTCAAACTTCGGATAAAACCGAAAAAATCGAAAATTCAAACCGAAAAAATCGAACATCGAACCGAACCGAAATCCGACTTTTGTAATTCGGATATAAATGTTAAAACCGAAGTTTATTTGGTTCGGTTTCGGATTATATATGTCAAAACCGAAAAAACCGAAAAAACCGAAATTTCATTAGATTAATAATTTTTTATATTTTTATTTATATTATATATTTTGGTATGATATTTAGTGAATGAAAAACTATTTTGAACAATTTCTAGTTGATTGTTGTTTGTTTAATTAATTTAGACCTTATGTTTAAATATTTTACTAAGGAAAAGTTAACATATTATATTTTACAATATATTTATATTATTAATTTAAATAATTATATCAAAACCGAATTAACCGACCGAAATAACCGAATCGTTTTGGAAGAAAACCGAACCGAACCGAAGAAAATTGATTCGGATATCGGATTATATATTTTCAAAACCGAAAACCGAAAAAACCGAAATAAAATACCGAAAATCGAACCGACCGATGAACAATCCCTCCTAGCCTCTTCCATTGATTTCGTTTCATCCCATTACATATATTTTTACGTTAAATTTGAATAATTTAAGAAAATACAAATATTTGAAGAAAAATAATTCACTACTGACTCAGAAAAGACATGCCATTGGTGTATGGTCCACGTCAACTCAGACCAAACGATTTCGACGGCACGGATTCATCCACGTGACGCAGCCTCCGGGAATCCGTGGTAAATGGACCGAGGAAATTGAAAAGGCAACGAAAATGGGCCGACACTAACACGTAAGCCCACGTGCATCGCCCATGACTTTTGGGCCCACTAAGGAACTTTATGTCAAATCTGAACTGGGAGTTGTAAGACTGAGTGATTTCAGAGGGATTCTCGTACCCGTTTCCATAAGCACTAACACCAACAAATTATTTACTTTTTCTGTATTTTTCCCTAAAAAACATAATTTTTATTTTTTTATTGCACTGTAAAGTGAATTAAAGTTGGTGAAAATGACAGTCTCATCCTTGTTTATTTTATTTTAGGATAAATGGAATTTTTACCATGCATACAGTGTCATACCAATATTTAACGGTGGAAAATGAAAAATATATGATTAAAACCAAAATTTGATGATATGGAATATCAAAATAATAATAAAAAAATTCAAAATCGTCAAATATTTTTAATTAGTATTCAAAAAATCATCGAAATCGAGATTCCAACATTTATAATATAAATCAAGATCAAATTGCAAAAACAAAAATGATATAATTGTATATGTGTAATTACTTCCATTGTTATTAAATATCAAGAAAGAATCAACGGAATATATATATTTTTAAAATAATTTTATGAATCAATATTAATTGGATATTTGGTTTATGAAAACTATGACAATTATTTTTAGATATAAAAGCTGACAAGAGCCATGCAGTTGGGATAAATTTTACCTATGGATTCTTTAGAGTAGAGCTTGCACCTAGTCTAATGTAATTTAATTTAATTTAATTTAATTGTATTTAAAAGCACATGCATTTACCATATATCATAACAATAAATAACTAACATTGTTCTTGGAACTAGTTGATACTCAGAATATGACTGCATATCATTATTATTAAATCTAACGTTATATATTTCAATTTGTTATCAAATTAAATTGTGTGACAGATATACATTGGTCTGTGATTTTTTTATGTGCATCTCATATACGAAGATGAATGGACGGAGCTTCTCGAAAACATTGAGTAGAACCAACTATATTTTTTTATGATTATTTTTTTGTAAAAGTTATAAAGTTCCAATAAATTGAAAGTAAGGATTTTCAATGTAATAAATTAATTGGCATGTACATATTTTAAGAAAATCTAAAAAATTAAGAATAAAGATTTTCAATATAATAATTTGGCATGTACATATATATAGATATAAGTTTAACGGTGGAGTAAAAAATCAAATTTTATAAGGGCATTAAGGAAATATATTTCAATTTACTCGTTATATATTTGAAGGTATAACATTTTTTTGTTTTATTTTATACAAAATCCATTGAATTATAATAAAAAGTCTATAAATATCTTCCAAAATAAATCCATATTGATATGAAGTGAAGTCGGATATTTAATATTAATTATGGAGAAGGTATTTTTATACGACATCTCTTAAATTTCTATTTAAATTATATTTTTACTACAGGTGCAGTTATTTGATAAAGCGCATTATTTAGTAGACACTCTTAATTAAAAAAAAATGTAGAAGTAATTTTTGTTGGCATATATAATATAGTTCAAAAAATATATGATTTTCTTGTATTTTATACAGAGGAAGTTGAAATTCTAAAAATAAAATTTTAAAAATACTTTTCTAGATTAATTTTTTCTCTCTCCACATAATTGTTTTGAAGATATTATCAGCATATTTTTTGTTCTAACCACAAACCCTCTAACTCGTAACATTTATAGGAGCTAAAATTTCAGAGGAACTCTGATCCCATCAAGAGTCTAGTCAATAAAGAATTATTTTTAATTGGAGTTGACTCAATAAATATTTAGAAAAAATTAAATTTAAATGGTGATGCTTAACTCCTAATCTTGATGACAAACGTCCCCTGGGGTTGCTAATGATTTAGTTAAGGATGTACCGACAAATGTTTAACGTATGACGATCATGATGACGAAATGAATAAAATAATATGTGCAAATTAAAAAAATACCATATCTTAATTTTGGATAAAGAAAGCTTGCTTTAAAAAATTAGTATTTGATTTCATAATATCAGTGAAAATTATTTAAATATCTGAATTTTTAAATTATTTTATTACAAAATGGGTCCCAATATTCATGAAACGTCTTGAACTTGGGTATTTCTTGGGATTAAAAATTTCGATAAATCAAAATCTAACCAATTTAATTCCACACTCGATTTTATTTGTCATCAAACATGGTCACAAATAGCAAATCAAATCAAGGAGACATTTAATATAAAATATCTTTATTTTTTTAACAAAACAAGAAGAAAAAAAAAAAATCAATGCATGTGTTTAGGCCGCACGTTTTCGTTTCTTGGATAACCAAAACGAATGGGGTTTTGTCTTCTTTTCCATATTTATAAAGATGGATCAAAAGATCGCCTTTAATGAATACCTACCAAAATTCGAACTGTTGAAAGAGTTCATGTGAGAGTACTGAATAATTTAATGCCATATATATATATATATATATATGTGAAAATGAGATTATATTGACCATCTGAGATTATAGATAAAGAATTGCAGCAACTTCAATATATGCAAGTTTGCCTACAGCTAGTTTTCCTATAATTTAAGCTTTCAAAATATATAATAAATCAGTTTCTCAACTCAAAATCCCCATTTTCACAAAAATACCTTCACATACAAATACAATTACATGTACATTAAGTTGACATTAATGAAGAAAAAATATTCCGATTGCTGTTAATACCACGGAGGACACACCCCGGCTTCACCCGGTGTACGTAATAGTTAAGTCTTCAAAGGAAGTATCACGAGTTCGAACTATTTCGAGCATGAAAAGAATATTAAAGTACTGTCAGTTTATAATATATTTTCCTCTCAAATACAGCTTATTCCTCCAATATTTGGTTATACTGGTATAGCCTCTAATCTATTATTTATTCTTCCACTTATGGGCTACGGCTTTATGCTGGACATATACCGTACATGCATATATATTTTCTCTTAACGAGATGAACATTCTTGAGGTTCTTATGATATTTATTTTGTTATTACCCCGTCCGAAAGAAATATATAAAATCTACATCAAATCAAGGTACATGATATATACTATGTAATAGAGGATATTCATAACCGATTTACTTGACCCTGCCTTTGTGCCACTAACCCAATGGTTAAATCCAATATTGGTGTTGATTAAACAGACCACATGTATTTTTCATGTGGAACAGCGCCTTGCTTTAAATGAAAAAATACGCGAGTCGCTTGTAGCAATTGAATCAACACTTGAAGAATAGAATCGAACTAAACATTCATGATCACCGAAGGCACTGACCGTTTAGCTATACATCAAATAATTTTATCATCTAATAAGAATTTCAATTTGCTAAAGCTTCAAAAATTAGCCAAAAGATTTTAAAACTCCCTAGTTATATATAGCAACTTGAATGCTAGAAAATGATATATCGCATGTACAAAAGCATACAAATTACAAGACCCATTCAAATCTTTTTTTTTTATCAGCTTGATTTGGCAACACCCACATTTAAAAATACCCCCAAATATTAGAAAAAAGACACAATACCTGATATGAAAATCTACTACTTGTCATAAATGGTTTTTCAGAATCCACATCAATGCCAAAATTGGTCACACACGGTGACATAGATCTCAACTAGCCAGTACCTGCCACAGTACCCAAAAAACTACCACTTCTATTAATAACACACTTTCTAGATTTTAATGTGTTTATTCACGAATTCAAAAGGGGAAGTCCTTAACTGTCTTCCAGTATTTAAATTTCAAGAAACTGGCATATACGTACCGAAACAGACAGATCATACATAAAAGAATTTAACCCCTTTGGAACAAGAGGCACAGCAATTAGCACACACATCCACTACCATATTGATCATCAAAATTTCTAACATTTATATAAAAACCATTTGTAGCATGATCAAATATCAAAATCCCATAGATTCTACCCAAAAACCATAAAAAATCAACAACAAATCTTACACGGCGAGGAAAATGTTAGGTTACCTCTTCATAAACGCCTCATACATAGTTGATGTTCATCAAGGATCGGCTAACATTGGTTTATAGTAGATAGATAGGATATATATATAGAAAGATAATAAGTATTACTCGATTCTTGGAGCAAACCCCATGCAAACGGTGGTCATGATCTTAGATAGATTGTTGAACTTGGAGATGCATAGAATAACAGCTAGCTCGGAGGCAGCGCTGCAGGTTGGGGCGGCGGCGGCCTCTTCCGTTTCTTCTTCTCGTAGCTAATCCCTCTTGCCTTAGACTGTGAATCACGAACTTCACGCAAATAGAGCCTAACTGCCCGAGCCCCAAACGGGTTGGCTTCCGGCTTGCCTCCATTTTCTTCGTAAGCTGCCCTGAGGCGGCCTATAAGGGCATCAAGACTGCCCCAAGCCTGACGGAAGGGGCACGGGCAGGGGGAAGGGGGGTTCGGGTGCCCAAAAAAGGGACAAAGCTGAGTGTGTACCTTAGTTTTGCCAAACTGATCAAGATAACGGAGGAATTCCAGGACGTGGGCTCCGCTGCAGCGGGAGAGCGAGAGGGGAGGGCGGTGGTTTCGGAGATACTGCCCGAAAGTGTTCCAGTCTCGGCGTTTCTGGTTTTCGTAGCGGCTGAGTGTCGTCGGAGAGGAGGCGGAGGACCCCGACGGTGAACCCAACATGGAGCTGCTGCCGCTGCCGCCGGATGCGGGCGTTGTGATGGTGAATGTGTTGATCTCTATGTTCGGATAGTTCATTTGGTGGGTTGTCGGGTCCATACTCGTTCGATCCCGAATCCTCAGTTTGGTCGAAATGAAGAAAGGGAAAGGTTTTAGGGTTTCCGTGCAGGACAACTAGCTCAAGATTCTTGATTTTCAAAGCCACAGACACAAAAACATGCTAACATATTAATTTGATATTTGCCATGAGAAAGATGAAGCTACAAGTCAAAGATCAGTGTGCAAGAGATAAGAAAATTAAGTAAAGGAGAGATTAATAATGATATTAACCTTCTAGGGGTTCAAATCCATGTTTCATCGATAAAACCTTGGAGAGAGTAATTTCATGATGTCTGTAGCTTTTATGGCTTTGTTTTCTGCTAACATCTGAGGAGAGATTGGGGAATAGATTTTTTTATTATTATTATTTTTTTTTTTGCGTGGGTCAGAAAAGGGTAGGAGCAACTTTAGCAAAACTGTGTCTTTTAGTTAAATATATATAAATGGAGAAGAGAAGGGAGAGAATGTGGTATTGGTAATAGGTAGGGCCTTTTGTGGAAATGAAAAAGGGTAGGGGGGAGTCATAAGTAAAGCTGTGGGGGGAAGAGGGAATAATATTATTTTTGTCGCCTTTATATTGATTTGACAATATATACCTTTTATTTTTATTTTTTTTGAAATGAATATATACCTTTTATAATTACCATTATATCCTCTTTTGTATTTCTATTATATTTCCCTATAATAATATGTATTATTTCCCTTTGACATTCAATGTTGAAATAACACATTTTTATTTTCAATATATGAAGATCAATTGATAACTTATTTTACGACTTTTACATAATTAAGAATTAATAATATTAAGTTCGATATATATTGGTGGGAAAAAGAAAGCTCTTCGTCATATACTTAAACTCTACACTAATTAATTATATTGCATAAAGATCTACAAATAATCAACGGATTAAATGAACCGGAAAATAATAGATAATATATGCATATTTTTCTCATGATTAAATACACCGTGAACCTTATACAATATTTCACACATAATAATAATTATTATTATTAATTCGTGGTCGTCGGTATCATCATCATCATTTTTTTTTTAAAAAAAAAAGAAAGAAAAAATAGTGTGAATCATTTGTAAGAAGTCTATGAAATACAACTAATCTTGTTGGAGTTGTTCTTGAAATAGGCGAAATCGTGTTTTGCAATAAATGAATGGGAGAGGGTAGTCCGTACAAAATGCTTTGTTTGCTATATATTCATGGCGATCATATATGTTCGAATGAAGGTAGGCAGGATCGGTCGATCGGATGTCTCCTTTCTTGTAATATTTTTACCCACAAGGATGCAATGCCATATTTTTAAATTTTTTTGTTTTACCACATCGAGTAGCTAACAGATTCATTCCCTATTTCATGAATTTAAAAGACATCTCATTCCATATATGATAACTATTATTATGTGACATCTGTCAAATATGCAGCTGGTATACATAATGATATATATATATATATTGCGTTACGTTCAACATGCATAGGACTTCGAAATAGTACAAGTAAATAATGGGTATGCGCTTTCGTTGCTTTCACAAAATAAGTGGATAATGCTAGATAGTCTTGCTATATGAAAATGACTTAATTGTTATATATTCATAATAAGAAAAATAATTTGATTCGATTTCAAATAGTCTGAAACCCGATAATTTAAAAGAGTAGGAATGACTTAATTAAAATTGAGTAGTTCTACTGTGAGATCATCTAATGGATATGAGAAATGTCGACCTGATTCATATACATACTAAAAATTATTATTTTTACATAAAAAAATATTTTTCATTGATAGGGTAGAATAAAAAATACATTTCATAAAATTGAAGTGTGATTCGATCTCATAAAAAAATTTATGCTTAAATTTTAGGTAACAAAAAAACTATACATATATAACATCGAAAAATTCACATTTTTTAGTGAAAAGGAAAATGAAAAAAGAAAGAAGAAAAATTCAATTTCTCAAGTGTGGCCTATTCCCTACAGACACAGACCACAAAACAAGTCAAAATAACAGGTACAATTAATTGTTGGCTCGAGAAGAAAGCAAGGTTGTGACCTAGTTATGTGCTTACATTGTGTATATATAATTAAGCGAAGTAAACAAGAAAATATTTTATATACAATATTTATATGGAAATTAAGTCTCAATTACATATCTTTATATATCTAAAAGCTCATATTAATTTTCAAATATATATATATATATATATATATACACACACACACATAAATATAATTAAAATTCTCGATCGAGTATCAATCCTGTATATGGACAAGTTTGATCCAAGAGAAAAAAACATGGACATTTGGGATGTAATAAATGAGAAAGGAAGATGTACAAGTTAGGATATAAATTTTACCTACCTATTTAATATGCTCAGTTTTTGTCCAGGATATTCATCTGGCGTTTAAATTATATTATTTAAAAAAGAAGGGTGATAACAACTCATTTTTATAAATATAATTTTGATATTTCGAACACGAGTGAACATATAGCAAGAATTTAATGTATTCCACAATATGTTCGTGCGCGAAGATAACATAAATGTCAACAAAAGTATCCGATCTTCAAGTAAACAACAAATTTGTTCTCATTAATTAAACCGAATCATGGTGTTAGTAAAGGAGATTACAAATAACTGTGTTGTTCAAACATAAGGGTTCTTCCCATGAATTCAAGTTCCCAGGAACAAATTTGTGCACTTTTTATTTGAACCCTTTGGTCTCGTCTACATAATTTCATTCAAAAAGTCATTATTTTTGTCACTAATTCGACATAATTTCGTTCGAAAAATCTCAAATTTAGGTGCACATTCTGTTTCTCCTTTTTTTTAAAAAAAAAAAACAGATTTATCGAGAACACTCTTTATGTTTTCGTGTCACTGATTAGCAATGGGCTGATCAATTAGAGCTTGTACAATATCAAAATTTATATTCAAGTGATTAGTAAATCATTAATTTTTTAAAAGCAACGCATAACAATTCATCAACCGAGAATCATATCTACAATTATATCCTTTGTGCAAAATAGAGGAATCAAGTCTCAGAAATCAAGAGTAAATTTTAGTCACTGGAAAAAATGTACACCATTCGATATTAATTTTCCACGTTGACGTTAGGCTTTTGAATTTAACCTTGATTATTGAATTATAATGCAAGCAAATTAAACAAAATCGATGATCAGGTGCCATGTTTTGTTCTGGTAAACAAGTTTAACTCCATTACAATGTACGTTCATGGAATCTGTAAAAGAAAAATACTTTTGAATTGGCAGAAATGACACTATAATATTAAAAGAAATCTGATTTTGAAGTGGTGAACAAGAAGCGACAATCTTGAATATAAAAATGAAAAAAAGATGCAGTTTTTACTCTCATAAATATTACACTTTACCCATCAACTACTTCATCAATAGCACCCTACCTTCGATCTAAGAAAAATTATCCATGGAAACATATACCCATCTCTGCTGAATGAGAAGCAAAAGGGGCAGAGTTACATTAAAATTTACAAAAAAATCAGTTATACAGCGCACACAAAAAAAAAAAAAAAAAAAACTTCATCACAGTTACCATACATGCACTGAATTTCAAATTCTTACGGCATAATCACAATATTGATGCATAGATCACTTATAAAAAGCTTGCATTGTTCATCATAAATGACCAACTGATAAACATGAATTCAATCTTGTAAGTTACGCTGCCAGAGCCGAGCTGTCATGCATCTTTGGCTGCAAAAGAGAAACAGCATGTTACAGTTGATCATCCGTCTCTTAAAGCTAAGGTAATTAAAATCTGCAGGGAAAATAAAAGGTTTTGAAAGTTATCATGAAAGACCGAAGCTTCATGGTCCACCTGACACCGTGTGAGATGGAAAATGAATAATCCAGTTGATCCGAGTTCAATATAGAATTTCCTTCAAAACAAGAGCAATGAAACTCACCAGCAACATCTTATCCATATGCCATCTAAACAGCATATATACGTATAACCTGATCGATCTTGGAACGACATACAGGGCAGCCCCATTTCTTGGCCTTAATTTCAATCAAACAAGACATGCACCCAGCCATGTGCCCACACGGGACACAAGCTCCCTCCAATGGAGCGTCTAGGCATATTGTACAAGATGAAGAAGCCACACCATTTTCATACATTTCCCCTGTGCTACCAGAAATGGAATGCCCAGATGGTGGAGATAAATCGACGGGGCTTGTGTCGATTGAATCAATTGAGGGATAGTGAATCGGGCTAGCATCTATATATTCATCAGCATGTGGAGCCGACGGGACAGAGAGTGGAGGAGGATTTTCGAGGGCCGGTGTAACCGTAGAAACCTCACGTTTGCTTCCTGTAGTATCGTGGCTAGAAGATGCCCCATCATAGTGGTTTTCTTGATGGTTGGAGGTGTTCATGGGATTGATCGAACTTGTTGAAGCATCTGGTTGAGATGGTGTGTAAGATGCTATATGTGGCTGACTTTCAATCGTAGCAGACTGAAGGGAGGCATTAATTGCCATAGCAATTTCTTCATCTTCTGAAGTTGCTGGGGCGGTTGCTGGGGCATTAAGGATGGGATTGTTGAAAGGAAATGATGGATGCATCACCTGATTTCAAGCCAGCAAACGATAAAAACAATTTGCTATCTTGAATGTTAAGAAGCCCCCAAAATAATAATAATAAAAATAAATTAAGTCATTTGCTGACATGTATCGAGTCACTTGTTCTAAAGCATGAGAGCAAATGTTACAGAAAAATTATGAAGTAAAGGTTGTGTGTTCCACCTGTGGAATTCCTTTGCATGCAGTTACAAAAACGCTGCAATTGTTGTTTCTCACTTTCTAGAGCAGGTGCCAGTTTAATTCGTGTACCTACGGAACAAGAAAACACAAATGACTTACACAGTCAAAATAATTTTATTTAGTCTTATTTACATGTCAAGCACAATTAACACGTCGATAACAATGAACAATCATTGCTTCTCTTTGTGTACATTCTTAAGTTATCAAGAATAATGAAGTATAGTGTGAAGCATATTCTAGCAGAAAGTGAATACACAGCCAATAGCAACTTGAATGTGGAAAGTTGCTTGGTTCGACTTCATTTAATGGATTTTCAATTAAATAAGAACTGTAAAACATGAATGTATCAATTTGATTCAGTTTACTTAACGTGAAAATATCACAATCCTAAGAATGAACTTGAGAACTGACTTTTTGATAGATCAGTTATTATCGCTGCTGGATCTGGCAGGTTGAAATTTGGTTCGTCCAGATTGGCCTTCCAGAGTGTAAAAATTGTCCTTGTTTGGGCATCCTGATCAACATTGTGGCAGTTACATGAGTCAAACTCAGAGACTCTCAAAAGTCTGTTTCCTTATACGAAAAGAGATTTTGATTCTCAGAAGGCATCTAAAACAGAAAAATACATCATAACCAGTCTGATGGCAAGTATACCAAATCCACGGTTGATACATGTAAAGCGAGAGATCAGAAAAAGCCCAAACCCAAAGAAAGGTAGTAAAAAAATAATGTTCACTTGGAAAAGCAAAAGACATAAAGACACCTGATTAGTAGCATATATGGCAAGCTCCAACTTGAGAGGCTTTCTAAGATTACGGGAACCACAAGGTAAAATAACCACCCACCTGCAAAAGATAAGAGGGAAGCATCACGGTTCTTGCATCAAGTGCAGTACACTAGACAAACCAAGTTTCAAAAATAGATTAGAAAAATCCAGTACTTTTCGTAACTCTGAAACGTAAAAATGAGGGAACAATATATGGTTGCTACTTACTAGTTTAACTAGCTTTAAACAGAACCCTTTAGCTAATAAGATATGGAATTGTGAAACATATTTACCGGAAGAAACATTCAAAGTAAACAGCAAAAAATAACATTGATAATGACATTCTACCCACACTTTTCTTGAAAGCAACTGAGGTGCAAAACGTTCCAGAATGCCAGGTCCATAAAGCTCTCGCAGCCAACCAGAGAATAAGCAAACATGCCCCTACACAGCAAAACAGGAAAAAGTAGAACTAGTATAAATAGTTCATACTATACATAAAACCAAACATAGCAAAAACAATGCACTAAACCAATGATCAGTGGGTAGATATACCTCAATTGTTCGTACGACATTGCTATACCCTTTGGCTCTTGCAACATCAAGTGGTGTTTGACAGTCGTCATTAATTAGAAGTGCATTTGCTGAAGTTTCAGGCAACATCTAATCAAACAAACAAGGTATTAAATTTAAACAAAGTGTCTGCATGGTGAAAGGGTACACAAACCTCCGTGTGAAAGAAGCAACTTCACGGTGTGTTCCAAGCCCCTTTTTGCAGCATGATGTAATGGAGTTCCTGCATGACGGCCTTCAAAGAAAAGCAACTTAGCATAAGAAATAACACAAAACAACAACGCTACACCAAGTGCTCGCAAAACCATAAGATTTCACAAGACACACACACATCAAATGAGAAAGAGTTTAGCAAAGCCAAACACAAAACAATATTCGTTGAGACAGAAATGCATATCGGATGCATCTAGAAAGCACATATTAACTCGGCATCTCAATGGTATATAATAAACGCCTATAAGAAGGGAGAACAAGTGGTATGTGATCATGAGTCACTTCAACATAAGTGTTCATATCCAGTTTCGCTCCATCAGAAAATACATATCCAATGAGCAAACACAGAGCTGACTTACATACAAATACAATCATTTCTTGGTAACAAGGAAGCAACTAAAGTCACTATATTATAACTGCCTAACGAAAGGTATTTCTCTTTATCTATATACCACCGCACCTTCTGGCAGTCAACTCAAAAGAGCAGTGCATTAATAACAGGAAAATACCAAATGAACTAAATGTTTGGCAAATTAAAATAACAAAAAACAAGTTTTTTTTTACCTGGGCGATAAGCATTTACATTTGCACCCAGTTCAATCAAAGTTTTTGCTACATTGTAAAGCTCTGGATTCATGCAAGCCACAACAAGTGGAGTCTTCCCTTCACTATCAATCCACTGTAACAGGCCAAACCATCATTTTAGCCCATATGACAAGAACTCAAAGCTTCAAACATTTTAACACCGGCAATTAAAAGATTGTGCTATGCAGTCACCAGCCACGGTAGATATGCGAATCAATTTATGGCTCAGCGTTCTTCGAGAACAATACAATGAGATACGTATTAGTTCAAGAATCTTTGCATACTTGACACAAACATTAATACTATCATATCGCTAGTTAGCACCAAAAAAAATTCAGACATGCATATGATTAATCATAAAACACATGAGCAACCATGTGTACGCACAGGATTCAACAGGATAATTCAGACATGCATATGATTTAAAAACGAATTCAACACCGAAATCGAAGGATAATGCCCAGCGTACGCACAAATTATCTGGCACCGACGAGTAAATTAAGAAGTGAATAAACTTGTAAATTTCAAAAGTGTTAATTATGCATAAAATTAGGAAGCCCGTGTACATAAAAGAAGCAGAGATTATGTCTTAATCCATATATTTTCCATAATTGATATGGGCAGCACCTGAAAATTGAAACTTTAACAACAGAAGCATCAATAACGCTAATCAAACGAATTCAGAATAAAAAAAATTAAGTGGTACATACCTCAAGGCCAGCGCCTTCGGTTCGAAGAGATTTGATGCCTTCAATATTTCCATAACTCACTTGCTTATACAACAACTCATCTTTCGATTGCTGTTGCCCCATTCTTTGAAGATCAAATTTTTGAAAAACGGAAAAAAAAGTGGAATGGATATTCCCCAATTTCAACGAGATTTTCGGGGCAGCTAAGCGGAGCACAAAAAGAAATTTTTGTGAGATGCTTGGCTCCGTCTGAGAAATGGAACCTTGTGGCCTTCTAAAATCTAAATAATAGGATTGCTTAATCAGGAAGGCTTTTACCAACTGTATTTTATTCATGAAAAAATTAGTTCAAATATTCATGTGAACTACCCGTTAATGTCTGAGTAGAAGCTCTCTTAGGTAAAAACCCGTCTACATTTGGACCTTGTGGGAGCTCGGCCGAGACATTTCCAATAAACACGTTACCATGATCTGGGAGATCGGCTCGGTTCGTGATGGAAGGTCGATCATATTTTCTGATTGACAAGATTACGGACGTTTGGGAGGTCGGTCTAGATGACCTCCCACCATCTTCGTGTGAATGAGGTGGCTTCCCGATGAACTCTGTCATGAAGATGACCTTACGGGACTTTCTAAATACCTTTTTGAGCTTTCGAGAGTGGTCCGAGCCTATCCCCTGGGGTATCATAAGTCCCCTCTTTCAAGTCAAGCTGACGTCGTAGACCAGAAACTCGTGGTGGTCCGAGCTCTCGATGGCCCATGGGATGTCCTGAAATAGGTCAAGAGCCCATAACACGATGAGGCCATACTGAGAGAGGTCAGTAGGGCTCTGGGAGCTCGACCCATTATTTATTAAATAATAATCCTATGAACTCATATTGAGAGAGCTCGACCAAGCACTTAATGGATAATAACTCGAGGAGGTCATACTGAGATAGGTCGGCCGGAGTCTGGGAGCTCGGCCCAACACTTAATGAATAATAACTCGAGAAGGTCATACTGAGATAGGTCCGCCGGGCTATGGGAGCTCGGCCCAACACTTAATGAATAACAACGCGAGGAGCTCGGCCTAAAACTTAATGAATAATAACTCGAGAAAGTCATACTGAGAGAGGTCGGCCAGGCTCTGGGGGCTCAGCCTAATACTTAATGAATAAGAACACGAGGAGCCCAAAACTTAATGAATAATAACCTGAGGAGATCATATTGAGAGAGGTCGGCCGGGCTCTGGGAGCTCGACCCAACACTTAACGAAAAATAACCCGATGAGATTATACTGAGAGAGGTCGGCCGGGCTTTGGGAGCTCGGCCCAACACTTGGTAAATAATAATGTAAAGGTTCAGTTGAGCTGAGATCGGGTGAACCTTATATAAGCCTGACATAACCGAGACGAGCTGAGCTCCCACCAGCTTCGTGTGAATGATGTGACCTCTTGACGAGTTCTGTCATGAAGATGACTTTCCGGAACTTTCTGAATAATTTTGTGGGTTTTACCTTTTTGGGCTTTTGAGAGTAGGCCAAGCCTATCCCTTGAAGTATCATATTTATTTCAAGATATAAATCTACGAGACTCTCTGATAAAAACTTAATAAAAAATAATTAAATTTTGATCGAATTTTATAAACTAGTCATTTTATGTGTATATATATTATAAAAAATTGTTAACATAAACTTTATGGGAAGGATATTAAAGATTATTTTAAAATACAAATATAAATATAAATTAGCATCAAATTTTATTTCATGTTGAACGGATTGTGAGTTCGAAATTTTCAATACTCATTGAATTTTGAGTAAAGTATTTCGATTTTTTTAAAAAAATTCATTGGCATGTCCTAATATTTGTGTAAAAACTGAAATTATAACTTTTAAAAAATATTAAACTAAAATTAAAATGATAGAAATAAGTAGTATACCACAATCATCATTCAAATATGTTTTAATCTACTAAGAAAATTTAAAAAAAAAACTATAAATAATTATCATAGAAAATTAAACACGAAATTCAAAAAATATTATTACTATTTGATACTCACGGGAAATTTAGGGTCCGATCCACGCAAGCGTCACTAATTCAGACACGGGCTTCAAAATTACCCTGGGCCTGAAACCACAAATAAGACCGTTAGGAGGGGGCCAGGAGGGTGTCCTGGCGTAGCCCCTCCGATGCTCAAGTCAGAGACTGAGGATATATGAGGGGAGCAGCTAAGGGCGCTGCTGAAAACAATATAGTGAATTTCATATCATACGCTCAAACCTGGTATTTATAGGAGAATACCTGGGCCCTTGATGGGCCTGTCTTCCATTTGGGCTTGGGATGAGCCAGGGGTTTGGGCCGGATCTTGATGGGTTACCTGATCTGGATGGGTTCATCCTTGGGGTATCACCAGTCTCCCCCTCCCGAGTCGAACTGAATCGCAGGTTCGAAGTTCGATTAATTGTATTGTCCTCGGTATGCAACATGTGAGTTGTGCATTTTTGCTCCGCTGCTCACTAGTCTCCTCAAAATTTCCTTTGCGTTACATTCAACAATTCTTCTTTGCTTACACATCACCCCGCAAATCACCGCCCGTGCCAACCGCCCTAGCCACCTCGCCCAGCAAGCCTCTCCGCGCGCACGCCCTGCCTAGCCGCGCTTTCGCTCACACAACCCCGCCCTCGCCTGCTCCGACGCTCAGCAAGTCGAGTGCTCGTCCTATGCAAGAGCCCCGCGAGCTCGCCCCGCAGCATGCCGCGAGCTCGCCCTGCACGCTCGCCCAGCAGCACGCCGCGAGCTCGCCCACCGCCTGCGTGCCATCTCGCCCCTCGGCAGCCCTGCACACCATCTCGCCCAGCAGCGCCATCTCGCCCAGCAGCACGCCGCATGCTCGCCCACCGCACAGCAGCGCCATCTCGCCCCTCGCCCCTCGCCCCTCGGCAGCCCTGCACACCATCTCGCCCAGCAGCGCCATCTCGCTCCTCGCCCAGCAGAATGCGCGCTCGCCCAGCAGAATGCGCGCTCGCCCAGCATGCCGCGCGCCCGCCCTGCGCGCTCGCCCAGCAGCGCCATCTCGCCCCTCTCCCTGCAAAATGTGGGTCAAATTTTCGCTTTTTAACATTAATTCAAATGTAAACACTAAACATAATATCTTTCTTTATTTAATTACAACACATATAATATACATGTCATGTCTTATTCATATTCTACAAACAAGTAATTAAATACAGTCCATATCAAAAGTACAACTACTCGTTCATCTGCTGCGCCCGTGATCACCACACTATGTCCATCTCTCATCTCTGTCGTGACCCTGATCCTGCCCCACCTGTTGTTATGCACACATACAGACATAACAACAGCCGGAAACTCCGGTGAGAACAAATTCCAGTATAAAACATGTATACATGCTGATACGAAATCATAATTCATGCATGAAAGCAATAACAATGGCTCCATAGTCTATGAAACCGATCTATCTAAACATGCAACTCAAATCAAATCATGTCTTGACTCGAATCGACTCTACTCTAGGGATCCCGGTGTGAATAAGACGTCACTGTCTGTCACCTACCTTCCCAATCGGGGTAACTGTACGTCTTATTCCTAGACTTCGGTCAAGTTTGTATCGAATGTCTGCAATCGGAGTGAATCTGATCCGAAGCTTCGATACCACCGAACATCTAGTTTGGCAAGTCTGCCAATGACTCTCCTATCTCAAAGGCTTGAATATAAATCTATAAACAAGACATCATCATATCAAGAGATTTGAATATAAATCTATAAACAAATCACAATCATATCCAAAGATAAACAATAATTCTAGTATGTGATTTTGTTGGGAAACTCAAATTGAATCTCATTTGAGTTGCATCTTCCCCAAACAAAACATGCATTATACCTTTCGTCGAACAATCGGTCGTAGTCGAAGTCTCGATGTCGAATCTGTCAATATCAATCTGAAATGACACATTCAAGATGCATTCTATCAATCTCTAACTCAATTCAATACACCTACGGATCAATATGCAATCTCGGTACATTTCCACGGCATAACGGCGTAATCTTGCGATACCGGTCATCTCAAACATCAATAATCATAACAATAACTCATAATCATCACTAATATGTTCCTTAACCATAAAATCTGTATAATCTCATTCATATATGTGCTGAAAATAATAACAATATCATGAGATGTCCGTTCTTTGATCCGGTTGCGAATATACGTTGCTTATAATCTCAAGAACATCTAATAATAATCATATGTGATTTCTTCCAATATCTCAACTTCAAAACATGTTGAAATGTAGAAATACTTACATCTTTTTGTAGCTGGTAACAAGAGGAGTACGGAACCGAAGTCGGATCGAAATTCGGGTGGCGCGATCTTTCGCAATTCCAAATCTAAGCTATAATGAGAGTTGAGGAATTCTGAACCTTGCTCTCGTCCCTTGCAGCTGGAGAATGAAGGAATGAAGTACAAATCATATATATATCTTGCATGTTGAGGGGCAAGTGTCATATTTTTCAAGTAACACGCATGACCGCGGGTGCGGTAGTTCAGGAACCGCGAGTGCGCTACATATAAGGCCGCGGGTGCGGTGTCATCAATGCGGGTGCGATTACGTTTGGACCGCGGGTGCGGTGTCATTTCTGTAAATACTTTCCAACTCTCTGTCCATCAACCGCGGGTGCACTCCTTCTTGGACCGCGGGTGCGGTGACCCTACTGTAAAAATGATTAACTTTCTGTCCATGCACCGCGGGTGCGGTGCTTTTCTAGACGCGGGTGCGGTCCCTTTCTTCAAGCAACACTTCATCTTTTCATTTTATCCACATACAATCTAGGGCATTACATCCACCGTCTAACTCCTCTGCTAGGCGATGTCTTAGCAGAAAAATAAAATTCAACGCCCCCACCCTCTAACTCCTCTGCTAGGCGATGCCTTAGCAGGAAATAAAATCAACACCCCCACCCTCTAACTCCTCTGCTAAGCCGGGCCTTAGCAGGAAAAATCAAACTCTCACATTATCATCTCATAACTCATCTGCTAAACCGGGCCTTAGCAGGAAAATAAAATTCAACACCTCCACCCTCTAACTCCTCTACTAGGCGATGCCTTAGCAGGAAAATAAAATCAACATCTCCACCCTCTAACTCCTCTGCTAAGCCGGGCCTCAGCAGGAAAAATCAAACTCTCACCTCATCATCTCATAACTCCTCTGCTAAGCCGGGCCTTAGCAGGAAAATAAAATCAACACCTCCACCCTCTACCTCCTCTGCTAAGCCGGGCCTTAGCAGGAAAAATCAAACTCTCACCTCATCATCTCGTAACTCCTCTGCTAAGCCGGGCCTTAGCAGGAAAATAAAATCAACACCTCCACCCTCTAACTCCTCTGCTAAGCCGGGCCTTAGCAAGAAAATAAAATTCAACACCTCCACCCTAACTCTGCTCCTCTGCTAGGCGATGCCTTAGTAGGAAAATAAAGATTCAACACCCCCGCCCTTTAACTCCTCTGCTAGGGGACACCTTAGCAGGAAAATAAAATTCACCACCCACCCTCTAACTCCTCTGCTAAGCCGGGCCTTAGCAGGAAAATAAAAATTCAACACCTCCGCCCTCTAACTCCTCTGCTAGGTCGGATCTTAGCAGGAAAATAAAAATTCAACACCTCCGCCCTCTAACTCCTCTGCTAGGTGATGCCTTAGCAGGAAAATAAAAATTCACCACCTCCACCCTCTAACTCCTCTGCTAAGCCGGGCCTTAGTAGGAAAATAAAAATTCAACACTTTCATCCTCTAACTCCTCTGCTAGGTCGGGCCTTAGCAGGAAAATAAAAATTCAACACCTCCGCCCTCTAACTCCTCTGCTAGGTGATGCCTTAGCAGGAAAATAAAAATTTTCTTCTACACGCTACTCCTCTACTAGGCGATGCCTTAGTAGGAAAATAAAATTTTTCTTCTACACGCTGCTCCTCTATTAGGCGATGCCTTAGTAGGAAAATAAAATCTTTCTTCCATCCCAACTCTGATCCTCTGCTAGGCGATGCCTTAGCAGGAAAATAAAATTTTTCTCCTCCCCAACTCTGCTCCTCTGCTAGGCGATGCCTTAGCAGGAAAATAAAATTTATCTCCTCCCCAACTCTGCTCCTCTGCTAGACGATTTCTTAGCAGGAAAATAAAATTTTTCTCCTCCCTAACTCTGCTAGGCGATGCCTTAGCATGAAAATAAAATTTATTTCATCCTCACAATACAACAACATCCATGAACTTATTATAAGAACTTGGCTTTATTAAATTTCAACTGATAACATAAGACAGATTCAGAAATGAAATACAGCAAAATTCAAGTCAAGATTAATGTTCTCTAAGATGATAAGTGCTCCCTGGCCTCTTTAGAGCATTAACCAGCGCATTCTCCAACTTTCTTCTATGCTCCTCTTGTATCTCCACAGAACAATGTTACCCACTTAGAAGCTTCTGCGAATGACTCTACAACTGTAAGATTGAGCTCAAGCTTCCATGCGAATGCTCGCGACCTCTCTTTTTTTCTTCTTTCACGATTCTTTCATAACAACGACGTGCGACTTTTTGGTCCCCGCACAAGACTCCAACTCCTTTTCCCACAGGAAACTTAAGCTTCTGATGATAAGTGGAAGCTACGACTCTAAAATCCTTTAAGGCTGGCTGCCCCAGGATTCCATTATACGATGAGGGAGTATTCACTACGGTAAATGTTATCATCTTTGTCACCCGCCGAGAGTCACGTCCCAAAGATAGGGGAAGAATAATCTGACCCAGCGGCGGGATGGCACGTCCTGCAAACCCATACAGCGGGGTGGAGACCGGCTCAAACTCAAATTCTTCCACCTTCATTTGATCCAACGTGCTCTTGAACAAGACGTTCACGGAGCTTCCATTATCAATAAATATCATTGCCACATCATAATTGGCAATGGTGGCAGTCACCACCAAGGCATCGTTATGTGGAGTCACAACGCCTCGGAGGTCTTCCGACCCAAAGCTGATGACGGGGTCTTATGGTAAGTCTGCACCACTATATATCTCAAAGTTCTCCAATCTTCTCCCATGTGCTTTCCGAGCTCGCCCATAGCCTCCATTGGTAGCACCGTCCGAGATCATATGAATCATTCATCTCGTAGGGTGATTATCCTCTTTCGTTTCCCTCCTCGGTTCGACGGGCTCCTGAAGGACATCTTGACCTCGACCTTCCCCTCTCTGCTCCCCAACCCCCTGATTTATCCATGGAGAGCCTTGACCACGTCTAGGGGACAGGTGAGACCTCGGTCGACTCCCGGATGCGGATCCTTCTCGTCTGTCCCGCGAAGGAAATCTAGCACTGCACTCAATCCTTCGTGACTTCTCCCACCTCCTCGCGGGCTCCCTCACCTCCATCACCTCGTCACGACTCCTATCCAGGGGAACATGTGATGAGAATTGTCCTCTACTTCTAGTTCTGTCTTCCTCTCTTTCCCCCGCACCCCTTTTCCTTCCTCCTTTCTCCACTCCCTCAACTCTACTTCCTCCGTGCCGGTTCTCCATCCTTCTGTACCGTTGGGCATCTTCCGAAGTTTACATATTTCTCAGCTTGAGCCAACAGATCATCATGGCTCAACGGAGGCTTCTTGACCAGCGACTTGAAAAACTCCCCTCCCCTCAGTCCTTGTGTGAAGGCACTTATCATGATGTCAGGGGTAGCCGCTGGTATTTCCAGCGCTGCACTGTTGAAACGCTGGACAAATTCTCGCAAAGTTTCATTCTCTTGCTGTTTCATCACGAACATGCTCAAATAATTTTTCTGGTGCCTCTTGCTGCTGGCAAATCTGTGCAAGAAAGCTGTAACAAAATCGTCAAAAGACTGTATGGAGTTGGGCTGCAGGGTATTAAATCATTGCTGGGCTGACCTCACCAACGTGCCCAGGAACACCCTGCACATGACTCCATCTGAATATTGATGTAACAGGGCCACATTCTCAAATCTCACCAAGTGTTCCTCGGGGTCAGTATGTCCATCGTACTCTCCCACATTCGACTGTCGAAAATTCGGAGGAAGTCCTTCCTCCAATATGGCTAGTGAAAAAGGACTTCCTCTCTTGGGTATCGGCGCCCTACTCCCTACCTGCTCCCTCAACCTCCGTATCTCCTTCCACATCTCCCCCATCTCACTAATCTCTCCACTTTGTATGGGTTGCGTCTCCTCCACCCTACTCTGGTGGACTTCAACATTTCCCTCATGCTCCTGACGAAGGGCCTGTTCCCCAGCACCCATGGACTCTTGGTTCCTCCTCATGACCTCATCTGCTGTACGGGCGATGAATTGGCCCAACTGTTCCAGGGTCAAGTTTCCCACGTTCTCATTAGGACGGGTTTGCTCAACCCTCGTCTCGTGACGGGGCTGCTCAGCTCTTGTCTCTTGACGAGGTTGTTCCTGTCTCGTCTCCAGACGCGGTTGTTCCTGTCTTGTCTCAACATGAGACTGTTCGGGTCCCCTCTGAGGACGCGATGATGCTGAGGTAGCTCTTCTACTTCCTTTCCTGCATGCCATCTCTACGTATTAACTCAAGTTTTCCCACAGACGGCGCCAAGTGATACTCACGGGAAATTTAGGGTCCGATCCACGCAAGCGTGACTAATCCAGACACGGGCTTCAAAATTACCCTGTGCCTGAAATCACAAATAAGACCGTTAGGAGGGGGCCAGGAGGGTGTCCTGGCGTAGCCCCTCCGACGCTCAAGTCAGAGACTGAGGATATATGAGGGGAGCAGCTAAGGGCGCTGCTGAAAACAATATATTGAATTTCATATCATACGCTCAAACCTGGTATTTATAGGAGAATACATGGGCCCTTGATGGGCCTGTCTTCCATTTGGGCTTGGGATGAGCCCAGGGGTTTGGGCCGGATCTTGATGGGTTACCTGATCTGGATGGGTTCATCCTTGGGGTATCACCCCATGGAAGACAAGCCCATCAAGGCCTTATTATTCCTGGCACATCCATAGCCCAAGTTGAAAAAAAGCCCATCAAAGGCCCAGGTTTTCTCCTATAAATACCAGGTTTGAGCATATGATTATTCATTCAATATATTGTTTTCAGGAGCACCCTTAGCTGCTCCCCCCATATATCCTCAGTCATTGACTTGAGCGTCGGAGGGGCTACGCCAAGACACCCTCCTGGCCCCCTTTAACGGTCTTTTTCGTGATTTCAGGCTCAGGACAATTTCAAAACCCTGCGTCTGTGTTAGTGACACTTGTTGGGAGCGGACCCTAAATTTCCCGTGAGTATCACTATTATTATTTCTTACCTTATATCATGATCATTCATCATGCATTACGAACTATGTATAATATATCAGCAGTTAGTTTATTTTTAGTTGCTTTTTTTAAAAATATAATTAAAATAAATCGAGTTTTTGTTAGTAAAAAAATAACAAAATGATGTCACGGTCTCCGATGGTTGCATCTTAAAGCACGTTGATTTTTGTTTGCCGACTCCTCGCGTGTATTTTTAATTAATTGTGCTGATCGTCAGAACTCATTCAATCGTTTATAATTTCCAGTCATATCGATTTTTATATGATAAATACCTTGTACGTATTCTTATAATAATCTTGTTTATAAAATAAATGAAATCAATAATTTACTATATATATAATATATATATATATAATTCAGGTCAATTGCATTGTAGTGGACAAATTTTGTGTGGTTCATCCCAAAAAAATGTTGGTAGAGATAAATCGAACAAACTTGAGCATTGTTCTATTAACTTAAACAAGATTAGTTATAGTTATGCCTTGGAATGTCAAAATTTGCCTTGACAATATAAATTTTTTTTTTTTACTCTTTATAAAATGGGACTGTTTTCTAGTGATGAAAACTGTCTTCCTTCTGCCCCCCTCGCAATTCAATACCTTTCATTTGGTTTAATCGCTTTCTGATCTCTGATCTCGCAATCACCTATGGCGAAGGAACCAGTTCGTGTTCTCGTCACCGGCGCCGCAGGTACGACTTCACGCGATGCATCATCTCTATCCTTTTGATCCGTTTTTTTTTTTTGTTTATCATTTATTGATCAATATTTCTTTTACTGATCGTTTTCTTCTCGTTTCTAGCAATTTTTTTTTATAGAAGTGTCTGATGAAAAAGTTTTATCTTGATCATTTAAAGTGCTTTGTGGCAAGATCAATTTATTAGAAAAACTACGCACACATTTGAATTCCTTGAGGATCATGCGGAAAAAAGTTATCTTTATTGTTTTTTTCTTTTAACACGTATTCAATAATTATAAGTGTTCTAATTGATTTGAGGCAGCAATTCAGCAAAATCGAGGATTTATCTTTCATGCATTTAAGGCTTACTTTCAGTGAGTTGGTCAGACATTTTTTTTTGAATTATTATTCGGTGCTAATGAACTGGGTTTTAATCGACATATATTTTTGTTTTGATCTTTTTTGGAGTGTGTTGCCTGTGTTTTGAATAGGTGAAATAATGACGCTCACGACCTAAAATGCCTCTTGATTTGGAGTATAATTACAACATATGTTCTCAATATCTGGGAACTTTTAATTTCATTTTTCCAGTTCACCATTTTGGTGGCGCAACTGTCTGAAGCATCCATACCCAGATGAGCCATTACTCGGTTTTTTTAATCTAAATCTGATGAATACACTTCTTGGTCGGCCTTTTGTGGTGTGCTTAAAAATATGACCCTGAAGTAGTTTTCTCGTTCTTGTGGTTGAGTAGTAATATGCCTGTTTGGTGAACCAACTACTTTCCTCTAGTCGTTTCTCATTTGAAATGACAAATGATATGATCATTTGTTCATTTTATCATAAATGCTTCATCTGTTTCTTTCAAATTCAAATTCAAATTCAAATTCACGGACTGGATCACACCCCCCATGGGCAACCTTGATCTATATATATATTCTTGATTATAATTGGGTATTAATCGGGAGAATCTTTGCCTGTTTTTACAGGGCAAATTGGATATGCCTTGGTTCCTATGATTGCCAGGGGTGTTATGTTAGGTCCTGACCAGCCTGTCATTCTCCACATGTTGGATATTCCACCTGCCGCTGAGGCACTTAATGGAGTTAAGATGGAATTGGTGGATGCTGCATTCCCCCTTTTGAAAGGTTGGTTCTTTTGCTTCCTTTGTCAAGGTTACGGTTTTATTCTTTTGACTTATGGTATACACATGAGATAAAAATAGACCTTCATTCATACCTATCCATTGTTTTGAATCAGGCGTTGTTGCTACAACTGATGTTGTTGAAGCTTGCACCGGTGTCAGTGTTGCAGTAATGGTTGGCGGATTCCCGAGGAAAGAGGGTATGGAGAGGAAAGATGTTATGTCGAAAAATGTCTCCATCTATAAGGCCCAAGCATCCGCTCTTGAGAAGCATGCTGCCGCTAACTGCAAGGTGATTTTTCTAGAACATCGGTATTTCAAGTTGATTGGGTATATTGACACCTTAATTTGTCAACTCAAAATATGTCTTTGTCGGACGCATATTTTCTGAGGAAAAAGATTGATCGTAAGTATTTGTGGCCATCATTCCAGGTTTTGGTTGTTGCCAATCCTGCCAATACCAATGCATTGATTCTGAAGGAATTTGCACCGTCTATCCCGGAGAAGAACATTACTTGCTTGACTAGATTAGACCATAACCGTGCTCTCGGACAGGTTTCCGAGAGATTGAATGTCCAAGTGTCTGATGTTAAAAATGTCATTATCTGGGGAAATCACTCCTCAACACAGTATCCTGATGTCAACCATGCATCTGTCAAGACAGCAGCTGGCGAGAAGCCCGTCCGTACTCTTGTTGCTGATGTTGAATGGTATATAAGTTCCATTAGGTGTTGAAATTTTGAAGCCATTATTCAAATACAATTGGAATTCGACTTTATTTTTACCTCGGGGATTTTTTCTTAAATTTCTATTTGTTAGGTTGAACACGGATTTCATTACAACTGTTCAGCAGCGTGGCGCAGCAATAATAAAAGCTAGAAAGTTTTCTAGTGCACTTTCTGCTGCTAGTTCGGCTTGTGACCACATTCGTGATTGGGTCCTCGGGACTCCGGAGGTCAGCCTTTTTTTGGCCATTTATTTTGAGGTCTCCATTTAGTTCAAGGTTGCTTATAATGATGGATGAATGTTTAATTGGGTTTTGTTCCGTTTTCTTTTGATCATGTCACACGTTTCCAGGGTACTTGGGTGTCTATGGGTGTATACTCTGATGGCTCGTATAACGTCCCAGCAGGGCTCATCTATTCATTCCCAGTTACTTGCAAAAATGGTGAATGGAGTATCGTTCAAGGTGAGACTATGAAACAATATTAAAATAAGGTACTCAGATGCATGATTTTAGTTTCGGGTGCTAATTGAGTTGACCCTGTTACAGGACTTGCCATCGATGCATTTTCGAGAAAGAAACTGGATTCGACTGCTCAAGAGCTGAGCGAGGAAAAAGCTTTGGCATACTCGTGCCTCTCTTAATCTCCTTCCTGTTGCGTGGCGTTAGCAATTGGTGCTACTCATTTTTCCCATTTTGTGGCAATATAAGAATGTCTGCATTTCTAAATAAATGCATTGTTAAAGGACTAAAGATGGAGACGCTGTATCCATCCATCTTCATTCCAATGCGCTTTAATTTTAAGAATTTCGCCTATATTGATATGAAATGAAATGGCGTCTTCTAGAACAGTGTCCAATTAAAACTAGTTAAAGTTTTGAATGCTCGTGTAATAATGAACAATGCCACAACCAAAACACCCAAATTTTTCAGCCTACCTTTTGATGTTGGAGTAGGTATCTTGTGAGACGGTCTCACGAATCTTTATCTGTGAGATAGGTCAACTCTACTGATATTCACAATAAAAAGTAATATTATTAGCATAAAAAATAATATTTTTTCATGAATGACCCAAATAAGATACCTTTCACAAAATACGACTGTGAGATCGTCTCACACAAGTTTTTGCCTTGACGTTGAAATGTATATATAGTTTTTATTCATGTTTAAGGTAATACATAAAAAAATGCATTAAATACCTTTTTGAAACGTAAAATTTGGTCCTTGTGTAGGTTGCATGTGAGTAACCTCCTTCTACTTGTTTTTTTTCGGGAATCATTTTCTTGTGTTTTTTAAACACCATCTTCAGGGGGAACAAAGACACCAAAAACGAAAAAGTCATTAATATCATTCGGTTAACATAAAATGAAAATCTCGGGAATAATTAATGGTCCCTATAGTTCGAATATACTATCGGTTCAATCCTTCAATTTATTCATATACCGACTTAATCCCTAAAGTTTTTAAAATTATCCCGAGGACGTTAACTCGATCGTCAACAGTTAACTCCCCCTTCAACAATTAACTGGAGTTAACGTCAACAGTTAACTATTCAGAAACGTGAATCTTATGGATTTTTATCATGCACTCAAATTAGACACAGATAAAATACGTGAGATTCACGTATTCTAACCGTTAATTGTTGACTGTCTAAGTTAACGCGAGAACTCTTTGGGACGAATTGAATGAGGAAGTTTAGTGCATGCTTCGCGAGAACGCTGTTGGCGCGATGAACGTCGTCTACATCCACCTTTATGGTGTGTTTTTCTTTTTTGAATGGTTTGTGGGCTGATTATTTGTAAGTGAAAATTGAATGAGGAAGTTTAGTTCGATGATGAATTGATTTGAAATTCACTTAAATTGATAGTTTGAATTCAAAGATGGATCCCCATCTTTCAGATTATTTAGTGTGGTCTAGAGCATGGTTTGTAGAAACGGTATCAGGACGGGAATGAAGCCTACCTTGACGAAGTTTCGGGGTGTGAACGTTGATGCTTTGGATCGTCGTTACGTAGATAGAAAACGCCGTGTTATCGTTGGAACGGCACGATTCGATGAAACGACACTGAACGGACTTAGAAAAGTAGATAAAGAGGAATAACAACGCAGGTGTGAAACATTTCTTCTTGTATATCATTTACGTTTGATAACTTATTTATACAGAGGATTCAAAGCTACTAGCTATTGACACGTAAAATCTTATCCCTTATTCTGTTACAACAATAATTCCTTCTAGATTGATCCTAGTGTTTACTGGACCCATAATATATGGGCTTGTCATTTCACACATGGGCCTTGAGTGACTTCAAGATAATGGGCTTTGACTGGCCCCCTCAAGCTTTGCAGGGGATGAGGAACCACGCAAAGCTTGATCCTAAGACGATGAAACATGATCGCTGACAATGGTTTAGTAAGCATGTCCGCCAGTTGGTCAACGGAAGGAACATGGCGTACTGAAAGTTCTTTGGCCAATACTTTTTCTCGAACGAAATGGAGATCAAGCTCTAAGTGCTTGGTTCTTGCGTGTAATACGGGATTGGCAGTTAGTGCAATTGTGCTGAGATTGTCACACCAAAGAATAAGTGGACTTGAGACAGTAACATGTAGCTCAGAAAGAAGAGATCCAAGCCAGAGAAGCTCAGATGTGGCATTAGCAACGCTTCTATATTCTGCTTCAGTGCTAGATCTGGACACAATTGGTTGCTTCTTGGAGCTCCACGAGATTGGCGAAGACCCAAAAAACCAGCAGAAACCAGAGGTAGATCGACGATCATCAGGGTCACTACCCCAATCCGCATCAAATCCTTGTAGAATAAAAGCTGAGGAAGGAGTGATACGAATACCATATCCCAGTGTACCATTTAAGTATCGTAAAATGCGTTTTACCGCCTTCCAGTGCAAGTGTGAAGGAGCTTGCATAAATTGACACACTTTGTTGACACTAAAGGCAATGTCTGGGCGAGTAATAGTTAGATATTGGAGTGCTCCTACTGTGCTGCGATAAAGTGTAACATCATCAAAAGGGTCACCTTCTTTAGAAGACAAATTGAGACCAGAAGTCATTGGTGTTGGCAAAGCTTTAGCATTACTCATCTTAGTACGGAGAAGTAGATCTTGTGCATACTTAGTCTGAGTGAGAGTCATGGATTTATCCAGTGATCTGCAAACTTCAATGCCCAAGAAATAAGTCACATCTCCTAAGTCTTTAAGAGAAAATTGATTGTGCAAAGCTGAAATGAGTGATCGAACTTGAGTAGCGTCACTTCCTGTAATTAGAAGATCATCAACATAGACTAACACATAAATTACAGAAGTGGCGTGAGCTTTAACAAATAAGGAAGCATCAGCTTTAGATTCAATAAAACCCATAAGCTTTAGAGTATGGCAAAGACGTTCGAACCAAGCTCGAGGGGCTTGCTTGAGCCCATATATAGCTTTATTCAGTTTGCACACTAGAGTAGAGCTATGACTTGAGACTTCGAACCCTG